>NC_142435.1:70845961-71155576 GCF_059453495.1 Arachis ipaensis | reverse complement strand
CCACCTCCATCTCCTCCATTTCTTCTTCTTCTACTCTTTTCTTTCTTCTTTTGCTCGAGGACAAGCAAATTTTCTAAGTTTGGTGTGGTAAAAGCATTGCTTTTCGTTTTTCTATAACCATTTATGGCACCTAAGGCCGGAGAAACCTTTAGGAAGAGGAAAGAGAAGGCAATGGACTCCAACTCAGAGTCATGAGAGAGGAGCAACAAAGGCAAGGAAGAGACATTGAGGAGCTCAAACACTCTATAAGATCTTCAAGAGGGAGAACAAGCCGCCATCACTAAGGTGGACCCATTCCTTAATTTTCTTGTTCTTTATTTTCTGTTTTTCGAATTTTTATGCTTTATGTTTATTTATGTTTGTGTCTTTATTACATGATCACTAGTGTCTAAGTGTCTATGCCTTAAAGCAATGAAAATGAATCCATCACCTTTCTTAAATAAAAAATGTTTTTAATTGAAAAAGAAAAAGAAGTACATGAATTTCGAATTTTAAAACAATTTAATTATTTTGATGTGGTGGCAATACTCTTGTTTTCTGAATGAATGCATGAACAGTGCATATTTTTGAATTTGATTGTTTATGAATGTTAAAATTGTTGGCTCTTGAAAGAATGATAGAAAAAGGAGAAATGTTATTTGATAATCTGAAAAATCATAAAATTGATTCTTGAAGCAAGAAAAAGCAGCGAAAAGCTTGCAGAAAAAAAAAAGAAGAAAAAAAAAAGAAGCGAAAAAAAATAATAATAATAATAAAAGAAAGAGAAAGAAAAAGAAAAGCAAGCAGAAAAAGCCAATACCCCTTTAAACCAAAAGGCAAGGGTGATAAAAAGGATCCAAGGCTTTGAGCATCAGTGGATAGGAGGGCCCACAGGAATAAAATCCTGGCCTAAACGGCTAAACCAAGTTGTCCCTAACCATGTGCTTGTGGCATGAAGGTGTCAATTGAAAACTTGAGACTGAGCGGTTAAAGTCATGGTCCAAAGCAAAAAGAGTGTGCTTAAGAGCTCTGGACACTTCTAATTGGGGACTCTAGCAAAGCTGAGTCACAATCTGAAAAGGTTCACCCAGTTATGTGTCTGTGGCATTTATGTATCCAGTGGTAATACTGGAAAACAAAATGCTTAGGGTCATGGCCAAGACTCATAAAGTAGCTGTGTTCAAGAATCAACATACTTAACTAGGAGAATCAATAACACTATCTGGATTCTGAGTTCCTATAGAAGCCAATCATTCTGAACTTCAAAGGATAAAGTGAGATGCCAAAACTGTTCAGAAGCAAAAAGCCAAAAGCCCCGCTCATCTAATTAATACTGATCTTCATAGATGTTTCTGGAATTCATTGTATATTCTCTTCTTTTTATCCTATTTGATTTTCAGTTGCTTGGGGACAAGCAACAATTTAAGTTTGGTTGTGATGA
The DNA here is from genome assembly GCF_059453495.1 of Arachis ipaensis. Classification (NCBI taxonomy): domain Eukaryota; kingdom Viridiplantae; phylum Streptophyta; class Magnoliopsida; order Fabales; family Fabaceae; genus Arachis; species Arachis ipaensis. The sequence goes on along the minus strand of NC_142435.1, from coordinate 71,154,156 downwards.
GTGGATAATTTTAGTATGTTTTTAGTATATTTTAATTAGTTTTTATTATATTTTTATTAGTTTTTATTTAAAATTCACTTTTCTGGACTTTACTATGAGTTTGTGTATTTTTCTGTGATTTCAGGTATTTTCTGGCTGAAATTGAGGGACCTGAGCAAAAATCTGATTCAGAGGCTGAAAAAGGACTGCAGATGTTGTTGGATTCTGACCTCCCTTCACTCAGTAGATTTTCTGGAGCTACAGAAGCCCAATCGGCGCGCTCTTAATTGCGTTGGAAAGTAGACATCCTGGGCTTTCCAGAAATATATAATAGTCCATACTTTTTCCGAGATTTGATGCCCCATACGGGCGTTCCAAGTCAGCTCAAGAATTCTGGCGTTTAACGCCAGAACTGGCATAAAAACTGGAGTTAAACGCCCAAACTGGCACAAAAGCTGGCGTTTAACTCCAAGAAAAGTCTCTACACATGAAAGCTTCAATGCTCAGCCCAAGCACACACCAAGTGGGCCCCAGAAGTGGATTTTTACACTAAACACCCTAGCTTACTCATTTTCTATAACCCTAGGTCACTAGTTTACTATAAAAACTACTTTTAGCGATTCATCTGGTACCTCATGACACTTTACACGTTTCATATTGTATTTTCTACGGCATGAGTCTCTAAACCCCATTGTTGGGGGTGAGGAGCTCTGCTGTTCTTCATGAATTAATGCAATTACTACTGTTTTCCATTCTATCACGCTTGCTTCTATTCTAAGATATTCATTCGTACTTCAACCTGATGAATGTGATGATCCGTGACACTCATCATCATTCTCACCTATGAACGCATGCCAGACAACCACCTCCGTTCTATCTTAGATTGAATGCATATCTCTTAGCCTCATGATTCAGATCAGAGTCTTCATGGTATAAGCTAGAATTATTGGCGGCCATTCCTGAGATCCGGAACGTCTAAACCTTGTCTGTGGTATTCTGAGTAGGATCTGGGAAGGGATGACTATGACGAGCTTCAAACTCGCGAGTGTTGGGCGTAGTGACAGACGCAAAAGGATCAATGGATCCTATTCCGACATGATCGTGAACCGACAGATGATTAGCCGTGCGGTGACAGCGCATTTGGAACATTTTCACTGAGAGGACGGGAAGTAGCCATTGACAACGGTGATGCCCAACATAAAGCTTGCCATGGAAGGAGTCTTGCGTGCATGAGGAAGATGATAGTAGGAAAGTAGAGATTTAGAAGACAAAGCATCTCCAAAGCCTCAACATGTTCTTCATTACTGCATAACAAGTATTTATTTCATGTTCTTTTACTTTTTACAATTAAATCTGAGAATTATTGATATCCTGACTAAGAGTTACAAGATAACCATAGCTTGCTTTAAGTCGACAATCTCCATGGGATCAACCCTTACTCATGTAAGGTATTACTTGGACGACCCAGTGCACTTGCTAGTTAGTTGTGCGGAGTTGCAAAAGTGTGATTGTAATTTCATGCACCACATGCACATGAGCCTGTGCAGCCGCCTCAGCATGAGATCCTTGAGATATCTCAAGAGATGTATTTTCCTCTTCAAAGCTATTGGGATCAATGGCATACTTCCATGGTAGAATTGAGCTCTAACATGAATCAGTTGAGGATACAGCATCAAGAGCATTCAACCATCCTTAATGAAATTAGAGAAGACAAAAGGGCTACGAGGGAAGAACAAAAAAGGCAAAGAAGTGACATTGAAGAGATCAAGCACTACATTGGATCCTCAAGGAGGAGCACTAGCCGCCACTATTAAAGGTGGATTCGTTCTCTTAATATCCTTTTCTTATGTTATTTTTCTATTTTCTGTTATGTTTTTCTGTCTGTTCTCTTATTCCTATTGCATGATCATGTTCATTTATGTCTTAAAGTTATAAAATATTCCATATGTCTCTCACCTTGCTTAAAAGAAAATTTTATTTGAAAAGAATTGAGAGGTACATGAATTTCAAGTTTATAATAACAATAGTTCAATTATCTTGATGTGGTGGCATTGCTTTTGTTTTCTGAATCTATGAATAAACAGTGCATATTTGAAGTTGAAATTTTGGAATGTTGGCTCTTGAAAGAATGATGAAAAAGGAAAAGTATTGTTGATAATCTGAAAAATCCAAATAAATTGATTCTTGAAGTAAGAAAAAGCAGCAAAAAGAAAAAGAAAAAGCATGTGGAAAAAGAAAAAAAATAATATCTGCATGCGAAAAAATAGAAAAATTGCGAAATAAATAAATAAATAAATAAATAAAAAGCAGAAAAAGTCAATAGCTCTTTAAACTAAAAGGCAAGAGCAAAAAGCCAGTAACCCTTTAAACCAAAAGGCAAGCGTAAAAGGATCTAAAGATCCTAAGAGTGTGCTTAAGAACTCTGGACACTTCTATATGGGGATTCTAGCAAAGTTGAATCCCAATTTGAAAGGGTTCACCCAGTTAAAATGTCAGTGGTATTTATGTATCCGGTGGTAATACTGGAAAACAAAGTGCTTAGGGTCACGGCCAAGACTCTGAAAGCTGTGTTCAAGAATAAAAAGAACAGAACTAGGAGAGTCAATAATATCATCTGGATTCCAAGTTTCTAAAGAGACCAACCATTCTGAGTTTCAATGGATAGTGAGATGCCAAAACTATTCAGAAGTAAAAAGTTACTAAGTCCTGCTCATCTAATTGAAACTAAGCTTTATTGAAAACTCGGAGATTTATTGTATCTTACTCTGCTTTTTTTCCAATTGTGTTTTTAGTTGCTTGGGGACAAGTGATAAACCTCATTTGTAGGGTTTATCTTATGCTTCATTTAAGGGATTTTATCACCTTTTACCCACATTTATTCAATGAAATAGCATGGTTTTGTAAATTCTCCTTTAATTGTGCTTAAGAGTGAACACATGCTTTTTAGGACATAGAATAGCTAAATTTAATTCACCTTGATTCCATTAGATGCCTTGATATGTTTGTTAAATGATTTCAGGTTTAGGAGGCAAATATTGGATCAAGGGAATGAAGGAAAAGCATGTAAAAATGGAGAACTCATGAAGAAATGAAGGAATCGCAAAAGCCGTCAAGCCGACCTCTTCGCAGTTAATCGACCATAACTTGAGCTACAGAGGTCCAAATGATGCGGTTCCAGTTGTGTTGGAAAGCTAATATCCGGGGTTTCGAAATGATATAATATTTGCTATAGTTTCATTACGTTTAAAGGGCGCACACGTGGCATGTACGTGTACGCACCGATTTGCACGTGATTCATTAAAAGCAAATTAGTGACCAGCGAATTCTAAAGCCTTGTGGGCCCGATCCAACTCATTTCTGATGCTATTTAACCCAAGGATTGAAGAGGGATGAGATATCTAGTCATTAGTTTAGTTTTATTTTAGTTTTATTATGCTTTAGTTAGTTTCTAGAGAGAGAAGCTCTCTCTTCTCTCTAGAATTAGGAGTAGGTTAGATCTAGATTAGGAACTCTTAGATCTAGTTTGATTTCTTGCTTTGATTTACTTTTCTCATTGCAATTCTTTTTCTTCTACCTTTCCTCTTTCTAGTTTTGCATTTAATTCATGTAATTCTCTACTTTTATGTTGATGCACTTTTGTTTCTTCTATTTTCCTTTAATGCAATTTATGATTCATGTTCCTTTATTGTTCATTTGATTTGTTGTTATTTAATTTCTTGAAATTGAGTAGTGTAGATTTACTTTTCTTGCTATTTTACTATGTTTTCCTTTTATGCCTTCCAAGTGTTTGATGAAATGCTTGGTTGGATTTTAGTGTAGATTTACATTCCTTGCAATTTTACTATGCTTTCCTTTTATGCCTTCTAAGTGTTTGATAAAATGCTTAGTTGGATTATAGAGTAGATTTTAGTGCTCTTGGCTTGGGAAGGTAAATTAGGAACTCTTGAGTTACTAATGTCCAAGTGATTGACGATTGGGAGCAATTAACGCTAGATCTCACTAATTGATTTGGTGGAGAACTAGGACTTATGGTCTTGGATTGACATAGCTCACTTGACTTTCCTTTATTAGTTAGAGGATGACTTAGTGGGGTTTATACTTGCCAATTCTCATGTTGTGGTTAGTGATTAGGATAGAGATCCTTGACCCCCAAACCTTGCCAAGGTCTTTTTAGTTATTAGTTTATCCTCATTGTCATTTACATTTCATGTCTCTTATCAAAAACCCCAAAACATGCTCCATAACCAATAACAAGACACTTTATTGCAATTCCTAGGGAGAACGACCCGAGGTTCAATACTTCGGTTTATAAATTTAGGGGTTTGTTACTTGTGACAAACAAATTTTTGTATGAAAGGACTATTGTTTGGTTTAGAAACTATACTTGCAACGAGAATTCATTTGTGAATTCTAAACCATCAAAAGTCCTCTCATCAAAATGGCGCCGTTGCCAGGGAATTACAATGGTGTTATGATATTGGTTATTGTATATATGTGAATAGTGTGAATAGGCTTGTATTTTGCTTGTTTCCTAGATTTTGTTAGTTTTATTTTGTTTTTTCATTATGAATTCTCACCTTGGCTATGAGTTTGGTTCTAATTGTGTTGTAGGAAATGTGAACTTCAATGACAACATGCATCAAGGATGGAACCAACAAAGATGGGAGGAGCCTCAAGGAATTGATCACTCCTATTGGCAACAACCTCCGGATACATATAGGTATAATCACCATCCTAATGCATGTCAATTCAATGGCTATGGTGAATCTTTTTATGACAATCAAGTACCACCATCATATGCCTATGATTCCCATCCTCAACATGAACCTCAACCATTCTCACAAGCCTCTCATTACCAAACACCTTCTTATGATCCATATCCATCATATAACCAAACACCCATACCATATTCTCATAACCTTTATGAGCAAGAACCTTTGGAACCACCACAATTCCATCATAACTATTACCAAGAACCACCTCAATGCACACCATCTCTATACCCTTACCAAGAAGAATCATCTTCCTACTATGAACCCTCTCTCCAAAATGATGAACCCTCTTATCCACCCCAAGCCCTAATAGATGATTCTCTTACCTTGCTACTTCAAGGACAAGCGGATATGCAAAGGAACACCCTAGAGTTTGTGACTTACTTGACCAAGGTAGTTCACACTTTAGCCTACCAATGCTTGAACACTCATGGTGTTTCCATAGCTACATGTGAAAAATCAATTGAAGAGCATAGCATAAAGGAGAGATTGGAAACTCCGGTGGGAAATGAGGGATGTTACTTTGTATTGGAACAATTGGAGGAGCCTATGATCGTTGAAGAAAAGGAAGAAGTGGTTGAAGATTTAGGAGATATTGAAAGTCCATGGGAATGTAGCATCATAGAGCACTCTTCCAAGAAGCTTGATATTGATGTTGAGGAGGGTGCGCAACCTCCAAGGCATATCATAGTTGGAGACTTGAAAGAGGTTTATCAAGAAATAGATTCAATCATGGGTGAATTTCTATCTACAATTGAATCCTCTCCCATTGGACATGGAGTTGAAACTATTGAAGAATGTGCACAACCTCCCATACCCTTGGTGAGCAATGAAGAAGAGAGTGAATTGGAAGAGAACCACCAAAAGGAAAAAGTTGGCATGGTGTATATCGAAATTGAAGAATATGAAGAGGTTGATCAACAGATGGATTCATTCATCAATGAATTCATATCCAAAATTGAATCACCTCCGATTGGGCAAGAAATTGAAGTTCTTGAAGACAACACCAAGCCAAGTGATAAAAGGGAAAAGGTTGAAATTGAAGAAGCCTACGAAGAGGTGGAAACAACTAAAGAAGAGCCTAAAGAAGTAGACCTCGCATTGTCTAAGTGTGGGGAGGTTTTCCTCCCCAACTCACCATCCAACAAAACATTCAAGTGGGTAAAATTCTTATCCCTAAGCTTTACTTTCTCACTTGAATATGGTTTGATTGAAAATGATAGTCAACTTAGAGCTCTTTATAGAGTTAAAAGTAGAAGAGAGTTGTGTAGTAGTTGGAAACATCATTCTAAGCTCATGACGGTTGCAAGCTCAAAATTCAAGAGCAATGGTTGGTGTGGAACTAAATTGCATGGGTTTAGGAAGTTGTTTGGAAGCTTCTTTGAGAATTCCAAGGCCATGCCACCCAGATGGAATAATGATGACCAACTCAAGGACGGGTGTCAAAACAAAATGTGGGATCCCGAATCGCACAAGGAAAATCAAATTAGGGAGCCCATGGTTTGTGAAGAACTCCGTCAAGGCTTGAAGATATTAACTTTGAAGAATGGAGCTTATTGGAGATTCAAGCATTGGTGGATATTCAAAGATAGCTTCAAGCACAAGCCTCCTTGATAAGAAGCTCCCCATAAGTCCAACTTAAGGACAATAAATAAAAGTTCTAGGTAGGAGACACCCCACCATGGTAAAATCTTTATTTTTTTCCTCTTTTGCGCATATTGGTTAAAATAGTTTAATTTCATGTTTTAATTGATTTGTTGAGTTTGTTTGGTAGTTTAGTATGTTAAATAAGGTTTTATGGTGTCTTAGTAGTTGTTTGGAGGTTTGGAATGCTTGGATTGGTACAAAAACATAGAAAAATTTTGAAAAAAAAAGAGCACCATCTGCGCGTACGCGCACTGCGCACGTACGCGTGCATCAAGCATTTTCACCTATCCGTGGGCACGCGCCATGTAGGCACACGTGTGGATCGAGAAATTCCACCCCCATGCCAAAAACCCGAGAGTTGTGTGAATGCTGCGCTAGCATTGTGCCTTTGGCACAAAACCACTCGCGCGTACGCGTACATGACACGTACGCGTCACTTTCGAGGAAAAAAAAAGAGCCATCCGCGGGCGCGCACCATCCGCACGTACGCGCGGATGTCCTTCTTTCAACACATTTCTTTTCTTCTCCTCTTTCCATTTCTTTCCTTCTCCTTTCTTCTTCCCTTCTTCTACCCTTCATCCAACACTCCCAAACACCATTGATAACCATTTCTTTTAGTCAGATAATTAGTTAGTTAGTTAGTTAATTAGTTACTTAGTTAGTTAATTAGTTCGTTAGTTAGTTGATTAGATAGTTAGTTTAGTTTTCATTTCATTTTCTCTTTTTTATTGTAAGTATTGGATTATTAATCTTATTTACCATTAATTGTTGCTGAGTACTAAATGGGATGTTATCTCAATATCATTATGTCTATAATCTTTGTTGGATTCTATATTTGAGGTTATATTCACTCACTCAATTCTAGTGATTATTACCTCATTCCAACAATGTATGCTTCCTTGCTTTTGTATTTTCTCATCTTATGGTGTTATATTTTTGTTTTTCATGATTAATGCAGCACAAGCAAAAATGGAAGCGGAAAAAAGAACACACAGCAAACGGTTGATCTACCAGCTGAAAGTAGCAACCCGGAAAGTCGCCGTATCCCTTGCTCATCTTCAAATGCACCGAGGACAGTGCAAACTTTTAAGTGTGGGGAGTTCGTCCGACCGATCGGTGATTTTGGGTGATAAGTTTCTAATTCTAACACTTTTGCATTTTATTTTAGGTTTTTAGAATTTTTACTTGCATTTTCTTATTTTTGCATATATATACATAATAAGCTTAGTCAAAATAATGAGGTTCCTCAAGATTTCTATCTATAGGGCACCAATTGATTTGAGTAAAAAATTTTTTCATTAAACTTGCTTGAATTATATATATAGTGGAATATGGTTTTTTGAGCTAAGAACACAAGCAAGTGAGATTTGAGCCTAACGGTGTGGTTACATCTTATAACCACTTATTTTCCCATTTTGTGTGTATTATTCTCTTTCTATGATTGTGATCTTTGATTTGTTTAATTCTTTATGTCCATTATTTTGTGTATTCATTCATTTATATGATTGAGGCCAACATTTCATTTATCTCACTTACCCAAAAAGCCTTACCTTTTATCTTCCTTTGTTAGCCAATTTGAGCCTGCGATTAACCCACTTGTTTTTCAATTTAGCACATTACAATCCTTAAAGCGAAAAACAATAAATGTTCTCAATTTGGATCTTTGATTTGCTTAGGCTAGTGAGTGTGTATCATTCAAGTGTGGGAAAACTTGGGACATTGGGTGAATAAAAAAGGTATTTTTATTGAAATTATTGGGAATTGGGTACATGCTTGATGAACGGATAATTTATACGCTTTTTGGTATTGTTTTTAGTATGTTTTTAGTATATTTTAATTAGTTTTATTATATTTTTATTAGTTTTTATTTAAAATTCACTTTACTGGACTTTACTATGAGTTTGTGTGTTTTTCTGTGATTTCAGGTATTTTCTGGCTGAAATTGAGGGACCTGAGCAAAAATCTGATTCAGAGGCTGAAAAAGGACTGCAGATGCTGTTGGATTCTGACCTCCCTGCACTCAAAGTGGATTTTCTGGAGCTACAGAAGCCCAATTGGCGCGCGCTCAATTGCGTTGGAAAGTAGACATTCTGGGCTTTCCAGCAATATATAATAGTCCATACTTTTCCCGAGCTTTGATGGCTCAAACAGGCGTTCCAAGTCAGCTCAAGAAATTCTGGCGTTTAACGCCGGAACTGGCATAAAAACTGGAGTTAAACGCCCAAACTGGCACAAAAGCTGGCGTTTAACTCCAAGAAAAGTCTCTACACATGAAAGCTTCAATGATCAGCCCAAGCACACACCAAGTGGGCCCTGGAAGTGGATTTTTACACTAAACACCCTAGCTTACTTATTTTCTGTAACCCCTAGGTCACCAATTTATTATAAAACTACTTTTAGTGATTCATCTTGTACCTCATGACACTTTACACGTTTCATATTGTATTTTCTACGGCATGAGTCTCTAAACCCCATTGTTGGGGTTGAGGAGCTCTGCTGTTCTTCATGAATTAATGCAATTACTACTGTTTTTCAATCTATCACGCTTGCTTCTATTCTAAGATATTCATTCGCACTTCAACCTGATGAATGTGATGATCCGTGACAATCATCATCATTCTCACCTATGAACGCGTGCCTGACAACCACCTCTGTTCTACATGTAATCAAGCTTGAATGTGTATCTCTTGGGTTTCTAATCTAAGATTGGAACCTTCGTGGTATAGGCTAGAATTATTGGCAGCCATTCCAGAGATTTGGAACGTCTAAACCTTGTCTGTGGTATTCTGAGTAGGATCTAGGAAGAGATGACTGTGACGAGCTTCAAACTCTCAATTTTTGGGCGTGTGACAGACGCAAAAGGATCAATGGATCCTATTCCTACATGATCGAGAACCGACAGATGATTAGCCGTGCGGTGACAGCGCATTTGGAACATTTTTACTGAGAGGACGGGAAGTAGCCATTGACAATGGTGATGCCCAACATAAAGCTTGCCATGGAAGGAGCCTTGCGTTCATGAAGAAGAAGATAGTAGGAAAGCAGAGATTTAGAGGACAAAGCATCTCCAAAGCCTCAACCTGTTCTTCATTACTGCATAACAAGTATTTATTTCTTGTTCTTTTACTTTTTACAATTAAATCTGAGAATTATTGATATCCTGACTAAGAGTTACAAGATAACCGTAGCTTGGTTCAAGCCGACAATCTCTGTGGGATCGACCCTTACTCACGTAAGGTATTACTTGGACGACCCAGTGCACTTGCTGGTTAGTTGTGCGGAGTTGCAAAAGTGTGATTGTAATTTCGTGCACCAAGTTTTTGGCGCCGTTGCCGGGGATTGTTCGAGTTTCGACAACTGACGGTTTATCTTGTTGCTTAGATTAGGAATATTTTATTTTTGTTGGTTTAGAGTCTTTTATTTGAGTTTAGTTTCATATTTTAAGTTTGGTGTCAATTACATGCTTTTATTTTCTTTTAATTTTTTCGAATTTGCATGTCCCTAGTTCTTTCTTTATCTTTAAAAATTCTAAGTTTGGTGTCTTCTTTGTGTTTTCCCTTAAATTTTCGAAAATTTGTGTTTGATTTTCTAAAAATTTTAAGTTTGGTGTTTTTGTGCTTTTATTTACTTAAAAATTTTTTCAAAAATTAGTTCTTGGTGTTCATCTTGATCTTCAAAGTGTTCTTAGTGTTCATCTTGACATTCAAAGTTTTCTTGTTTGTTCTTTGTGTTTTGATCTAAAATTTCTAAGTTTAGTGTCATTTTGTTGTTTTTCTCTTTCTGCATTAAAATTCAAAAATAAAAAAATATCCTTTCCTTATTTTACTCATAAATTTCGAAATTTTGCATTAATTTAGTCAAAGATTTTCAAAATCATATCTTTTTTTTAGTCAAGTCAATATTCTAATTTCAAAAGTTGATCTTTTCAAATCTTTTTCAAAAATCAAATCTTTTTAATTTCTTCAATCATATCTTTTCAATCATATCTTTTTTTTCTAATTTGTAATCATATCTTCTCAATCATATCTTCTTCAAAATAATTTTCAATCATATCTTTTTAATTGCTAATTTCAAAATCTTTTTAATTAATTAATTAATTCAGTTTTCAATTTGCTTTGATTTTATTTTGTTTTTGTTTTCGAAATTTTATTTTATTTTCCTTTTATTTTATTTTATTATTTTCGGTCACTTTTAATTAAATAAATAAAAAAATAAAAATATAATTTATTTGCAATTCATATCAATTCTCTTTTCTCCATCATGGACATAAGTGGAATGAACAGTCCAGAAGGACTCCGGGGTCATATGCTAACCCCATTACAGCTGCATATGGGAGTAGCATCTGTATACCTCCCATCAAAGCAAGCAGTTTTGAGCTAAATCCTCAGCTCATTATCATGGTGTAGCAAAATTGCCAGTATTCCGGTCTTCCACAAGAAGAACCTACTGAGTTTCTGGCACAGTTCTTACAAATTGCTGACACAATACGTGATAAAGAAGTGGATCAGGATGTCTATAGATTATTATTGTTTCCATTTGCTGTAAAAGATCAAGCTAAGATGTGGTTAAATAACCAACCCATAGCAAGCATAAAAACATGGAGACAATTAACAGACAAATTCCTGAATCAATTTTACCCTCCAAAAAGGATGACACAGCTAACGCTGGACATCCAAGGATTTAAACAAGAAGATCATGAATCTTTTTATAATGCTTGGGAGAGGTACAGAGGGATGCTAAGAAAATGTCCCTCTGAAATGTTTTCAGTGTGGGTACAGTTAGACATCTTCTACTATGGACTTACAGAAAAAGCTCAGATGTCTCTAGACTACTCAGTTATGGTGGATCTATACACATGAGAAAAACAATTGAAGAGGCTCAAGAACTCATAGATACAGTTGCTAGAAATCAACATCTGTACTCAAATAGTGAGTCCTCCATAAAAGAAGAGGCTACAGTAGTAACTACTGATCCTAATCCTCAAGAACAGATTGTTGAACTTAATCAGCAATTACTCCTTATGACAAAACAATTAGCAGAATTCAAAGAGATGCTCCAAGAAACTAAAAATGCTAACAAGAATATAGAAGCACAATTGAATCAGACAAGACAGCAGCTATCTAAACAGATAACAGAAAAATGCCAAGCTGTCCAACTAAGGAGCGGGAAGACATTGAATAACTCAGCTCAAAGTAGCAAAAAGTCAAGAAAGGAACAAATGACAGAGGATGACCAAACCACTGCCCAAAATCCCTCTGAGGACAGCAAGAGCCCAGAGAGGAATAATTCTAGCGTTCAAACGCCAGAAAAGGGTGAAAGACTGGCGTTAAACGCCCAGTGGATGCCCAATCCTGGCGTTCAAATGCCAATGAGGGATCAGACACCTGCAAGTGCTGATAGTAACCCCTCTAAGAAGGCTTCTCCAACCACCTCTGTAGGGAATAAACCTGCAGCAACTAAGGTTGAAGAATATAAAGCCAAGATGCCTTATCCTCAGAAACTTCGCCAAGCGGAGCAGGATAAACAATTTGCCCGCTTTGCAGACTATCTCAGGACTCTTGAGATAAAGATCCCATTTGCAGAGGCACTTGAGCAAATAACCTCTTATGCTAAGTTCATGAAAGAGATCTTAACTCATAAGAAGGATTGGAGAGAAACTGAAAAAGTGTTTCTCACTGAAGAATGCAGTGCAGTTATTTTGAAAAGCTTACCAGAGAAGTGATGACAAGTCATTATAGTCTAGTTTTACTAGCCTTTTTCTTTGTTTTTCATTTGGTTTATGCACTTTCTTGCACTCTAAGTAAGTAATTTGGAATGAAAATGCATGACTTCTTTGAATCAAACAACCACCATGAAATTGATGCTAAATCATGAGGTTTAAGCTAAATTTAATTGATTTTTAATGATTAATAGACCTTGTGAATTTGGTGATACTTTGATTGGTTGTTTTGATTAATTGTAGGTGAAGAAAAGAAGAAAAGAAGGAAGCGTGGCTCAATGGAGAAAAAGTGTGGCCAAGAAAGGAGGAAGTGTGGTGCAACAAAACCATGAAGCTCTCTCCAAAGCTCACTAAGTGAGCGCTACACTTGCTTCCAGGAGACCAAGGCACAAAGCTCAGCTCACTTTGTGAGCTGAGCACAACACAAGGCCAAGAAATAAGAAAATGAGGAACCAAGCTCAGCTCACAAAGTGAGCATTATCGAGAGCATTGAGGAAATAATTCAAAGAAAATGATTTGCAAATGCATGCTCCAAGACTTGAACTCATGACCAAGGGGGATGGGAGAGGCGCTACTCACTAAGGAAAATAAGCAAAAAATGGCCAAATGCACTCCTCAAGGTTCGAACTCACCACCATGAGGAAACAAGGAAGCAAGGCATCACAAGAAAACCAAGGAAAAGCTCCAGCGCATGCTTCCTCCAAGTTTCGAACCAAGGACCCTTCCTTGGATGCACCAAAGCTCAGCTCACAAAGTGAGCTGAGCACTATCCATGGGCACATGCAACACATCTTGACACGGCCAGGAAAAGAGTGGAGCGCGCATGACACGGTCCTGGGCAGCACAAGGCGCGCACAAATTGGCACCAAGACACTAGCGCTCAGCTCACAAAGTGAGCTGAGCTCTCCCCTGATGCTTCCCTACCAGCAAGACACGCTATGCAAGGCACAAAGCTCAGCTCACTTTGTGAGCTGAGCATTCCCCTGGGAGATGCATTTGGGCTGAAATTGAAATTTAAAATTCCAACTTACTTCATTCCTTCACCAAATCAAAAGCCCATCCAAATTCCAATATCCAAGAATAGAAAGTGTATTAATAGGAGTTAGTTTGATGTAATTAGGGAGCTAAATTTTATTTTGAATTTTTCTTTGAACTTTCATTTTTCATTTTTGAGCTTTTGTTTTTGAGTTGAGATTTTAGAGAACTTGGAGGAGAATTGATCTCTCTTCTTCTTGGTTCTTGCTTGAACACTCTTTTATTTCCTTGCTTTGGATCTTGGGTGGAGAATTGAAGAACTTCTGTTTCAATCTCACCTTGAGATCTTGTTTTAATTTTCTGCATAATTGAATTCCAATTTCCCTTTACTGCTTCTTCTTCTACAATTTCTGCAATCCACTTTTCTTCATTTCTCTTGCAATTGTTCTTGTTGGATCAAGGAAGGATTTGAGATCTAGAATTGTTATCTAGTCTCTTCCACTTCTGAGATCTTCAACCTCTTTTACTTTGCTGCAAATTAAGCACTGCTTTCCTGCTTTTAAATTCTTCAAGTCATTTTACTTTTCTGTTAAGATCCACTTCACTGCACTTAGATTTTCTCTTTTATGTTTAATGCAATTTAGTTGTTCTTGTTCAGATTCTGCAATCCCAATTTCCAATTCCTTTTATGATTCAAGCAATTTACATTTCTTGCACTTTAAGCTTCAGCCATTTACATTTCTTGCAATCTAAGTTTCTGCAATTTATATTACTTGCACTTTAAGAATCTGCTTCTTTACTTTCCTGCTCTTTAATTTACTACACTTTACCTATCTCCCTTTACTTTCCAAGCAAATTTAGTTTCTGCAAGTTACAATCACTCAACCAAATCTTGATTCGCTTGACTAAATCAACCACTAAACAAAAATTGCTCAATCCTTCAATCCCTGTGGGATCGACCTCACTCGTGTGAGTTATTATTACTTGATGCGACCCGGTACACTTGCCGGTGAGTTTTGTGTCAGATCGTTTTCCGCACATCAAGAAGCTTCAAGATCCAGGGAGCTTTATGATACCATGCACAATAGAGGGTGCTTGTACTAAGACAGCTCTATGTGACCTTGGAGCAAGTATCAATCTAATACCTGCATCCACCATCAGAAAGCTTGGCTTGACTGAAGAGGTCAAACCAACTCGGATATGTCTTCAACTTGCTGATGGCTCCATTAAATACCCATCAGGCATAATTGACGACATGATTGTCAAGGTTGGGCCATTTTCCTTTCCCACTGACTTTGTAGTGCTGGAAATGGAGGAGCACAAAAGTGCAACTCTGATTCTAGGAAAACCTTTTCTAGCAACTGGACGAACTCTCATTGATGTCCAAAAAGGGGAAGTGACCCTGAGAGTCAATGAGGATGAGTTCAAGTTAAATGTTGTCAAGGCTATGCAGCATCCAGACACGTCAAATGACTGCATGAGCATTGATATTATTGACTCCCTGGTGGAAGAGGTCAATATGACTGAAAGTCTTGAATCAGAGCTAGAGGACATCTTTAAAGATGTTCAACCTGATCTGGAGGAATAAGAGGAAATAAAAGAACCTCTGAAAATCCCTCAAGAAGAGGAGAAACCTCCTAAACCCAAGCTCAAACCACTACCACCATGCCTGAAATATGCATTTCTGGGAGAAGGTGACACTTTTCCAGTGATCATAAGCTCTGCTTTAAATCCACAAGAAGAGAAAGCACTAATTCAAGTGCTAAGGACATACAAGACAGCTCTAGGGTGGTCCATAAGTGACCTTAAGGGCATTAGCCTAGCAAGATGCATGCACAAGATCCTATTGGAGGATGATGCTAAGCCAGTGGTTCAACTACAGAGGCGGCTAAATCCAGCCATGAAGGAAGTGGTGCAGAAAGAGGTCACTAAGTTACTAGAGGCTGGGATTATTTATCCTATTTCTGATAGCCCCTGGGTGAGCCCTGTCCACGTTGTCCCCAAGAAGAGAGGCATGACTGTGGTTCATAATGAAAAGAATGAACTGGTTCCTATAAGAACAGTTACAAGGTGGCGTATGTGTATTGACTACAGAAGGCTCAATACAGCCACCCGAAAGGATCACTTTCCTTTACCATTCATAGACCAGATGCTAGAGAGACTAGCAGGTCATGAATATTACTTCTTTTTGGATGGCTATTCAGGTTACAATTAAATTACAGTGGATCCTCAGGACCAAGAGAAAACAACATTCACATGTCCTTCTGGAGTATTTGCCTACAGAAGGATGCCTTTTGGTCTGTGCAATGCACCTGCGACCTTTCAGAGATGCATGCTCTCTATTTTCTCTAATATGGTGGAAAAATTTCTGGAAGTGTTCATGGATGACTTTTCAGTATTTGGAGACTTATTCAGCTCCTGTCTTGACCATTTAGCACTTGTTCTGAAAAGATGCCAAGAGACCAACCTAGTTTTAAACTGGGAAAAATGTCACTTCATGATAACTGAAGGAATTGTCCTTGGGCATAAAATTTCAAACAAGGGAAGAGAGGTGGATCAAGCTAAAGTGAAAGTAATTGAAAAATTACCACCACCTGCCAATGTAAAGGCAATCAGAAGCTTTCTGGGACATGCAGGATTCTATAGGAGGTTCATAAAGGATTTTTCAAAAATTGCAAAACCTCTAAGCAACCTGCTAGCTACTGACACACCATTTGTGTTTGACACAGAGTGTCTGCAGGCGTTTGAAACCCTGAAAGCCAAGCTGGTCACAGCACCAGTCATCTCTGCACCTGACTGGACATTACCATTCGAACTAATGTGTGATGCCAGTGACCATGCCATTGGTGCAGTGTTGGGACAGAGGCATAACAAGCTTTTGCATGTCATTTACTATGCTAGCCGTGTTTTAAATGATGCATAGAAGAATTACACAACCACAGAAAAAGAGTTACTTGCAGTGGTTTATGCCGTTGACAAGTTTAGATCCTATTTAGTAGGTTCAAAAGTGATTGTGTATACTGACCATGCTGCTCTTAAATACCTACTTACAAAGCAGGATTCAAAACCTAGGCTCATAAGATGGGTGTTGCTTCTGCAAGAGTTTGATATAGAAATAAGAGACAGAAAAGGGACAGAGAACCAGGTAGCTGATCACCTGTCCCGAATAGAACCAGAAGCAGAGGCGTCCCACCCTCCTACTAAGATCTCTGAAACCTTTCCGGATGAGCAACTCTTCGCCATTCAGGAAGCACCATGGGTTGCAGACAGGAAAAGAAAGAAGCATGAAAGGCTTCTCTCAATATAGAGTCAAATAAAACCCCCAAATTTAAACTCTAAGTTTGGTGTTGAAAGGCCACAACCAAACTCTAAGTTTGGTGTTAAGAGGCCATCATCATGCTCTGAGTATCTGTGAGACTCCATGAGAGCCCACTGTCAAGCTACTGACATTAAAGAAGCGCTTGTTGGGAGGCAACCCAATTTTATTTATCTATGTTAATTTCTATTTTCCATTGTTATTTTATGTTTTCTGTAGGTTGATGATCATGTGAAGTCACAAAAACAATTGAAAAAGCAAAAACAAACTGAAAAACAGAATGAAAAATAGCACACCCTGGAGGAGAAGCCTACTGGCGATTAAACGCCAGTAAAGGCAGCAGAATGGGCGTTAAACGCCCAGTCTGGCACCATTCTGGGCGTTTAATGCCAGAAATGGGCACCAGACTGGTGTTTAACGCCAGAAAAGGGCAAGAAGCTGGCGTTAAACGCCAGAAATGGGCAGCAAAGGGCGTTTTTGCAAGCTTAATTGGTGCAGGGATGAGAAATCCTTGACACCTCAGGATCTGTGGACCCCACAGGATCCCCACCAACTTCAACTCACTTTCTCACTTCTTCACACCTTTTCATAATACTCTTCCCAAAATAACCTCCACCAATCACCTCTATTACTCCTCCAAAACCATCATACAACCCACCTACACCCACCCACTCAACTTCAAACCATCACTCCTTCCTTTTCCACATCATAACCACCTAAAATCCCCCTTGGCCGAATAATTCACACACCTCCATCTCCTCCATCTCTTCTTCTTCTCCTCCTTCCTTTATTCTTTTGCTCGAGGACGAGCAAACCTTTTAAGTTTGGTGTGGAAAAGCTCAGATTTTTTGTTTTTCCATAACCATTTATGGCATCAAAGGCCGAAGAAACCTCTAGAAAGAGGAAAGGAAAGGCAATTACTTCCACCTTCGAGTCATGAGAGATGGAGAGATTCATCTCAAAGGTCCATCAAGACCACTTCTATGAAGTTGTGGCCAAGACTCCTCATTGAAGAGGACAAGCCCATCACTAAGAAAAGGATGGAGCAAACAAGAGCATGAGGAAATTCCTCATCATGAAATCCCTGGGATGCCTCAAGGGATGTATTTTCCTCCACAAAATTATTGGGGGCGAATCAATACCTCCCTAGGAGAATTAAGTTCCAATATGGGACAACTAAGGGTGGAGCACCAAATCCTCCTCCATGAAATTAGAGAAGACCAAAGAGTTATAAGAGAGGAGCAACAAAGGCAAGGAAGAGACATTGAGGAGCTCAAGCACTCCATAAGATCTTCAAAAGGAAGAACTAGCCGCCATCACTAAGGTGGACCCGTTCTTTAATTTCTTTGTTCTTTATTTTCTGTTTTTCGAATTTTTATGCTCTATGTTTATTTATGTTTGTGTCTTATTACATGATTATTAGTGTCTAAGTGTTTATGCCTTAAAGGTATGAGAATGAATCCATCAGCTTTCTTAAATAAAAAGTTTTTTTAATTGAAAAAAAAAAAGAAGTACATGAATTTCAAATTTTAAAACAGTTTAATTATTTTGATGTGGTGGCAATACTCTTGTTTTCTGAATGAATGCTTGAACAGTGCATATGTTTTAATTTGTTGTTTTTGAATGTTAAAATTGTTGGCTCTTGAAAGAATGATGGAAAAGGAGAAATGTTATTTGATAAGCTGAAAAATCATAAAATTGATTCTTGAAGCAAGAAAAAGTAGTGAAAGGCTTGCAGAAAAAAAAATGTATATGCGAAAAAAAAAAGAGAGAAAAAGCAAGCAGAAAAAGCCAATAGTCTTTCAAACCAAAAGGCAAGGGTAAAATAAAAAGGATCCAAGGCTTTGAGCATCAGTGAATAGGAGGGCCCACAGGAATAAAATCCTGGCCTAAGCGGCTAAACCAAGCTGTCCCTAACCATGTGCTTGTGGCGTGAAGGTGTCAAGTAAAAACTTGAGACTGAGCGGTTAAAGTCGTGGTCCAAAGGAAAAAGAGTGTGCTTAAGAGCTCTGGACACCTCTAATTGGGGACTTTAGTAAAGCTGAGTCACAATCTGAAAAGGTTCACCCAGTTATGTGTCTGTGGCATTTATGTATCCGGTGGTAATATTGGAAAACAAAATGCTTAGGGTCACGGCCAAGAATCATAAAGTAGCTGTGTTCAAGAATCAACATACTTAACTAGGAGAATCAATAACACTATCTAGATTCTGAGTTCCTATAGAAGCCAATCATTCTGAACTTCAAAGGATAAAGGGGGATGCCAAAACTGATCAGAAGCAAAAAGCTAAAAGCCCCGCTCATCTAATTAATACTGATCTTCATAGATGTTTTTGGAATTCATTGTATATTCTATTCTTTTTATCCTATATGGTTTTCAGTTTCTTGGGGACAAGCAACAATTTAAGTTTGGTGTTGTGATGAGCGGATAATTTATACGCTTTTTGGCATTGTTTTTAGTATGTTTTTAGTATATTTTAATTAGTTTTTATTATATTTTTATTAGTTTTTATTTAAAATTCACTTTTCTGGACTTTACTATGAGTTTGTGTATTTTTCTGTGATTTCAGGTATTTTCTGGCTAAAATTGAGGGACCTGAGCAAAAATCTGATTCAGAGGCTGAAAAAGGACTGCAGATGCTGTTGGATTCTGACCTCCCTGCACTCAAAGTGGATTTTCTGGAGCTACAGAAGCCCAATTGGCGCGCTCTTAATTGCGTTGGAAAGTATACATCTTGGGCTTTCCAGAAATATATAATAGTTCATACTTTGCCCGAGATTTGATGGCCCAAACAGGCGTTCCAAGTCAGCTCAAGAAATTTTGGCGTTTAACGCCGGAACTGGCATAAAAACTGGAGTTAAACGCCCAAACTGGCAGAAAAGCTGGCGTTTAACTCCAAGAAAAGTCTCTACACATGAAAGCTTCAATGCTCAGCCCAAGCACACACCAAGTGGGCCCCGGAAGTGGATTTTTACACTAAACACCCTAGTTTACTCATTTTCTGTAACCCTAGGTCACCAGTTTACTATAAAAACTACTTTTAGTGATTCATCTTGTACCTCATGACACTTTACACATTTCATATTGTATTCTCTACGGCATGAGTCTCTAAATCCCATTGTTGGGGGTGAGGGGCTCTGCTGTTCTTCATGAATTAACGCAATTACTACAGTTTTCCATTCTATCACGCTTGCTTCTATTCTAAGATATTCATTCGCACTTCAACCTGATGAATGTGATGATCTGTGACAATCATCATCATTCTCACCTATGAACGCGTGCCTGACAACCACCTCCGTTCTACATGCAATCAAGCTTGAATGTGTATCTCTTGGGTTTCTAATCTAAGATTGGAACCTTCGTGGTATATGCTAGAATTATTGGCAGCCATTCCTGAGATCCGGAATGTCTAAACCTTGTCTGTGATATTCTGAGTAGGATCTGGGAAGGGATGACTGTGACGAGCTTCAAACTCGTGATTGTTGGGCGTGTGACAGACGCAAAAGGATCAATGGATCCTATTTCGACATGATCGAGAACCGACAGATGATTAGCCGTGCGGTGACAGCGCATTTGGAACATTTTCACTGAGAGAACGGGAAGTAGCCATTGACAACGGTGATGCCCAACATAAATCTTGCCATGGAAGGAGCCTTGCATGCATGAAGAAGAAGATAGTAGGAAAGCAGAGATTCAGAAGACAAAGCATCTCTAAAGCCTCAACCTGTTCTTCATTACTGCATAACAAGTATTTATTTCTTGTTCTTTTACTTTTTACAATTAAATCTGAGAACTATTGATATCCTGACTAAGAGTTACAAGATAACCATAGCTTGCTTCAAGCCGACAACCCCCGTTGGATTGACCCTTTCTCACGTAAGGTATTACTTGGACAACCCAGTGCACTTGCTGGTTAGTTGTGCGGAGTTGCAAAAGTGTGATTGTAATTTCGTGCACCAATGCTCATGTATTAATCAAATGTAAAACCTTATGCATTGATGTTCTTGTATATAGAAAGAAGAAAATGAGAAAAACAAAAGAAAAAAAGAAAAAAAAGAAAAAAATTATAGAAAAAGAAAGAAAAAAAAAGTAAAAAAGAAAGAAATAAAAAGGGTACAAAATGTCCCAAAGCAAAGTAAAGTTCAATAAAGATCAATGCATATGAGTTGTGAAATGAAAAGAAAATGCATGAGTATGTTAAAAAGTGAAAAATGGGTAGTTAGGTTAGTTTTGAATTGTATAGGATGTCATAGGTTAGGTGGGAAGTTTAAGCTTATCAAAGATTCAAATTTTAAGCTCACTTGGCCATATACGCATCCTACCTTGACCCTAATCCCATTACAACCTATGAAAAGACCTCATGATACTTGTATGCATGCATGAAATAAATGTTGATTGTTAGAAGAAAAACAAATCTTAGAAAGCATGATTAGGGGAGAATTGAGTGAATCAACCTAAACACTTGAGCGAATAGAGTGCAAACACATCCGGTGAGGGTTTGATGCTCAATTACATGTTTTCACTTATGATCATCATTCTTCATGCACGTTTGTAAAAATACTTAATAGCTCAATTCAATTCTGGTTTGGCATGGTTGCTAATACCTTTAGCCCTTGTGCATATATGCTTCTTGGACATTGATTTATTTTGACCAAGCAATTGCATTCATGTAGATAATTGTATATAGTTTAGGTTGCATTTAGTTAGATTTTTTTGAATAAATGTTGATACCCCTTTGCTTTCTCTTGGTTCAAGCATGAGGACATGCTTGGTTTAAGTGTGGGGAGGTTGATAAACCCCATTTGTAGGGTTTATCTTATGCTTCATTTAAGGGATTTTATCACCTTTTACCCACATTTATTCAATGAAATAGTGTAGATTTACATTCCTTGCAATTTTACTATGCTTTCCTTTTATGCCTTCTAAGTGTTTGATAAAATGCTTAGTTGGATTATAGAGTAGATTTTAGTGCTCTTGACTTGGGAAGGTAACTTAGAAACTCTTGAGTTACTAATGTCCAAGTGATTGACGATTGGGAGCCATTAACGCTAGATCTCACTAATTGATTTGGTGGAGAACTAGGACTTATGGTCTTGGATTGACATAGCTCACTTGACTTTCCTTTATTAGTTAGAGGATGACTTAGTGGGATTGATCCTTGCCATTCTAATGTTGTGGTTAGTGATTAGGATAGAGATCCTTGACCACCAAACCTTGCCAAGGTCTTTTTAGTTATTAGTTTATTTTCATTGCTATTTACATTTTATGTCTCTTATCAAAAACCCCAAAACATGCTCCATAACCAATAACAAGACACCTTATTGCAATTCCTAGGGAGAACGACCCGAGGTTCAATACTTCGGTTTATAAATTTAGGGGTTTGTTACTTGTGACAAACAAATTTTTGTACGAAAGGACTATTGTTTGGTTTAGAAACTATACTTGCAACGAGAATTCATTTGTGAATTCTAAACCATCAAAAGTCCTCTCATCAACAAGCAACAATTTATGTTTGGTGTTATGATGAGCGGATCTGACATCCTTGCACTTGGAAGAGCTTTTCTAGAGCTATAGAAGTCCAAATGGAGCATTCTCAACGGCTATAGAAAGCTAACTTCTAGAGCTTTCTCACAATTTATAACTGGCGTCCAATGCCAGCCTCCTACACCACTACAGGCATCCAGTGCCCAAAGGAGGAAACTAGTGTCCAAACGCCCATAGAGGAACCCCTAGCCAGTTTTCAACATCTTAGAGGCCTTATAGCACGTGAATCTAATCAAAGCTCAGCCCAAACACTCACCTAGAGGGCCTCGGAAATGAATTTTAGCACTAAAAAGACTGTTTTATCCCTTCTTATGTAATCCTTAGTCATTAGTTTAGTATTTAAAGGATATTTTACCTATTGCCATATTTTCATTTTTCATATTGTATTTTCTATTAGTATGAGTTTCTAAACCTCCTAGGTTAAGGGGAGGAGCCCTGCTGAGTTTTATGGATTAATAAAAGTACAACTTTTTTTTCTCAATTCGTGTTTGATTCTCTATTCTAAGATGTATCTTCGTTCTTCATCAATATGAATGCGTTGAACTGGCATAAGGTTATCACATTCTACATGGGTTTAGAGTGAGTCTTTCATCGGACAATGATGAACCACCAGCTTGATTATACATCTCGTAGATGGCTAATCCACAACTTCGTTGGAGACTTCTCGAGACATCAGTTCAGCCGAAGTATGGGGAGATTTGGGTCTCTATGGTAGAGGCTAAAACCCAAAGGCGCAACATTCTCTAATCCGAAAGATCCGACCTTGTCTGTGGCATTTTTAGTAGGATCACCAAGGAGAATGAACTGCAGGAGCTTCACCTTCAATTAGACTGGATCCACACTAACCCTGGGTTTAGATCTAGAGGAGTATTGGTGGCTGCTCAAACCAGCGTCAATCACATACAGCCTGCCATAGAAGAAATCATTCATAATTGAAGAAGACAGTAAGACCAGAGTTAATCCCGAAGGACAAAGCATCTCCAAGCCTTAACCATCTTCTTATCACTGATTACATTCGAATTCACATGGTATTTTATACCCTATTTCACTTTTATGCTCATAACCAAAACCAACAACTTTTCTATCCGCCTGACTAAGATCTGCAAGATAACCATAGCTTGATTCAAACCACAATCCTCGTGGGATCGACCTTGACTTGCTCAGGTATTACTTGGACGACCTAGTGCACCTGCTGGTTCAGTTGTACGAAGCGTGAGGATTCGTGCACCACCTATTTCACCACACAAGCGAGAGATGAGGTGTGGAAAAGCCAGATTGGCTTGAGTTGAGGTCTTGTTTGTGAATTTGTACAACTCACAGGGGATTAGCTGGTGAACTTCCACTTTATTACCCAACATGATGTAGTGGATCATCACCGCTCGCCTCACAGTAACTTCAGAACGGTTGCTAGTAGGGAGTATGGAACGCCCAATGAAGTTCAGCCATCCTCTAGCAACCGGTTTGAGATCCATTCTCCTCAGTTGGTTTGGTTGATCTTTCTTGTCAACTATCCATTGAGTTTCGGGCAAACATATGTCCTCAAGGACTTGATCTAGCCTCAGATTTTCTTGTACTCTGCTATTAAAAGAGTCAGGGTCATCGTTTTGTGGGGGTAGTTTAAAAACCTCCCTTATTCTATTCAGATCGAAATACAGTCTTTCCTCGGACCATGGTGCATCATGTGTGGAATCCTTGTCCCTCTTTCTTTTGTTTATCTGTCATCCACAGATTTACATAAAACTCATGGACTCTTACTATTCCAGTGTTGGCTACAGGGTTGGCCAGAGTTTTCCAACCCCTCATTCAAACCTATTCTTGGATTTTCGGGTATTCATCATCTTTTAATTGGAATTTAACTTTTGGAATCACTGCTTTCTTGCACACTACAGTATAGTAGTGTTCCTCATAAAGCTTGGAGTAGAATCTGTAAAGTTTATAGGTAGTTGTTGGTGGAGCACTTTCTTTCTTATTTCTTGATGTGGATCTTCCACTCCTTGGAGCCATGGATTGTGAATAAGTGAAAGAGCAAAGTGTTTTTCACACCAAACTTAAAAGGTTTACTCTTCCCAAGCAAAAAAGAAAAGGAAGAGGGAAGCGTATGCTAAAGGAGGAAGGGCGAGTGAGGGAGAGAGATGGTCAAATGTTTAAGTAAAAAGAGGGAGGGTGTGGAAATTTAAATGGAAAAGATAAGATTTAAAGATAAGGAAGATATGATTGAAGTTTCTTTAAATTATCAAAGATTTGAAAAAGATCATGTTGAAAGAGAAGATATTCATGAAAAAGGTTTGAAATGAAAGAGATTTTATTTGGAAAGATAAGATTGGAAAATTTGTTATTGAAAAAAGATCTGGATTACATTGGTTTAATTTTGTGAACTATAAATTAAAATAAAAGAAAGTATGATTTGGAGATATGACTGTTGAAAAGATAAGGTTTTGAAAAGATATGGTATGAAAAAGTCAACCCCTCCTTCCTCCTTTACTTCATTCGAACCTTTGCCCCTCCCCTTCCTGGGCGTTCAATGCCCAGGTCTGGCGTTGAACGCCAGAGGGGTCGAGGGAGTTGGGCGTTCAATGCCAGGAATGGGCGTTGAACGCCTGGTGTACGAAACTTACTCTGCACGTTTCGAACAGATAGACCGGCAAGTATACCGGGTCGTCCAAGTAATACCTCAAGTGAGTGAGGGTTGATCCCACGAAGATTGTTGGTTTGAGCAAGTAATGGTTACCTTACAGATCTTAGTTAGGCAGATAGAAATTATAGTTGTCCTGAGAAAACGCATAAAATAGATAATTAAATAAAACGTTACTAGATAGGTGTGAAATTAATGGTATGAGAATGGTTGAGGCTTCGGAGATTCTTCTTCCTTCTGGATCAACTTTTCTCACCATCTACTCCAACTTCTGATTGATTCTTTCCATGGTAGGTTGTAAATGATTAATGCCGGGTCAGCGGTCATTAATCTCCTTTGCTTCAGATTAAACGCCGGGTCAGCGGTCATCCAATCTGAACAGGGATGAAGCTCTAACAATCCATTCGCTTGGTGACCCTACTCAAAGCACCACAAACAAGGTCGAATCTTTTGGATCAGAGAACGCTGCTCCTTGGGTTCTAGACTATACCACAAAGGCTCTAATCGCCCTGCACCTCGGCTGAACTGATGTCTCAAGAAGTCCCCAACAAAGCCGTGGATTAGTCATCTAAGAGATGTATAATCAAGCTTGTGGTTCAGTACTATCCCGTCAAGGACTCACAAGAACCCATGTGAATAGGGATAACGGTAAAGTTACACTTCCAATTCATTAGGATGAAGAACGAAGATACATCTTAGAATAGAATCAAGCATAGATTGAAGTAGAATAGTGATATTATTAATTCATAAGAATATGCAGAGCTCCTAACCTTAACCTAGGAGGTTAGTGACTCATACTGTATATAATGATGTTCGAATGTAAAGTGGGGGAAGATGATGAGGCAGAAGAACCTAAACAAAGGTGATCTTCTCCTTTGAATACTAATCTAATAACTAAGGATTATAGAAATATGATAAATAGGTTGATAGTGCAAAAATCTATTTCTGGGGCCCACTTAGTGAGTGTTTGGGCTGAGCTTGGAGTGTCTCTACGAGCTAGTACCCCTTAGGGGTGTTGAACGCTGGCTTGGGACTCCCTAGTTGGCGTTGGATGCCAACTACCTACTTTTGGGCGTTGGACGCCAGGAATGTGACTGGTGTCTGGCGTTGAACGCCAGTTTTGGGCTTTCATTTCCAAAGCAAAGTATAAACTATTACATATTTTTGGAAATCCCTAGATGTTAGCTTTCCATAGCCATTGAGAGCACACCATTTGGACCTATGTAGCTCCGGAAATGCTCCTTCGAGTGCATGGAGGTCAAAATTCGGCTGCATCTGTAGTCCTTTCTCTGTCTCTGAATCAGACTTTGCCAAAACTCCTCAATTTCAGTCAGAATTTACCTGAAATTATATGAAAACACAAAAACTCAAAGTAGAAACCAAAAATATGAATTTGTCACTAAAACCTATGAAAATAGAATAAAACTTAAGCAAAACATATTGAAAACTATATGAAAATGATACCAAAAAGCGTATAAAATATCCGCTCATCAGAACACCAAACTTAAACTATTGCTTGTTCCCAGGCAACCAAAAATAAAGTAGGATAGAAAAGAAGAGAAGGATACAATAAATCTCAGAGTTCTCAATGAAGCTCAGTTTCAATTAGATGAGTAGGACTAGTAGCTTTTTGCTTCTGAATAGTTTTGGCATCTCACTTTCTATTGAAGCCCAAAATGATTGGCATCTTTAGGAACTTAGAATCCAGAATATATTATTGACTCTCCTAGTGTAGTTTTTTTTATTCTTGAGCACAGCTTCTTTTGAGTCTTGGCCGTGACTCTAAGCACTTTGTTTTCCAGTATTACCACCGGATACATAAATGCCACAGACACTTAACTGGGTGAACCTAATTTGATTGTTATTCAGATTTGTTAGAATCCCTAGCTAGTGGTGTCCAGAGTTCTTAAGAACACTCTTTTTGCTTTGGATCATGACTTTAACTGCTCAGTCTCAAGCTTTTCACTTGACACTTTCACACCACAAGCATATAATAAGGAGGAGGAGTTCATTTGAACTTTTTAGGCCAAGATTTTATTTCTTTTAGGCCCTCCTAACCAATGATGCTCAAAGCCTTGGATCCTTGCTCTTGCCTTTTGGTTTAAAGAGCTACTAGCTTTTTCTTTTTCTTTCTCTTTCTGCTTGATTTTTTTTTCGCATGGTTTTCTCTTTTTTTTTCTTTCTTTTTGCTGCTTTTTCTTACTTCAAAAATCAATTTTGGATTTTTTAGATTACCAATAATACTTTAATTTTATCATCATTCTTTCAAAAGCAAACATTCTTTAACTCCAACATGAAATATGCACTGTTCATTCATACATTTAAAGAACAAAAGCAATACCACCACATAATAATTGAACTATTCTTAATATATAATTCGAAATTTATACATCTCACTTTTCTTTTTTAAATAAAATTTTCTTTTAAGCAAGGTGATTGATGCATGGAATATTTCATAGCTTAAGACATAAATGAAGATGATCATACACTAGAAACAGGAAATAAAACAAAATACATGGAAAACGGATAAATGACATAGGCAAAGGGAAGTATGGAATGAATCCACCTTAGTGACGATGGCTATTGCTTCCTATTGGGAATCCAATTGAGTGCTTGATGTCTTCTATGTTACGCCTTTGTCTTTGTTGCTCTTCCTTCATGGCTCTTTGATCTTCTCTTATTTCATGAAGGATGGTGGAATGCTCTTGATGTCCCCCCTTAGTTGATCCATGTTGGAGCTTAATTCTTCTAGAGAAGTGTGCAATTAGTCCCAATAGCTTTGGGGAGGAAAATGAATCCCTTGAGGCATCTCAGGGATTTCTTGTTGAGGCGGCTCCACATGCTCTTCATGAGGTGCATGTGCAGGTTCTCTAGTTTGCTCCATCCTTCTTTTAGTGATGGGCTTGTCCTCCTCAATGGAGATGTCTC
Organism: Arachis ipaensis; assembly: GCF_059453495.1. Lineage (NCBI taxonomy): Eukaryota > Viridiplantae > Streptophyta > Magnoliopsida > Fabales > Fabaceae > Arachis > Arachis ipaensis. The sequence continues at coordinate 71,126,644 of NC_142435.1, read as the reverse complement.
CTTCTATATCAATCCCAGCTGAATTGCATAGGTGACAGATAAGGTGGGAAAAAGCCAACCTTACCTTGCTAAGGCTTTTCAGCTATCTTGTACAGTTCTTGAGGTATTACCTCATGTACCTCCACCTCACTTCCAAGCATGATGCAATGAATCATGATGGCTTGGTTAATGGTCACTTCTGATCAATTACTAGTAGGGATGATAGAGCGTTGGATAAACTCCAACTGTCCTCTAGCTACAGTCTTGCCTTGAGTATCTCTCTTCCATTGAGTTCCTTCGACACAAATGTCTGAAAGGACTTGATCCATCCTTTGATCAAAATTTATTCTCCTAGTGTAAGGATGTGGGTCTCCTTACATGATTGGCAAACGGAGCGCCAACCTTACACTTTCGGGGCTGAAATCTAAGGGTCGCCCTCGGACCATGATGCTCCAATTTTTGGGGCTTGGGTTCACACTTACATGATGGTGTTTAGTGACCCATGCATTGGCATAGAACTCTTGTACCATTAAGATTTGAACTTTCGGAATAGGATTGGTTCAGACTTCCCAACCTCTCCTCCAAATTTCTTGTCGGATCTCCGAGTACTCATTCTTTTTCAGCCTAAAGGGGACTTCAGAAATCACCCTCTTCTTTGCCACTACTTCATAGAAGTGATCTTGATGAACTTTGGTGATGAATCTCTCCATCTCATAAGGTTCAGAGGTGGAAGCTACAGCTTTCCCTTTCCTCTTTCTAGAGGATTCTCCGACTTTGGGTGCTATAAGTGTAAATGGAAAGCAAAAAGCAACGCTTTTCTAACACCAAGCTTAAAAGCTTTGCTCGTCCTCGAGCAAAATATGAAGAAAAGAGTAGAAGAAGAAGAGAATAAGGAGAGATGGAGGGAGATATGGTTCGGCCAAGTCAGGGCTATAGTGTATGAGGTGTGTGTTTTTAAAGGTAGTATGAGGGGGTATTTATAGGGGTGGGATGGGGTAGGGTTCAGTTAAGGGAAGGGAAAATGGGAGGGAAAGTTTAAATTTGGAATGGGTGTGGTTAGTGGAGGGTTTTGATGATTTTGGGAAGAGGTATGGATATGATTGGTTGAGGGTTTATGGGGAAGAGTGTGTGGGGAAGAATGAAAGTAAGAGAGAGAAGAAGTAGGGTAGGTGAGGAATCTGTGGGAGCCACTGATCTTAAGGGGCTAGGGAATTCGAATTCCCTGCCCCCTTGTGGGCGTTCAATGCCCAGCTCCTGCTCCTAGCTGGCATTCAACGCTAGCAATGTGCTCCTAATATGGCCTTCAATGCCCATTGGGGTGCTCCTTCCCGGTGTTTAACGCCAGGTCTCTGTCTCCTGGCTGGCGTTCAACGCCAGCTTCCTGCTCCCTAGCTGGCGTTCAACGCCAGCAATGCTGCTCCTTATGGGCATTGAACACCCACTCTGGCCTCCTTGTCTGGCATTCAACACCAGCAAGGTACCTGCTCCAGGGTGTTCTGTTTGCAGTTCTGACTGTTTCTGTTTCTGTTCTAACTACTGCATATGATCACAATTTAATAGAAAAACATGAAAATTAAAATGATATAACTTAGATAAACTTAATGAAAAATAAGAAAACTCTAATTATTGATGTGTTACCTCCTAACAAGCGCTTCTTTGACATCACTAGCTTGACGGTTAGCTCCTTACGGAGATGGATAGGGGCTCAGAATTTCACCCCTTACAGTGAACTTCTTGCCTGTGCTCGCATGGATAGGTTCCACATGTTCTAGAGATAGGATCTTATTAACAGTATGTGGAACGACTGGATTGTCAGTGAAGACAACTCTCATGCTAGGTGAGAGGCCTTCAGTGGGGATCTTCTTGTCCCTCCAGTCTTTAGGTACTTTCTTCTTAGTACCAGTATTTTCAGTGCTTGATAATGGCTACCCAACACCAAACTTAGAGTTGGTGTCTGGGGGCTCTGTATAGCTCTACACTGAGAGAGAAGGTTGGAACACTAAGTGTTGCACAACCGTCTCTTTTCTGTCAGAGGGAGAGTTGGGGTTAGGCATCTTGAACAAGATGTGGTCCTCCCATAACTGTAGAATCAGTTCTCCCTTTGGCATATCAATGATGGCATTGGCAGTGGCTAGGAATGGTCTTCCAAGGATGATAGATTCATCCTCTTCCTCCCCAGTATCCAAGATTATAAAATCTACAGGTATGTAAAGGTTTTCAACCTTTACTAAGACATCCTCTACCAGACCATATGCCTTCTTCATTGAGTTGTCTGTCATCTCTAGTGAGATTCTTGCAGTTTGTACCTCAAAGATTCCCAGCCTTTCCATTACAGAGAGAGGCATGATGTTTATGCTTGACCCTAGGTCACACAGAGCTTTATCAAAGGTTATGGTACCTATGGTGCAAGGAGTTAAGAAGCATCCAGAATCTGGTTTCTTCTGAGATAACTTCTGCTGAACCAAGGCATTGAGTTCCTTGGTGAGTACTGGAGGTTCTTCCTCTAATGTCTCTGTGCCAAATAGCTTGGCATTCTGCTTCATGAGAATTCCTAGGTACCGAGCAACTTGCTCTTCCCTAGTTTTTTCTTCCTCATCAGAGGAGGAGTACTCTTCAGATTCTATAATTTTCAACCAAGCATTCAAGGAACTTCAATGGGCTCCTTATGAACCTTGGGTTCCATCAATTCTTCAACAGGAGAGTTCTTAGTGGGCTTAGGGTAGCCAACTACTCCTATTGTGGCATTCAATGCTAGGACTTGTGTTTCTTTGGGCGTTGAATGCCCAGCTTGCGTCCCTTTGCTGGCGTTTAACACCATATGTTGTGTCTCTTGGGTGTTGAATGCCCAGTAAGGACTAAGGACCTCCTTATTGGCGTTCAACACCAGTGATGGCTCTCCATTGGGCGTTGAACACCCAATAAGGACCTCCTTACTGGCGTTCAACGCCATTGATGGTGCTCCTATGGGCATTGAACGCCCAGTAAAGACTTTCTTACTGGCATTCAACTCCATTGCATCCCCTTCAGATTCGGCCTCAGGTTTTACAGTGATAGCCTTGAACTCTTCTCTTGGGTTAACCTCAGTGTTACTTTGAAGAGTATTAGGAGGAGTCCCAGGGATTCTCTTACTCAGCTGATCAACTTGTACCTCCAGATTCCTGATGGAGGACCTAGTTTCTATTATGAAATTGTGAGTGGTCTTGGAGAGTTAGAGACTATGGTTGCTAAGTCAAAAAGGCTCTGCTTAGAAGTCTCCATCTATTGCTGAGAAGGTGGGAATGGTGGTCTGTTGTTGAACCTATTCTGGGTTTTTCCACTTTGATTATTGTTGAAGCCTTGCTGAGGCTTCTGTTAATCCTTCTATGAGAAGTTAGGATGATTCCTCCATGAGGGGTTGTAGGTGTTTCCATAGGGTTCTACCATGTAATTCACCTCCTCTGTGGTGGGTTGATCTATATCATAAGCATCTCCTTCATAGGAGGTATCTTGAGTACTGCCAGCTGCAGCTTGCATTCCAGTCAAATTCTGAGAGATCATATTCACCTATTGGTTCAAAATCGTGTTCTAAGCCAATATGGCATTCAGAGTGTCAACCTCCAGAACTCCTTTCTTATGAGCTACCCCATTGTTCACAGGGTTTCTCTCAGAAGTGTACATGAATTAGTTGTTAACAACCATTTCAATGAGTTCTTGCGCCTCTGCAGGCATTTTCTTCAAGTAGAGTGATCCACCAGTAGAATGGTCCAAGGACATCTTGGACATCTCAGATAGACCATATTAGAAGATACCTAGGATAGTCCATTCCGAGAGCATGTTAGGAGGATATCTCTTGATCAGTTGCTTGTATCTCTCCCAAACTTCATAGAGGGATTCACCCGCTTTTTGTCTGAAGGTTTGAACTTCCACCCTGAGCTTGCTCATCTTTTGAGGTGGAAAGAACTTGGCCAAGAAAGGATTGACCAGCTTTTCCCAAGAGTCTAGGCTTTCCTTAGTTTGAGAATCCAACCAAATCCTAGCTCTGTCTCTAACAACAAAAGGGAAAAGCATAAGCCTGTAGACCTCAGGATCCACTCCATTGGTCTTGACAGTATCACAGATTTGCAAGAATTCTGATAGGAATTGATGTGGATCTTCTAGTGAAAGTCAATGAAATTTGCAATTCTATTGCATTAGAGAGACTAACTGAGGCTTAAGCTCAAAGTTGTTTGCTCTAATGGCAGGTATGGAGATGCTTCTTCCATAGGAGTCAGAAGTTGGTGCAGTGAAGTCACCAAGAACCTTCTTTGCATCTCCTCCATTAATAGGCTCGGCTGCCATGGTTGTACTTTCAGCTTCTTGTTCGAAAAGTTCTGTGAGGTTTTCTCCAGAGTGTTATGCTTCAACTTCTTGCAAATGCTTCCTTAGGGTCCTCTCAGGTTCGGGATCAGGATAAAAGAGATATTCTTTATCTCTGTTCCTACTCATAAACAAGAAAAAGAAAGACAAGAAAAAAGAAGAATGGAAGTCTCTATGTCATAGTATAGAGAATTCTTTGTGACATATCTTGAAGAAGAAAGAGAATGGAGGTAGAAGAAGAGATAGAATTCGAATAAAGGGGTAGAGGAATTCGAAAATTGAGAAGTAAAAAGGGAAACTAGAATTAAAATATTTTTGTTTTTATTTTATTTATTAATTGAATTTGACAAACAAAAAGGAAATTAAAATCTAATTAACTAAAAAGATTTGAAAATTGAAAGATAATTTTCGAAAAAGAAGAGAGAGAAAGAAGTAAGAAGTTTTCGAAAAATAGGAGAGAGAGGAATTAGTTAGAAAGTTTTGAAAAATAGGAAAAAGAAAGAAGAGTATTAAAGATAATAAGATAAGATAAGTAACTAATTAAGAAATATTTGAAATTAAGATAAGATAGGAGAATTAAAAAATATTAGATTTTAAAAATTTTGAAATTTAAAATTGGAAAGAAAAAGTCAACAAGATAAGATAAGGATTGAAAAGATTTGAAAAAGATTTGATTTTGAAATTGAAATTGAAACAAGATAACATAACAATTTGAAAATAAGTTGAAAAGATAAGATTTGAAATTTGATTTTTGAAAAAGATTTGAAATTAAGATAAGATAAGATAGAGATTTGAAAAAGTTTTGAAATTTAAAATTTTAAAAGAAAGATAAGATAGGAAAGAATCAAATTAAAAGGAAAGATTTGAAAAGATTTAAGAAGATAAAATTTAAAATTTGACTTCACTAACAAGAAAATACTAAACTTAAAATTTTTTTTAAATAAAAAAAAAGATAAGATAGCTATGAATTTCGAAAATTTGAATAAAGATAGAAAAGATATTTTTTTTATTTTTGAATTTATGAAGAAAGAGAAAAACAACCAAAAGACACCAAACTTAAAATTTTTAGATCAAAAGACAATAGCTTTCAAAAATTAAGAAAAAAAACACCGAAAAATACCAAACTTAAAAATTTTAAGATCAAAACAACAAAAGAAACAAGAACAACTTGAATACCAAGAAGAACACTAAAGAACCAATTCGAAAATTCAAAGGACACAAAGAACACACAAAGGACACCAAACTTATGAACTGACACTAGACTCAAACAAAAGACACTAATTTTGAAAATTTTTGGAAAAGAAAACAAGAAAGTTCAAAACTTTAACAAGAACACGAACAAAAAGACTCAAACAAAAGCAAATATTCTTTTGAAAATTTTTTGATTTTTTTGAAAAAGAAGATAAAAGACTCAAACAAAATAGTAAAAAGTACCTAATCTAAGCAACAAGATAATCTGGTAGTTTGTCAAATCCGAACAATCCCCGACAACGGCGCCAAAAACTTGGTGCACAAAACTGACTCCACCATGTTTTGCACAGATAGACCGGCAAGTATACTGGGTCGTCCACGTAATACCTCAGGTGAGTGAGGGTCGATCCCACACGGATTGTTGGTTTGAGCAAGCAATGGTTACCTTACAGATCTTAGTTAGGCGGATAGAAATTATAGTTGTCACGAGAAAACACATAAAACTGATAATTAAATAAAGCGTTACTAGATATGTGTGAAGTCAACGGTATGAAAATGGTTGAGGCTTCGAAGATGCTTCTTCCTTCTGGATCAACTTTTCTCATCATCTACTCCAACTTTTGATTGATTCTTTCCATGGCAGGCTGTAAATAATTAACGTCAGTCAGCGATCATCCAATCTGAACGGGGGTAAAGCTCTAGCAATCCATTCCCTTGGTGATCCTACTCAAAGCACCACAGAGAAGGTTGAATCTTCTAGCCTATACTACAAAGTCCCTAATCGCTCTACACCTCGGCAGAACTGATGTCTCGAGAAGTCCCCAACGAAGTTGTGGATTAGTCGTCTATGAGAAGTATAATCAAGCTTATGGTTTAGTACTATCCCGTCAAGGACTCGCAAGAACCTATATGAATAGGGTGACGGTCAAGTTACACTCCCAATTAATTAGGATAAAGAACGAGGATACATCTTAGAATAGAATCAAGCATAGATTGAAGTAGAATAGTGATATTATTAATTCATAAGAATCATCAGAGCTCCTAACCTTAACCTAGGAGGTTAGTGACTCATACTGTACATAATGATGTTTGAATGTGAAGTGGGGGAAGAAGATGAGGCAGAAGATCTTAAACAAAGGTGATCTTCTCCTTTAAATACTAATCTAATAACTAAGGATTACAGAATCAAGATAAACTAGGTTGATAGTGTGAAAATCCTCTTCTGGCGCGCACTTGGTGAGTGTTTGGGCTGAGCTTGGAGTGTCTCCATGAGCTAGTATCCCTTAGGGGTGTTGAACACTGGCTTGGGACTCCCTAATGGGCGTTGGATGCCAGCTACCCCCTTTTTGGGCGTTGTACGCCGGGAATGGGGCTGGTGGCTAGCGTTGAACGCCAATTTTGAGTCTTCATTTCTAAAGCAAAGAATGGACTATTATAGATGTTTCTGGAAAGCTCTGGATGTTACATTTTCATAGCCGTTGAGAGCGCGCCATTTGGACCTCTGTAGCTCCAGAAATGCTCCCTCGAGTGCATGGAGGTCAGAATCCGGCAGCATCTGCAGTCCTTTCTTTGTCTCTGAATCAGACTTTGCCAAAACTCCTCAATTTCAGTCAGAATTTACCTGAAATCATATGAAAACACAAAAACTCAAAGTAGAAACCAAAAATGTGAATTTTGCACTAAAACCTGTGAAAATAGAATAAAACTTAAGCAAAACTTAATGAAAACTATATGAAAATGATGCCAAAAAGCGTATACAATATCCGCTCATCAGAACATCAAACTTAAACTGTTGCTTGTTCCCAATCAATCAAAAACAAATTAGGATAAAAAAAAAAAGAAAATAATAAATCTCAGAGTTCTCCATGAAGCTCAGTCTCAATTAGATGAGCGGGACTAGTAGCTTTTTGCTTCGGAATAGTTTTGGCATCTCACTTTCCATTGAAGCTCAGAATGATTGGCATCTTTAGGAACTTAGAATCCAGATGATATTATTGACGCTCCTAATGTAGTTCTTTTTTATTCTTGAACACAGTTTCTTTTGAGTCTTGGTCGTGACCCTAAACGCTTTGTTTTCCAGTATTACCACCGGATACATAAATGTCACAGACACTTAACTGGGTGAACCCAATTAGATTGTGATTCAGCTTTGCTAGAATCCCCAGCCAGTGGTGTCCAGAGTTGTTAAGCACACTCTTTTTGCTTTGGATCACGACTTTAATGGCTAAGTCTCAAGCTTTTCACTTGAAACTTTCACACCATAACCATATAGTTAGGGGGAGGAGTTCATTTGAACTTTTTAGGCCAAGATTTTGTTTCTTTTAGGCCCTCCTAACCGTTGATGCTCAAAGCCTTGGATCCTTGCTCTTGCCTTTTGGTTTAAAGAGCTACTGGCTTTTTCTTTTTCTTTCTCTTTCTGCTTGCTTTTTTTTTTCCATGATTTTCTCTTCTTTTTTTTCTTTCTTTTTGCTGCTTTTTCTTGCTTCAAGAATAAATTTTAGGATTTTTCAGATTACCAATAATAATTCACTTTTATCATCATTATTTCAAGAGTCAACATTCTTTAACTCCAACATCAAATATACACTGTTCATTCATACATTTAGAAAACAAAAGCAATGCCACCACAATAAATAATTGAACTATTTTTAATATATAACTGAAAATTCATGCATCTTACTTTTTTTTCAAATAAAATTTTCTTTTAAGCAATGTGATAGATGCATGGAATATTTCATTGCTTAAGACATAAATGAAGATGATCATGCACTAGAAATAGGAAATAAAATAAAATACATGGAAAACAAATAAATGACATAGGCAAAGGGAAATATGGAATGAATCCACCTTAGTGACGGCGGTTACTGCTTCCTCTTGGGAATCCAATTGAGCGCTTGATGTCTTCTATGTCACGCCCTTGTCTTTGTTGCTCTTCCCTTATGGCTCTTTGATCTTCTCTTATTTCATGAAGAATGGTGGAATGCTCTTGATGTCCCACCCTTAGGTGATCCATGTTGGAGCTCAATTCTCCAAGAGAAGTGTGCAATTGGTCCCAATAGCCTTTGAGAGAAAAATGCATCTCTTGAGGCATCTCTCTTCCACTGAGCTCCTTCCACACAATGTCTAAAAGGACTTGATCCAGCCTTTAATCAAAATTTACTCTTCTAGTGTAAGGATGTGGATCTCCTTGCATGATTAGAAAATGGAGCGCCAACTTTACACTTTTCGGGCTGAAATCTAAGGGTCACCCTCGGACCATGGTGCTCCAATTTTTGGGGCTTAGGTTTATGCTTATGATGAGCGGATATTTTGTACGCTTCTTGACATCATTTTTATATAGTTTTTAGCATGTTTTGTTTAAGTTTTATTAAGTTTTCATAGGTTTTAGTGTAAAATTCAGATTTTTGGATCCTACTTTGACTTTGTGTGTTTTTATGTAATTTCAGGTATTTTCTGGCTGAAATTGTGGAGCTAGAGCAAAAGTCTGATTCAGAGGCAGAGAAAGTGCTGCAGATGTTGTCAAGATCTGACCTCCTTGCACTCGAAAGAGCTTTTTTGGAGCTACAGAAGTTTAAATGCAGCGTTCTCAATGGCTATGGAAAGGTAACATCCAAAACTTTCCAGAAATATATAATAGTCCATACTTTGCTTCAGAATAGAACGCCCAAAGCTGGCGTTCAACGCCAACCATCTACCTTAGTCCAGGCGTCCAATGCCTAAAGAGGACCCCAAGCAGGCGTTCAACACCTTAGAGCCCTCCTAGCACATGGATTCCTCTTTTGCTCAGCCCAAACACTCACCAAGTGGGCTCCGGAAGTGGATTTTCACACCAAAAGACTATTTTACCCTTCTTATGTAATCCTTAGTCATTACTTTAGCATTTAAAGGATATTTTACATCAACTTTAGGAGACTTTTGACACTTTACATGTTTATGTTGTATTTTCTATCAGTATGAGTTTTTAAAACTCTTAGGTTGAGGCTAGGAGCTCTGCTGAGTTTTATGGATTAATAAAAGTTCTACTGTTCTATTCTCAATTCATGTTTGATTCTATTCTAAGATGTATCTTCGTTCTTCATCCTTATGAATGCGTTGAACCGGCACAAGGTTATCTCATTCTACATAGGTTTAGAGTGAGTCTTTCATCGGACAACAATGAACCACTAGCTTGATTACATCTCTTAGACAGCTAATCCACGACTTCGTTGGGGACTTCTCGAGACACCAGTTCAGCCGAGGCACAGGGAGATTAGAGTCTTTGTGGTAAAGGCTAGAACCACAATGCGCAGCATTCCCTGATCCAGACGATTCGACCTTGTCTCTGGCATTTTGAGTAGGATCATCAAGGAGAATGAACTGTAGGATCTTCACCGTCAATCAGACTGGATCCGCACTAACCCTGGGGTTCAGCACTGGAGGAGAATCGGCGACCTCTCAAGAAAGGCGTTGGTCACATACATCCTGCCATAGAAGAAATCATTCATAATTGGAGTAGACAGTAAGATCGGAGTAATCCATAAGAATAAAGCATCTCTGAAGCCTTAACCATCTTCTTATCATTGCATTCACCATCAACTGAGTAACATTTTATTTATTTTACTTTTATGTGTTCAAATAGACAAATAACTTTTCTATCCACCTGACTAAGATCTACAAGATAACCACAGCTTGATTCACGCCAACAATCCTTGTGGGATCGACCCTGACTCACTCAGGTATTACTTGGATGATCCAGTGCACTTGTTGGTTCAGCTGTATGGAGTGTGGGAATCCGTGCACCAAGTTTTTGGCGTCGTTGTCGGGGATTGTTCGAGTTTGGACAAACTAACGGATTATCTTGTTGCTTAGATTAGGTACTTTTTAATTTTGTTTTGAGTTTTTTTGTTTTCTTTACAAAATTTTTTTCAAAAAACCTGCTTTTTTCTTTGTTTAATCTCTGTTTTTGGTTTGAGTCTTTTGTTTTTATTCTTGTTGAATTTTCGAATTTTTTGATTCTTTCTTCTAAAAATTTAAAAAAATAGTGTCTTTTGTTTGAGTCTTGTGTCAATGTTTAAGTTTGGTGTCTTCTTGAGTCTTTTCTTTTATAATTTTTGAAACTGGTGTCTTTAGTTTTCAAAATTTTTAATTCTGGTATCCTGATGAGCGGATAATTTATACGCTTTTTGGCTTTGTTTTTAGTATGTTTTTAGTAGGATCTAGTTACTTTTAGGGATATTTTTATTAGTTTTTATGTTAAATTCACATTTTTGGACTTTACTATGAGTTTGTGTGTTTTTCTGTGATTTCAGGTATTTTTTGGCAGAAATTGAGGGACTTGAGCAAAAATCAGATTCAGAGGTTGAAGAAGGACTGCTGATGCTGTTGGATTCTGACCTCCCTACCCTCAAAGTGGATTTTCTGGAGCTACAAAACTCCAAATGGCGCGCTCTCAACGGCGTTGGAAAGTAGACATCCAGGGCTTAGCAGCAATATATAATCATCCATACTTTGCCCAAATGTAGACGACTCAAAAGGGCGTTGAACGCCAGTTCTACGCTGCAGTCTGGAGTTAAACGCCAGAAACACGTCACAAACCAGAGTTGAACGCCAAAAACATGTTACAACTTGGCGTTCAACTCCAAAAGAAGCCTCTGCACGTGTAAACTTCAAGCTCAGCCCAAGCACACACCAAGTGGGCCGCGGAAGTGAATTTCTGCATCAATTACTTACTTCTGTAAACCCTAGTAGCTAGTCTAGTATAAATAAGACTTTTTACTATTGTATTTACATCTTCGGATCATCTTGGGACGTCTAGTTCTTAGATCATGGAGGGCTAGCCACTCGGCCATGCCTGAACCTTTCACTTATGTATTTTTCAACGGTAGAGTTTCTACACACCATAGATTAAGGTGTGGAGCTCTGCTGTTCCTCAAAGATTAATGCAAAGTACTACTGTTTTTCTATTCAATTCAACTTAATCCGCTTCTAAGATATCCATTCGTACTTCAACATGAATGTGATGATCGTGACATTCATCATCATTCCCTATGATCATGTGCCTGACAACCACTTCCGTTCTACCTTAGATTGAATGAGTATCTCTTAGATTCCTTAATCAGAATCTTCGTGGTATAAGTTAGAACCCATGGATGGCCATTCCTGAGATCCGGAAAGTCTAAACCTTGTCTGTGGTATTCCAAGTAGGATCTGGGAAGGGATGGCTGTGACGAGCTTCAAACTCGCGAGTGCTGGGCATAGTGACAGACGCAAAAGGATCAATAGATCCTATTCCAGTATGATCGAGAACCGACATATGATTAGCTATGCAGTGACAGCGCATTGGACCATTTTCACTGAGAGGACAGGATGTAGCCATTGACAACGGTGATGCCTAACATACAGCTTGCCATGGAAAGGAGTAGGATTGGTTGGATGAAGACAGCAGGAAACCAAAGGTTTAGAGGAACGAAAGCATCTCTATACACTTATCTGAAATTCTCACCAATGAATTACATAAGTATCTCTATCCTATTTTCTGTTTATTTATTATTATTATTCGAAAACTCCATAACCATTTGATAACCGCCTGACTGAGATTTACAAGATGACCATAGCTTGCTTCATACCAACAATCTCCGTGGGATCGACCCTTACTCACGTAAGGTTTTATTACTTGGACGACCCAGTGCACTTGCTGGTTAGTTGTATCGAAGTTGTGACAAATTATGAATTAAGATTTGAGCACCAAGTTGTCAACATAAAAGGCATGTATATGGAGTTGGATGAAGTATCAGCTGTTGCATGCCTGATTTATATCCTAAAGCTGGCTGGCTATTAAGCCATGTCTAACCCTTGGATTGGAGCTTTAGGCTAACATTGAAAGATTCCTGGAATTCTTATTAAAAATTTTGAATTTCTTATTTTCTTTTTCCTATATGTTTTTCGAAAAAAAAATTTAAAAGAAAATACAAAAAAATCATAAAATCATAAAATCAAAAATATTTTGTGTTTCTTGTTTGAGTCTTGAGTTAATTTCAAGTTTGGTGTCAATTGCATTTTTTCTAAAAATTTATGCATTTTTCGAAAATTCATGCATTCATAATGTTCATGATCTTCAAGTTGTTCTTGGTAAGTCTTCTTGTTTGATCTTTAAATTTTCTTGTTTTTCATATGCATTTTTCGTTTGTTAGAGTCCAAGCATTAAAGATTTCTAAGTTTGGTGTCTTGCATGTTTTCTTTGCATCAAAAATTTTCCAAAATATGTTCTTAATGTTCATCATGATCTTCAAAGTGTTCTTGGTGTTCATGTTGACATTCATAGTGTTCTTGCATGCATCACATGTTTTGATCCAAAATTTTGATGCATTGAGTCTTTTTGATGTTTTTCTCTTTCATCATTAAAAATTCAAAAATTAAAAAAAATATCTTCCCCTTTTTCTTCTCATAAATTCGAAAATTTGAGTTGACTTTTTCAAAACTTTTTAAAATTTAGTTGTTTCTTATGAGTCAAATCAAATTTTCAATTTAAAAATCTTATCTTTTTCAAAATCTTTTTCAAAAATCATATCTTTTTCATTTTTCTTATTTATTTTCGAAAATTTTAAAAATATTTTTCAAAAATCTTTTTCTTAATTTTATATCATATTTTCGAAAATATCATCAACAATTAATGTTTTGATTCAAAAATTTCAAGTTTGTTACTTACTTATTAAGAAAGATTCAAACTTTAAGTTCTAGAATCATATCTTGTGATTTCTTGTGAATCAAGTCATTAATTGTGATTTTAAAAATCAAATCTTTTTCAAAACTAATTTCAATCATATCTTTTCAAAAATATCTTTTTATCTTATCTTTTTCGAAATTATATCTTTTTAATCATAAATTTTCATATCATATCTTTTTCAAATTTCTTTTCTAACTCTTATCTTCTTATCTTTTAAAAAATTGATTTTCAAAATTTGTTTCAACTAACTAATTAACTTTTTGTTTGTTTCTTATCTCTTTCAAAACTACCTAACTAACTATCCCTTTCTAATTTTCGAAAATACCTCCCTCTTTTTCAAAAATTCTTTTTAGTTAATTAATTGTTTAAATTTTAATTTTAATTTCAATTCTCCTTTAACTTTCGAAAATCATTAACTCTTTTTCAAAATTTAATTTTCGAAATTCTCTCTCTCATATCCTTCTATTTATTTATTCATCTACTAACACTTCTCCTCACCCAAAAATTTGAACCCCTTCTTCTCTTCTGAGTTCGAATTCTTCTCTTCTTTACTCTCTTTCTTCTTTTCTTCTATTCACAAGGGAACCTCTATACTGTGGTAAAAAGGATCCCTATTAATATTTTCTGTTCCCCTCTTTTTTATATGAGCAGGAGCAAGGACAAGAACATTCTTGTTGAAGCAAACCCTGAACCTGAAAGAACTCTGAAAAGGAAACTAAGAGAAGCTAAAATACAATAATCTAGAGACAACCTTACAGGAATTTTCGAACAGGAAGAGGAGATGGCAGCCGAAAATAATAATAATGCAAGGAGGATGCTTGGTGACTTTACTGCACCTAATTCCAATTTACATGGAAGAAGCATCTCAATTCCTACCATTGGAGCAAACAACTTTGAGCTGAAACCTCAATTAGTTTCTCTGATGCAGCAGAACTACAAGTTTCATGGACTTCCATCTGAAGACCCTTTTCAGTTCTTAACTGAATTATTGCAGATCTGTGATACTGTTAAGACCAATGGGGTTGATCCCGAGGTCTACAGGCTTATGCTTTTCCCGTTTGCTGTAAAAGATAGAGCTAGAACATGGTTGGACTCACAACCTAAAAATAGCCTGAACTCTTGGGATAAGCTGGTCAAGGATTTCTTAGCCAAGTTTTTTCCCCCTCAAAAGCTTAGTAAGCTTAGAGTGGATGTCCAAACCTTCAGACAGAAAGAAGATGAATCCCTCTATGAAGCTTGGGAGAGATACAAGCAACTGACCAAAAAGTGTCCTTCTGACATGCTTTCAGAATGGACCATCCTGGATATATTCTATGATGGTCTATCTGAATTAGCTAAGATGTCATTGGATACTTCTGCAGGTGGATCTATTCACCTAAAGAAAACACCTGTAGAAGCTCAAGAACTTATTGACATGGTTGCTAACAACCAGTTTATATACACTTCTGAGAGGAATCCTGTGAGTAATGGGATGCCTCAGAAGAAGGGAGTTCTTGAAATTGATGCTCTGAATGCCATATTAGCTCAGAATAAAATATTGACTCAGCAAGTCAATATGATTTCTTAGATTCTGAATGGAATGCAAGCTGCATCCAACAGTACTCAAGAGGCATCTTCTGAAGAAGAAGCTTATGATCCTGAAAAGCCTGCAATAGCAGAGGTGAATTACATGGGTGAACCATATGGAAACACCTATAATCCCTCATGGAGAAATCACCCAAATCTCTCATGGAAGGATCAACAAAAGCCTCAACAAGGCTTTAATAATGGTGGAAGAAACAGGTTTAACAATAGTAAACCTTTTCCATCATCCACTCAGCAACAGACAGAGAATTCTGAGCAGAATCCATCTAGCTTACCAAATTTAGTCTCTAATTTATCTAAGGCCACTCTGAGTTTCATGAATGAAACATGGTCCTCCATTAGAAATTTGGAGGCACAAGTGGGCCAGCTGAGTAAAAGGATCACTGAAATCCCTCCTAGTACTCTCCCAAGCAATACAGAAGAAAATCCAAAAGGAGAGTGCAAGGCCATTGATATAACCATCATGGCCAAATCCAAGGAGAAAGGAGAGGACGTGAATCCCAAGGAGGAAGACCTCCTGGGACGTCCAGTGATCAATAAGGAGTTCCCCTCTGAGGAACCAAAGGAATCTGAGACTCATCTAGACACCATGGAGATTCCATTGAACCTCCTTATGCCATTCATGAGCTCTGATGAGTATTCCTCTTCTGAAGAGAATGAGGATGTTACTGAAGAGCAAGTTGCCAAGTTCCTTGGTGCAATCATGAAGCTGAATGCCAATTTATTTGGTAAAGAGACTTGGGGAGATGAACCTCCCCTGTTCACCAATGAACTAAATGCATTGGATCAACTGAGATTGTCTCAGAAGAAACAGGATCCTGGAAAATTCCTAATACCTTGTACCATAGGCATCATGACCTTTGAGAAGGCTCTATGTGACCTTGGGTCAGGAATAAACCTCATGCCACTCTCTGTAATGGAAAAAATGGGAATCTTTGAGGTACAAGCTGCTAGAATCTCATTAGAGATGGCAGACAATTCAAGAAAAGAGGCTTATGGTCAGGTAAAGGACGTGTTAGTAAAGGTTGAAAGCCTTTACATCCCTGCTGATTTCATAATCCTAGACACTGGGAAGGAAGAGGATGAATCCATCATCCTTGGAAGACCCTTCCTAGCCACAGCAAGAGCTGTGATTGATGTAGACAGAGGAGAATTGATCCTTCAACTGAATGAGGACAACCTTGTGTTTAAAACTCAAGAATCTCCTTCTGTAACAATGGAGAGGAAGCATAGAAAGCTTCTCTCAGTACAGAGTCAACTAAAGCCCCCACAGTCAAACTCTAAGTTTGGTGTTGGGAGGCCTCAGCCAAACTCTAAGTTTGGTGTTGAACTCCCATATCCAAACTCTAAGTTTGGTGTTGGGAAGTCTATAAAATTGACCTGATCACCTGTGTGGCTCCATGAGAGCCCACTGTCAAGCTATTGACATTAAAGAAGTGCTTGTTGGGAGGCAACCCAATTTTTATTTATCTAATTTTATTTTATTATTCTTTCATGTTTTATTAGGTTCATGATCATGTGGAGTCACAAAATAAATACAAAAATTAAAAACATAATCAAAAATAGCAGAAGAAAAATCACACCCTGGAGGAAGGGCTTACTGGCGTTTAAACGCCAGTAAGGAGCATCTGGCTGGCGTTCAACGCCAGAACAGAGCATGGATCTGGCGTTGAACGCCCAAAACAAGCAGCATCCTGGCGTTCAGACACCAGGAATGCACACTGAGGAAAGCTGGCGCTGAACACCAGAAACAAGCATAGAACTGGCGTTCAACGCCAGAAACATGCTGCATCTGGGCGCTGAACGCCCAGAACAAGCACCAATTCAGCGTTTAAACGCCAGAATTGCATGCAAAGGCATTTTACATGCCTAATTGGTGCAGGGATGCAATTCCTTGACACCTCAGGATCTGTGGAGCCCACAGGATTATCTCAGCATCTGTGGACCCCATAGGATCCCCACCTACCTCCACTCATACTCTTCCCTCTTCTCATTCATCCTCTCTTCCCAATAAACACCCTTCCCCAAAACCCTTCACCAATCACCTCAAGCTCTCTTTCCAATTACCCCTTCACCTATCACCTCAAGCTCTCTTCCCTACTACCCCTTCACCACTCACATCCATCCACTCTTCTCCATAAACCTACCTCATAAACCTCACCTACCTTCAAAATTCAAAATCACTTTCCCACCCAAACCCACCCTAAATGGCCGAACCTAACCCCTCTCCCTCCACTATATAAACCCCTCCATTCTTCTTTATTTTCACACAACACAACCCTCACTTCCTCTTCTTGGCCGAAACACAAACCTCTCTCCCTCTCCTCCATTTCTTCTTCATCTTTTCTTTCTTCTCTTGCTCGAGGGCGAGCAATATTCTAAGTTTAGTGTGGTAAAATCATAAGCTTTTTGTTTTTCCATTACCATTGATGGCACCTAAGACCGGAGAATCCTCTAGAAAAGGGAAAGGGAAGACAAAAGCTTCCACCTCCGAGTCATGGGAGATGGAAAGATTCATCTCTAAAGCCCATCAAGACCACTTCTATGATGTTGTGGTCAAGAAGAAGGTGATCCCCGAGGTCCCTTTCAAACTCAAGAAAAATGAGTATCCGGAGATCCGACATGAGATCCAAAGAAGAGGTTGGAAAGTTCTAACAAACCCCATCCAACAAGTCGGAATTCTAATGGTTCAAGAGTTCTATGCTAATGCATGGATCACTAGGAACCATGATCAAAGTAAGAACCCGAACCCAAAGAATTATCTCACCATGGTTTGGGGGAAATACTTAGATTTTAGTCTGGAAAATGTGAGGTTGACGTTCAACTTGCCAATGATGGAAGAAAACGCACGCCCCTACACAAGGAGAGTCAATTTTGATCAAAGGTTGGACCAAGTCCTCATGGACATATGTGTGGAAGGAGCTCAATGGAAAATTGACTCAAAAGGCAAACCGGTTCAACTGAGAAGACATGACCTTAATCCTATAGCTAGAGGATGGTTGGAGTTCTTTCAACACTCAATCATTCCCACTAGCAACCGATCTAAAGTTACTATAGACCGGGCCATCATGATCCATAGCATCATAATTGGAGAAGAGGTGGAGGTTCATGAGATTATACCTCAAGAACTCTACAAGGTGGCTGACAAGTCCTCCACTATGGCAAGGTTAGCCTTCCCTCACCTCATTTGCCATCTATGCAATTCGGCTAGGATTGACATAGAGGGAGATATCCTCATTGATGAGGACAAAGCCCATCACTAAGAAAAGGATGGAGCAAACAAGAGAGCCTATTCATGGATCTCAAGAGACACATGAAGAAGCTCATCACCAAGAAATCCATGAGATGCCTCAAGGGATGCACTTTCCTCCACAGCACTTTTGGGAGCAAATCAATACCTCCCTAGGAGAACTGAGTTCCAACATGGGACAACTAAGGGTGGAACATCAAGACTACTCAATCATCCTCCATGAAATTAGAGAAGATCAAAGAGTTATGAGGGAGGAGCAACAAAGACAAGGAAGAGACATAGAAGAGCTCAAGGACATCATTGGTACCTCAAGAAGAAAACGCCACCATCACTAAGGTGGACTCATTCCTTGTTCTCAAATTTTCTGTTTTTCATTTTCTTATGTTAAATGTTTATCTATGTTTGTGTCTTTATTACATGATCATTAGTGTCTAAGTGTCTATGCCTTAAAGTAGTGAATATGAATCCATCACCTCTCTTAAATGAAAAATGTTTTAAAAATAAAAGAACAAGAAGTACATGGTTTCGAATTCATCCTTGAACTTAGTTTAATTATATTGATGTGGAGACAATACCTTTTGTTTTCTGAATGAATGCTTGAACAGTGCATATGTCTTTTGAAGTTGGTGTTTTAGAATGTTAAATATGTTGGCTCTTGAAAGAATGATGAACAGGAGACATGTTATTTGATAATCTGAAAAATCATAAAAATGATTATTGAAGCAAGAAAAAGCAGTGAATACAAAGCTTGCAGAAAAAAAATTGGCAAAAAAAAATAGAAAAAGAAAAAGCAAGAAGAAAAAGCCAAAAGCTCTTAAGACCAAAAGGAAAGAGCAAAAAGCCAATAGCCCTTAAAACAAAAAGGCAAGGGTAATAAAAAGGATCCCAAGGCTTTGAGCATCAGTGGATAGGAGGGCCTAAAGGAATAAAATCCTGGCCTAAGCGGCTAAACCAAGCTGTCCCTAACCATGTGCTTGTGGCGTGAAGGTGTCAAGTGAAAACTTGAGACTGAGCGGTTAAAGTCAAGGTCCAAAGTAAAAGAAGAGTGTGCTTAAGAACCCTGGACACCTCTAATTGGGGACTTTAGCAAAGCTGAGTCACAATTTGAAAAGGTTCACCCAGTTATGTGTTTGTGGCATTTATGTATCCGGTGGTAATACTGGAAAACAAAGTGCTTTGGGCCACAGCCAAGACTCATAAAGTAGCTGTGTTCAAGAATCAACATACTGAACTAGGAGAATCAATAACACTATCTGAACTCTGAGTTTCTATAGATGCCAATCATTCTGAACCTCAATGAGATAAAGTGAGATGCCAAAATTATTCAAGAGGCAAAAAGCTACAAGTTCCGCTCATCTGATTGGAGCTATGTTTCATTGATAGTTTGGAATTTATAGTATATTCTCTTCATTTTATCCTATTTGATTTTCAGTTGCTTGGGGACAAGCAACAATTTAAGTTTGGTGTTGTGATGAGCGGATAATTTATACGCTTTTTGGCATTGTTTTTAGTATGTTTTTAGTAGGATCTAGTTACTTTTAGGGATGTTTTTATTAGTTTTTATGTTAAATTCACATTTCTGGACTTTACTATGAGTTTGTGTGTTTTTCTATGATTTCAGGTATTTTCTGGCTGAAATTGAGGGACTTGAGCAAAAATCAGATTCAGAGGTTGAAGAAGGACTGCTGATGCTGTTGGATTCTGACCTCCCTGCACTCAAAGTGGATTTTCTGGAGCTACAGAACTCCAAATGGCGCGCCCTTAACGGCGTTGGAAAGTAGACATCCAGGGCTTTCCAGCAATATATAATAGTCCATACTTTGCCCAAATGTAGAGGATGCAACAGGGCGTTGAACGCCAGTTCTACGCTGCAGTCTGGAGTTAAACGCTAGAAACACGTCACAAACCAGAGTTGAACGCCAAAAACACGTTACAACCTGGCGTTCAACTCCAAAAGAAGCCTCTGCACGTGTAAACTTCAAGCTCAGCCCAAGCACACACCAAGTGGGCCCCGGAAGTGAATTTCTGTATCAATTACTTACTTTTGTAAACCCTAGTAGCTAGTCTAGTATAAATAGGACTTTTTACTATTGTATTTACATCTTCGGATCATCTTGGGACATCTAGTTCTTAGATCATGGATGGCTGGCCACTCGGCCATGCCTGAACCTTTCACTTATGTATTTTTCAATGGTAGAGTTTCTACACACCATAGATTAAGGTGTGGAGCTCTGCTGTTCCTCAAAGATTAATGCAAAGTACTACTATTATTCTATTCAATTCAACTTATTCCGCTTCTAAGATATCCTTTCGCACTTCAACATGAATGTAATGATCATGACAGTCATCATCATTCCCTATGAACACGTGCCTGACAACCACTTCTGTTCTACCTTAGATTGAATGAGTATCTCTTGGATTCCTTAATCAGAATCTTCGTGGTATAAGTTAGAACCCATGGATGGCCATTCCTGAGATCCGAAAAGTCTAAACCTTGTCTGTGGTATTCCGAGTAGGATCTGGGAAGGGATGGCTGTGACGAGCTTCAAACTCGCGAGTGCTGGGCGTAGTGACAGACGCAAAAGGATCAATGGATCCTATTCCAGTATGATCGAGAACCGACAGATGATTAGCCATGCAGTGACAGCGCATTGGACCATTTTCATTGAGAGGACAGGATGTAGCCATTGACAACAGTGATGCCTAACATACAGCTTGCCATGGAAAGGAGTAGGATTGGTTGGATGAAGACAGCAGGAAAGCAGAGGTTCAGAGGAACGAAAGCATCTCTATACGCTTATCTGAAATTCTCACCAATGAATTACATAAGTATCTCTATCCTATTTTCTGTTTATTTATTATTATTATTCGAAAACTCCATAACCATTTGATAACCGCCTGACTGAGATTTACAAGATGACCATAGCTTGCTTCATACCAACAATCTCCGTGGGATCGACCCTTACTCACGTAAGATTTTATTACTTGGACGACCCAGTGTACTTGCTGGTTAGTTGTATCGAAGTTGTGACAAATTATGAATTAAGATTTGAGCACCAAGTTTTTGGAGCCATTATTGATGACATGTCACCATGTCATATTTTTCTATGCCTTTTTCCTTTGTTTTCAATAGGTTTTATGCACTTTCTTGAGCCATAAGCAAGCCAAGTGGGTAGATTTTCATGCTTCCTTTGATTTAATCAACCATGTATGAATTCATGCTATTTCATGAGGTTTTATGCTAAAATTGTCACATATTATGAAAGAATGAATATCTCATGATTTTGAGCATAGCTTTGATGTGTTTGGTTGATTAATGATAGGTGAAGAAGGCTTGGAGAAAGGGTGAAGCAAGAAGGAATGGCTAGGAGTAAAGAGAGGACAATGGAATAAGTTGAACCAGGAAGCAAAAACTTTTGGGTGAAAAGTTAGCCTCAAAGTTAGACCCCTAACTTGGAGGCTAACGTTGGCACATGAATTTATCCCCTGGGAACCAAAAGTTTGCGCCAACGTTAGCCCCCTAACTTGGAGGCTAACGTTGGCACATGAATTACAAGGGAGAGGAGCAAAAGTTTGCACCAACGTTAGCCCCCTAACTTTGAGGCTAACGTTGGCGCTACACACCACAACAGCTTGAAGGGGTATACTTCCAACAAGAATAACTTGAGCTACAGAGCTCCAAATGAGGTGATTCAAGAAGCATTGGAAAGTAGGAATCAAGAGCTTTCCAAGCATATATGGAACTGCATGGTGGACACTAAAATTGAGGGGGAAAACTGCCCCGCAATGTGCATAAATGAGCATGGTGGCAACCTGCAGTGAGGCCAACTGACCTCTGCACCTTCAAAGGAGTATAACTCGAGCTGTAGAGCTCCAAATAATGTGCTCCCAACGGCATTGGAAAGTAGACATCCAGGGCTTTCCAAAAATGTATAATAGTATGGGGTGGACAATACATTTGAGCCTCCAGAACTGGCGTTTTCGCCAACGTTTGAGGCTAACGTTACCTCAAACGCTGCACAACAAAGCCAGCGACCATGCCCTCTTCAAATGATCATAACTTGAGTTGTAGATGTCCAATTGAAGTGATTCCAAGTGCGTTAGAAAGCTGACATTCAGAGCTTTCCAACCATATATGATACTCTATATTGGGCATAAAATTGGCAACATGACAAGAGGACAAAGTTGGCGCCATAAATGTGCATAAGGGAGGCCAACGTTGGAGCAAAAGTTAGACCCCTAACTTTTGCCCCAACGTGGATAGCAGCAAATTTTGTGGGCTGATATGAAAACTTAGACCAAAAGTTAGACTCCTAACTTTTGCTCTAACTTTTGCACCAACTTTTGCAAACTCAACCCGGTTCAATTCGGTTCCTCTTCAAACTCCAAGAGCAATCAACCAAGGCCTTTATCAACTCAATTCCATCAAGAGCAAGGGCCCAAATGATCATCACTCAAAGGCACAAGAAATAGATAAAATAGGAATTTCATTTTAATTTGTTTTTAATTTCATTTTCATTTCCATTTTGTAAAGCCTATATAAGGCATCATTTTCATATTTGTAAGGAGGCTGGCTCCACTAGGGAGCACTAGAATTTGAGAGCTCTCTCTTTAATTTTCTTTGTTTTGAATCTTGGGTGGAGAATTGAAGGTGTTCTGTTTCATTCTCCCTCTGAGATTTCTCTTTGTTTTTCTTGCTGCTTTTAATTTACTGCACTTCAAAATTTCAATTCTGTTTTGATTCCCAGCATCCAATTTCCTTTATTCTTCCTGCAATTTAAATTTCCAGTTGCGTGATCTATTGCTCTTTTTAATTTCCAACACCCCAGCCCCTTTACTTTTCATGCAATTTACTTTTCTTGCAATTTATGTTTCAGCTATTTTACTTTCTTGTTCTTTAACTTACTTGAAATTTTACTTTCTGCATCTTTAAGATTCATTGCAATTTACTTTCTGTTGGCTACATTTCACACAATTCACTAAATGTCAGCTTGACTAAACTAATCACCCACTAAAATTGCTTGATCCATCAATCCCTGTGGGATCGACCTCACTCCCGTGAGTTTTTATTACTTGATGCGACCCGGTGCACTTGCCGGTTAGATTTGTGTGTTTTGGGAGAAATTTATTTTTCACCAAAATACTCATCAAGTTTTTGGCGCCGTTGCCGGGGATTGATTTAGATCAACAATGATTATGTGGGTGAGAAGTCTAGATCAAGCATTTTCTTTATTTTTGTTTTCTGTTTCAAAGTGAAACCAAGGTGTTTGAGTTTTTGCCTCACTAAGAAATTCTCATCTCTGATATGAGTAATTTCAATTTTTCTTGGTTGTGTGTTTTACAAAACTCAAATGGAGTTCAACTCATCTTATGATCAAACAAATTCTATGGGATATCACCCACCATCACCAATCTCTAATGATGGATGGGAATATCACCAAGAAACTTCAAATTCTGGGCTCTCCAATTCATGGAGCCATGCTTCAGAACCACAAGATGAGAAAGAAAATCATATGGGATACCAACCACCACCACAAAATGATTCATATCATTATCCTCATGGAAGATGGAAGCATCGCCAAAGAATGGAAAAGCATCCACCCTCACGTCCCAGTTTCTCATTTGAAAGTTCTTCATCACTTGATTATGCCTCAACACAAAGTTTCCTCCAAAATCCATACCAGTCACCCCATCGATCACACAACTCATTCCACACCCCTCAACACAACTTCACCACAACACATTCACTTCACCAAAATTACTCTCGACCTTCATCTCTTGAATTAAAAGATGAGGAATACCTTGAAGGCATTGAATTAACAGATGAGGAATACCGTGAAGGCATTGAAATACAGAGAAAACTAGTGGAATTTTACACAAAATCCCCATCTTGGGAAGAAACCATCCTCGAGCAGATAAATGGGTCCTTAGAGCAAACAAGGGAAAACTTAGAACCATCAACCAGTGAGGATGAAGACAAATGTGTGGGTGAAGAAGTGGAAAAGCAAGATAAGGAGGCCACTGCATCAAGTGAACTTTCAATGAAGAATGAGGTGGTTGAACCTGAAACTTCACTTGAGATGACAAGAGAACATGAAGACTCACAACTCTCACAAACCTCCCTGGACCAAAATGCCTCAACACCTGAATCCATGATTGAAAGGTATGACGAGGAGATGAAGAAATGTTGGGAAGATCGACAAACCTCCCCCATGATAGAGCGATTGAAACAAATGTTGGGTGTAAAAGAGGAAGTGGAGGAGCAAGAAAGTGAAGAAGTCATTCCAAACTCAAGTGAGGCAAAGAAGTACATAAAGGAGGAGTTCATGGAACCACCAATACAAAAGGCTCTGGATGAATACAAAACTCCAAAAATCACACAACCACCAAGACTTGGATTCAAAGAAGTGAAGGCAATTGACAAAAGCACCGAAAAGAGGATTGTGACCAAACTACCAAGGACAACATTCAAGAGGAGGTCAACCACAAGCAATCCAACCCCTGGACCAATAGCAGGCAAGCTCAATCAAGCCATGTACAACAAAAAGCTTGTTGAGAGGAAACCAAGACAGGGGGCAATAGCTGAATCTTCTCCTCTCTTGAAGTCATTCCTCTTAACAAATTGGAAGAAGAGGAAGAAAGTAAGGAACAGATAGACAGTAGGTATATTTTTTTCCTTGCTTTGTTTAAAATTCAATAAATTGGCATATGGTTACATTCTAAGTCTGGTGTTGCCTTGCAACAAATTGTTTTCAATCTTTTTGGATGATTGCATCAAATCAAAAATGAAAAGCGACACACCAAGATTCTAAGTTTGGTGTGCCACCTATTTTTCTATGCAAATCGTTCAGCAACACCACTTGTCTGCATAACCATAATGTCTTTGCAGTGTTAATTTTCTTTTGGTTTGATATTTTGTTATTCTGTTTACTTTAGTTAATTCTTTGTTTTTAATGCTTCCAATTTAGTTTGCTTATTTGCTGTGTTTATTAATACATCACCAAGAGAGCTTTATTAATGACAGATTCTTGGCTCAGTGATTGTATTTAATAAAGAACAGTTTCATTTGCTTGGTTTTAATTCAAATAAATGGACATAGGATTGCATTCTAAGTTTGGTGTTGCTATGCAACACAATTTGCTTCAAATCTTTACTGGATACTTGCATTGATTCCAAGCGAGAGTGTCACATTAAGTTTGGTGTGCCACTTATTCTTTATGCAAAGTATTATGCTCACCTTCTTAAGCTTGCAATCACAATGTCTCTGTCTCTTGTGCCTTGATTATTATCTTTAATTTTGCTTGCTTAAAACACATGTGCTACTAACATTTCATTATGTAAGACATTCATGATACATCTTAGCCCCATAGCCATTGTTCTAATTATTGCTTGAGGATGAGCAAGTATTTTGAGTTTGGCAAGGGAAGGAGGAAGAATAGAGGAAAAAGGACAACAATAATGAAGATGAACTGCAAGGTTGTAAAGTTCCTTTTCCTCTCATTTGTTTCAAGCACTATAAACTGCATGATTGTCTGTACCTTCTCTGTATGCATGTGTGTATGAAAAGGCATAGTTTGATTTCTAAATTGCAACATGGTGCTATGTCATTATGATTACCAACTTGAGTTTTGTGAATTCAAAAGCAACAAAGTATCATGATCATAAACAAACAAGGCATTAAAGAAGATTTTAGCATGTGCATAAAAGTATTGGGAAGCTAGTATGTTTGATTGTTGCTTAATTGCATTAGATTTTATTTAATTGAAGTTTTCATCTAGCACGTTTTGTGAAATCTTTTAAAATCATGAAAACCTTGAAAGCAAATGCAAAATAAAGCAAGAAAAGAAAAAGGGAAAGAATGAGAAAGCTGAAGGCTCTGAGTACCAATGGCAATTTATTTGTTAAGTACTTGTGGTGTTTATGTATCAAGCCAAATGCTTGAAAACAAAACACTTAGAAGTCAAGGTTAGGCTCAAAGTGCAAAAGCACTCCCTCAAAGCTCAAGGCTCTGAGCATCAATGATTAGAGAGGCAAGAAAAGAAAAGAAAAAATGAGCTTAATGAAATCCTCTAATTAAATGCTTGTGGTGCTTATGTATCAAGTGGTAATACTTGAAAACAAAGCATTTAGAAGTCGTAGCTTTGTTATCAACTCATGGGGCAAAGCACCCAAAAGGAGAAGCTAATAAGAGAATCAAAAGCTTGTTTCAAGGAAGAAATATAAGGAAAAGATTTCATAAAATGAACTAGATAGAAGCATCAATCATTTACATTTCTTTTGTGATTGTAGCATGCTTAGAAAACTAGCTTACCATGAACATTGAGTTTCTATCCTTCTTGCCTTGGATTGTCAATCTTTATTGCATGATTCTTTTCTTGCTTGGGGACAAGCAAGGTTTAAGTTTGGTGTTGTGATGACATGTCACCATGTCATGTTTTTCTATGCCTTTTTCCTTTGTTTTCAATAGGTTTTATGCACTTTCTTGAGCCATAAGCAAGCCAAGTGGGTAGATTTTCATGCTTCCTTTGATTTAATCAACCATGTATGAATTCATGCTATTTCATGAGGTTTTATGCTAAAATTGTCACATATTATGAAAGAATGAATATCTCATGATTTTGAGCATAGCTTTGATGTGTTTGGTTGATTAATGATAGGTGAAGAAGGCTTGGAGAAAGGGTGAAGCAAGAAGGAATGGCTAGGAGTAAAGAGAGGACAATGGAATAAGTTGAACCAGGAAGCAAAAACTTTTGGGTGAAAAGTTAGCCTCAAAGTTAGACCCCTAACTTGGAGGCTAACGTTGGCACATGAATTTATCCCCTGGGAACCAAAAGTTTGCGCCAACGTTAGCCCCCTAACTTGGAGGCTAACGTTGGCACATGAATTACAAGGGAGAGGAGCAAAAGTTTGCACCAACGTTAGCCCCCTAACTTTGAGGCTAACGTTGGCGCTACACACCACAACAGCTTGAAGGGGTATACTTCCAACAAGAATAACTTGAGCTACAGAGCTCCAAATGAGGTGATTCAAGAAGCATTGGAAAGTAGGAATCAAGAGCTTTCCAAGCATATATGGAACTGCATGGTGGACACTAAAATTGAGGGGGAAAACTGCCCCGCAATGTGCATAAATGAGCATGGTGGCAACCTGCAGTGAGGCCAACTGACCTCTGCACCTTCAAAGGAGTATAACTCGAGCTGTAGAGCTCCAAATAATGTGCTCCCAACGGCATTGGAAAGTAGACATCCAGGGCTTTCCAAAAATGTATAATAGTATGGGGTGGACAATACATTTGAGCCTCCAGAACTGGCGTTTTCGCCAACGTTTGAGGCTAACGTTACCTCAAACGCTGCACAACAAAGCCAGCGACCATGCCCTCTTCAAATGATCATAACTTGAGTTGTAGATGTCCAATTGAAGTGATTCCAAATGCGTTAGAAAGCTGACATTCAGAGCTTTCCAACCATATATGATACTCTATATTGGGCATAAAATTGGCAACATGACAAGAGGACAAAGTTGGCGCCATAAATGTGCATAAGGGAGGCCAATGTTGGAGCAAAAGTTAGACCCCTAACTTTTGCCCCAACGTGGATAGCAGCAAATTTTGTGGGCTGATATGAAAAGTTAGACCAAAAGTTAGACCCCTAACTTTTGCTCTAACTTTTGCACCAACTTTTGCAAACTCAACCCGGTTCAATTCGGTTCCTCTTCAAACTCCAAGAGCAATCAACCAAGGCCTTTATCAACCCAATTCCATCAAGAGCAAGGGCCCAAATGATCATCACTCAAAGGCACAAGAAATAGATAAAATAGGAATTTCATTTTAATTTGTTTTTAATTTCATTTTCATTTCCATTTTGTAAAGCCTATATAAGGCATCATTTTCATATTTGTAAGGAGGCTGGCTCCACTAGGGAGCACTAGAATTTGAGAGCTCTCTCTTTAATTTTCTTTGTTTTGAATCTTGGGTGGAGAATTGAAGGTGTTCTGTTTCATTCTCCCTCTGAGATTTCTCTTTGTTTTTCTTGCTGCTTTTAATTCACTGCACTTCAAAATTTCAATTCTGTTTTGATTCCCAGCATCCAATTTCCTTTATTCTTCCTGCAATTTAAATTTCCAGTTGCGTGATCTATTGCTCTTTTTAATTTCCAACACCCCAGCCCCTTTACTTTTCATGCAATTTACTTTTCTTGCAATTTAAGTTTCAGCTATTTTACTTTCTTGTTCTTTAACTTACTTGAAATTTTACTTTCTGCATCTTTAAGATTCATTGCAATTTACTTTCTGTTGGCTACATTTCACACAATTCACTAAATGTCAGCTTGACTAAACTAATCACCCACTAAAATTGCTTGATCCATCAATCCCTGTGGGATCGACCTCACTCCCGTGAGTTTTTATTACTTGATGAATATTTTGGTGAAAAAATAAATTTCTCCCAAAACACACAAATCTAACCGGCAAGTGCACCGGGTCGCATCAAGTAATAAAAACTCACGGGAGTGAGGTCGATCCCACAGGGATTGAAGGATTGAGCAATTTTAGTTTAGTGGTTGATTTAGTCAAGCGAATCAAGATTTGGTTGATGGTTTTGTGACTTGCAGAATTAAATTGCATTGAAGTAGAGAGAACAAGAAATAAATTGCTGAAACTTAAAGAACAAGAAATTAAATGGCAGAAACTTAAAGTGCAAGAAATGTAAATTGCGGAATCTTAAAGTGCAAGGAATGTAAATTGCTTGAAATGTAAAGGGGATTGGGACGTGGATTTGCAGAAATTAAACAAGGAAAAGTAAATTTGCATCAAACAGAAGAGTAAAAGGTGTTTGGGATTGAACCGGATATGAAGCAGAAAAGTAAATGAACATAGAAAGCAGTAAACAGAGAAATGAAATGGGAAATTCAGATCTCAGGACCCAGAGACTAGAAAACCAAGTCTAGATCTCAATGCCTTCCTAGATCCAATAAGAACAATTGCAAGGGAATTGTAAATTGCAAAGAAAATAGATGAAGAGCAATTAACCGGAAATGAAATTCAATTAACAGTAAAGAAACAGAGAGATCCAAGATTGAGATTGAAACAGAATTTCTTCAATTCTCCAATCCAAGATTCAAGATAAGTGTAATTGAAATTGAAAGCAATAAAACTGAGAGGAAGAGAAGTGAATTCTCCTTCCCCAAGACAAAGAAATTAAAGTTCACTCAATAACAAAAGCTCTCCGAAAACTATTATGAAAATTCCAAAAGGAAAGCTCTCTGAAGAACTTGAATTCTATCCTATTTATACACTTTCTTCAAATGATCTTCAAGCCTTGAGTTGGGCCTTTGCTCTTGGTGGAATTGGGTTGAAAGAGGCCTTGGTTGATTGCTCTTGAAGTTTGAAGAAGAACCAAAGTGAACCAATTGAACCGGGTTGGAGTTTTGCAAAAGTTGGACCAAAAGTTTGAGCCAAAGTTAGGGGTCTAACTTTGGCTCCAACTTTTCATATCAGCTAGCACAATTTGCTGATATCAACGTTGGTGCCAATGTTAGGGGTCTAACTTTGACCCTAACGTTGGCCTTGCCTAGTGTGCTTGTGGCGCCAACGTTAGCCTCCAAGTTAGGGGTCTAACGTTGGCGCAAACTTTTGCTCCTCTCCCTTGTAATTCATGTGCCAACGTTAGCCTCCAAGTTAGGGGGCTAACGTTGGCGCAAACTTTTGGTGCCCAGGGGAGGAATTCATGTGCCAACGTTAGCCTCAAAGTTAGGGGGCTAACGTTGGCGCAAACTTTTGGAGCCCAGGGGAGAATTTTCAAGTTCCAACGTTAGCCTCCAAGTTAGGGGGCTAACGTTGGGGCTAACTTTTCAACCAAAAGTTTGTGCAAAAGTTTGATGCTAACTTTAGGTCCAGCTTTTTGCTTCCTGGTTCAATTTCACTTATTCCATTGTCCTCTCTTCACTCCTAGCCATTCCTTCTTGCTTCAACCTTTCTCCAAGCTTTCTTCACCTATCATTAATCAACCAAACACATCAAAGCTATGCTCAAAATCATGAGATATTCATTCTTTCATAATATGCAACAAATATAGCATAAAACCTCATGAAATGGCATGAATTCATATATGGTTGATTCAATCAAGGGAAACATGAAAATCTACTCAATTAGCTTGCTTGTAGCTCAAGAAAGTGCATAATTCTAATGAAAACAAGAGAAAAAAACTAGCTAAAATAGGCTAGGATGACTTGTCATCAATTATCAGGGATCACAATTTCGTGCACCATATCCTTTGCATGATCTTGTTTTCTTTAAATTCTTTGAGTTTTGTTCTTGGTTTTCTTCTTGATCTTCAAAGTGTTCTTTTTTTTCTTTTTGTTTTGATCTTAAAATTTTTAAGTTTGTTGTCTCTTTGTGTTTTCTTTGCAATTTCTGAAAACTATGTGTCTTAGATCTAAAAATTTTAAATTTGGTGTCTTTTTCTTATCTTTCTCTTTCATTAAATTCAAAATTCAAAAAAATTTTTAATTATCTTTTCTTATCTTTCATTAATTTTCGAAAAACTTACCCATTTGATTTCAAAATTTTTAAATTTGGTGTTTTCTTGTTAGTCAAGTCAAAATTAAATTTTAAAATCATATCTTTTAAAATCTTTTCAAATATTTTCTTTTAAATTTGATTCTTCCTTATCTTATCTTTCTTTTAAAATTTAAATTTCAAATCTTTTTAAATTAAAAAATATCTTTTCAAATTTGATTTCAAATCTTTTTAAGATAAAACTTATCTTTCTTAACTTCCTTACCTTATTTTTCTCTTTTCAAAATTCAAAATCAAATCTTTTTCAAAATCAAATTTCAAATCTTATCTCTTTCAAATATTTTTAATTTCATATCTTATCTTTTTTAATTTTCAAATCTTAAATTCAAATATTTTTTAATCTTCTATGTTATCTTGTTTTCAAATCTTTCTTAATTGGTTACTTATTTTCTTTCTTCTTTTTCAAAACTCCCTAACTAATTCTTCTCTCTTCTAATTTTCGAAAACTTCTCTTCTATTTCTCTCTCTTCCTTTTTGAAAACCACTCTCTAATTTTCAAACCTTTTCAATTAATTAGCTTTTCATTTTATATTTAATTAATAAAAAAAATAAAAACAAAAATATTTTAATTCTAGTTTCTCTTTTTATTTATTAATTTTCGAATTCTCTCTTCCCTTTTATTCGAATTCTTCTTCTTCTCATCTCTCCTCCTCTATTTTTCTTTTCTACTCTTCTTCATATCTCACTAGGAGTTCCCTATAATCTAGTATAAAAGCTTCCTTTCTTGTCGGATCTCTACTTTTCTTTCCTTGTTTATGACCAGGAATAGAGACAAAGGACCTTTCTTTGATCCTAATCCTGAACTTGAGAAGACCCTAAGGAGGTGCCTACAACAAGTTAGAGCACAACACTCCGGAGGGAACCTCACAAATTTATTCGAACAAGAAACAAGAAATACAGACATGGTAGACAATGCTAATGGTGGAGGAGAAGCAAGAAAGGTTCTTGGATTAGAGGCTGCACCCAATTCTGATTTCTATGAGTGCAGCGTATCAATTCATGCCATCAGTGCCACGAACTTTGAGCTGAAGCCTCAATTGGTGACCTTAGTTCAACAGAACTACCAGTACCATGGACTTCCACAGGAAGATCTAAATAAATTCTTATCTGACTTTTTACAGATATATGACACAGTCAAGACCAATAGAGTGAGTCCTGGGGTCTATATACTTATGCTCTTTCCTTTTGCTATAAGAGACAGAGCTAGAGTGTGGTTAGATTCTCAACCTAAAGAGAGTCTTGACACATGGGAGAAGGTGGTCAATGCATTCTTGACCAAGTTCTTTCCACCTCAAAAGTTAAGTAGACTTAAGGTGGAAGTTCAAACCTTCAGACAAAAAGAGGGTGAATCCCTCTATGAAGCTTGGGAGAGATACAAGCAACTTATCAGAAGATTCCCTCCCAATATGATCTCAAACTGGACCACACTAGAAATCTTCTATGATAGTCTTTTTGAGATATCCAAGATGTCGCTGGATAATTCTGCTGGTGGATCACTCCATTGGAAGAAAACGCCTGAAGAGGCAAGAGAACTCATTGAAATGGTTGTAAATAACCAGTTTAAGTACACTTCTGAGAGAAACTCTGTGAGTAATGAGATACCTCAAAAGAAAGGAGTTCTTGAAATTGATACTCTGAATGCTATACTGGCTCAGAATAAGATCTTGACCCAACAGGTCAACATGATCTTCCAGCATGTGACTGGACTGTAAGCTATAGCTCGCAGCACTCAAGAAGCTTTCTCTGATGGAGAAATTTATGATCATGAACAACCTATGATTAGAGGAGGTGAATTACATGGGAGAACCCTATGGAAACACCTACAACCCCTCATGGAAGAACCATCCTAACCTTTCATGGAAGGATCAGCAGAAGCCTCAACAAGGCTTTAATAATAATCAATGTGGGTGAAACCAAAACAAGTTCAGCAACAGACCACCATTCCCATCTTCTCAGCAACAATCAAAGACTTCTAGGCAGAGCATATCTAACTTAGCCACCGTAGTCTCTGATCTCTCTAAGACCACTCATAGTTTCATAAATGATACTAGGTCCTCCATATGAAATCTGGAGGTACAAATTGATCAGCTGAGCAAGAAAATCCCTGAGAGTCCTCCCAGCACTCTCCCAGGTAACACTGAAGTTAATCCAAGGGAAAAGTGTAAGGTCATCACTGTAGAAGTTGAGGCCAAAACTGAGGAAGAAGGGCAAGTGTTGAAGGCCAGTATGGAAGCCCTTACTAGGTGTTCAACGCCCAAGGATATGCCAACTTTGGCGTTGAACGCTAGTGAGGTACACCCCACTCGGTGTTCAACGCCCAACCATATACCATTACCCTATAGCATGTTTTGTTTAAGTTTTATGAAGTTTTCATAGGTTTTAGTGTAAAATTCACATTTTTGGATTCTACTTTGAGTTTGTGTGTTTTTATGCAATTTCGGGTATTTACTTGGAGCAAAAGTCTAATTCAGAGGCAGAAAAAGTGCTACAGATACTGTCAGGATCTGACCTCCTTGCACTCGAAAGAGCTTTTCTGGAGCTACCGAAATCCAAATGGAGCGTTCTCAATGGCTATGGAAAGCTAACATTCAGGACTATCCAGAAATATATAATAGTCCATGCTTTGCTTCAGAATAGAAGGCCCAAAACAAGCGTTCAACGACAGCTATCTACCCGAGTCCAGGCGTCCAACTCCCAAAGAGGAGTGACCAGCGTCCAATGCCCAAAGAGGACCCCCAAGCAGGCGTTCAACGCTCTAGAGCCTTCGTAGCACGTTGCTTACTCTTTTGCTCAGCCCAAACACTTATCAAGTGGGTCCCGGAAGTGGATTTTCACACTAAAAGACTGTTTTACCTTTCTTATGTAATCCTTAGTCATTAGTTTAGCATTTAAAGGATATTTTACATCAACTTTAGGAGACTTTTGACACTTTACATGTTTACATTGTATTTTTTATCAGTATGAGTTTCTAAACCTTCTAGGTTGAGGCTAGGAGCTCTGTTGAGTTTTATGAATTAATAAAAGTACTACTGTTTTAATCTCAATTCGTGTTTGATTCTATTCTAAGATGTATCTTCGTTCTTCATCCTTATGAATGAGTTAAACCGGCACAAGCTTATCTCATTCTACATGGGTTCGGAGTGAGTCTTTAATCGGACAATAATGAACCACTACCTTGATTATACATCTCTTAGACAGCTAATCCACGACTTCGTTGGGGACTTCTCGAGACACCAGTTCAACCGAGGTACGGGGAGACTAGAGCCTTTGTGGTAAAGGCTAGAACCACAAGGTGTAGCATTCCCTGATCTAGAAAATTTGACCTTGTCTGTGGCATTTTGAGTAGGATCATCAAGGGGAATGAACTGCAGGAGCTTTACCCTCAATCAGACTGGATCCGCACTAACCCTGGGGTTTAGCACTGGAGGAGAATCGGTGACCTCTCAAGAAAGGCGTTGATCACATACAGCCTGTCACTAAAGAAATCATTCACAATTAGAGTAGATAGTAAGACCGGAGTAGTCCAGAAGAATAAAGCATCTCTGAAGCCTTAACCATCTGCTTATCATTGCATTCACCATCAACTGAGTAACGTTTTATTTATTTTACTTTTATGCATTCAAATAGACAAACAACTTTTTTATTCGCCTGACTAAGATCTACAAGATAACCACAGCTTGATTCAAGCCAAAAATCCTCGTGGGATCAACCCTGACTCACTCAGGTATTACTTGGACGACCCAGTGTACTTGCTGGTTCAGCTGTATAGAGTGTGGGGATCCGTGCACCAGCTTACATCATAGTGTTTAGTGACTGGTGCGCGTTGATGACTTGCATCATTTACCCTTTTTCTTTGCATAAAAAGGACAATAAAAGAGCATAATCTCATTTTATCATTGCAATTCATGCATTATTTGATGAATATTATGGTACATTGAAATTCATGCATTATGGGCGTGTGACACTAGCGTGCCACCTGGAACAAACGCCACAAAAATGCACTGGCATGGCACGCCAGGAGCTTGGCATGGTACGCCAGTATTGAATGCCAGAAAGGATCCCCAAGTCCTCTACATGGGAGTGGCACGACAGAAACTGGGCGTGGCACGCCAGCTATGATTTCCAGAGGAGCATGATTGAAGAAATTGCATGGGCGTGGCACGCCAGAAGTTCGGCGTGGCACTGACGAACGGACTTTTGCTAGTAAAGAATTCACAAATAAGTTCTCGTTGCAAGTATAGTTTCTAAACTAACAATAATCCTTTCGTACAAAAACTTGTTTGTCACTAAATCAAACTCAATAAAATTAAACCGAAGTATTTAAACCTCGGGTCGTCTCTCAAGGAATTGCAGGGAGGTGTATTTATTATTGGTTATGGAAGATTATCTTTTTCGAGTTTTTGAATAAGGAACAAGAAAAATAAATTGTAAGAAAGTAAATTAATAATTAAGAAAACTCTTAGCAAGGTATGAAAAATGGACGTCCTATCCTAGTTATCCTTATCAATTGTGATGAGAATTGTTCATTGCTCCCACTTAGTTAACCCTTATTAAATAAAGGAAAGTCAAGTGGACTAATCAACTTGATTCCTCCAGTCTTAGTCAACTCCTAAGGAAAGACTAGCTTTAGAGGGATCCAAACCAACTAGAAAATTTCAATTATCAACCAACAAAGGAGTTTGATAACTCAAGTGTCTCGAATTAATCAATTTAAGCTAAGAATATAAAAAGCTAAATTAAAATCATAAATATGAAATACCTCAAATTGCATTAAATAAGAAAATCAATTCTAACATGGAGTTCATAAACCAAATTGTCAACATAAAGTAATCAACAAGGAAATTAAATAAACTAGAAAGCTAGAACAAATAAAAGTAGAAGAGAGATCAAATTAAAGGAACATTGAACTTGGAATTGAGAAGAAATGAACCTAAACTAAGAGAAATCCTAAATCCTAAAACCTAGAGAGAGGAGAGAGCCTCTCTCTCTCTAGAAACTACATCTAAAACCAAAATTGTGAATAATGAATAAATGTCTTGATTCCCTCATTCTCCAGCCTCTATTCTGTGTTCCCGAGCTTGGAATTGGGCCGAGAAGGAGCCCAGAAATCGCCCCCAGTGCTTTCTGTAACTTTCTGCACGAGGCGTCTGTCACGCGTACGCGTAGGTCACGCGTGCACGTCATTTGGCGATTTTCCTTGTCATGCGTACGCGTCAATCACGCGTACGCATCGCTTGTGTTCTGCGCTAGGCACGCGTCCGCGTCGTCCATGCGTGCGCCTCACTGTTAGTTTCTAAAAACTTCATTTTCTCGCGTTCCTTCCACTTTTCATTGCTTCCTCTCCATCCTCTAAGACATTCCTGCCCTATAAAGCCTGAAAACATTGAACATACGGATCACGGCATTGAATGGTATAAAGAAGGATTAAAATACATAAATTAAGGACTTAGGAAGCAAGTTTTCAACCATGAAACAAAACTAGGAAGGAATTGTAAAACCATGCAAATTACATGAATAAGTGAGCAAAGACTTGATAAAAACCACTCAAATGAGCAAAGACTTGATAAAAACCACTCAAATTCACAGTTGAGTTGAGTTAATCAAAAGAGTTCACAAACTTGCAAGACAAGCAATGATCAAACATGGACATATGGAAGTGAGCTATTGAACCCTCACTGGATTTGTATATGAACTCTAATCACTCAGTGTTTGGGGTTAATCACTCTACCCTTCTCTAGTCATGCTTTTTAAGACTTTGTTCTTCATCTAACTAATCAACAACTATTTAATGTACAAATGCAAACATCATGAGGTCTTTTCAAGGTTGTAATGGGGTTAAGGCACAGGTGAGGATATATGTATGGCCAAGTGATCTATAAATTGAATCCTTGATTAGTCTAAGATCTCACCTAACATACACATACTCTATACAACTCTAAAATTATGCCTAGCCACCCAAATTTCTCACTTTTTGTATCACATACTCATGAATCAAATTATCTTTAATTTCATCACATATGCATTGATCTTTTACTAAACTTATTATTGGGGTAATTTTATCCCCTAAGCTTATTTATTTAATTATAGGATTTTTTTCGAAAATAAACATAACATATCAACGCACATGGTATTTTAATTATTTTGGTCTCAAATGAGCATGCACCCAATTTCCAAGTACTTTGTCAATTTAACACTTTCCTATCAACCCAAGTTCCCACGGTTCCCCACACTTAATTGATATACAATCTCTATCTTAAGCTAACCAAAGATTCAGTTGGGGTATTTGATTTGTTTTTCTACTTAAGGTTAGTGATGTGGTAAAATATAGAACAAATGGGGATCAAAAGGCTCAAGGTGGCTAACAAAGGTAATTGAAGGGGTAGGCTATTTGGGATAAGTGAGTTAATAACAAATGATGGCGTCAATCATATGCAAGCATGTAAATACATTAAATAGTGGACATATAGAATGGAACAAAGTAAAGTCTGCAATCATAGTGAAGAAACACACAGGAATAAAATATTATGGCTAAATAATGTAACCATGCTATTAAGCTCAAAAACTCACAGGTTGTGTGTTCTTTTGCTCAAAAACCATATATCAGTTATGTATATCATGCAAGTAAGGATAAAGAGCTTCAACTCAAATCAATGTGAATCTTTAAATGGCTTTTCTAAAAATAAATATATTCCTTGAAAATTTCGTCAATTGACCAACATTTATTACTATATATATGTATATACTAAGTGGATTATTGTGATTATGAAAATCTAAAAATTTATAGTTTACTCTCTGTTTTCAATTAAACCAAATTCTCATATGCTAAAAAAGGTAAACTAAACTTAATAATCCATATTTTTTTATATCACAACTAATAACTAAGAGTGCAAATCAAGCTAAATATCAAAGATATATACAGCCCAAAGTGCAAAATATAATAAAGTAGAAATAAACAGAAATACAGTAAAGGAAAATGTGCAAGCAATGAAAGGTAAGATAAAGTAAAATAAAATAAAAATACAGAAAATGAAATAAAATAGGATGAAAAGGTCTAAAATGGTTCACCAAAATAAGATCCACCAAAGATGGCGACCTCCCCACACTTATATAATAGCATCGTCCTCGATGCTCAGTCAAGCTAGCTTTGAAGGGTCGTCACTTCCTGAAGGGTGTGCTGCTGCTGGTGCTGTGGGCTCTGGCAGTGTAAAGCCTATGGCTCTGCCTGTATAGGGGCCTGTGGCACTGCCTGTTGTGTCTGCTGAGGCTCCTCCTGCTGCGCCGCCTCTGCCTGTGCCTCCTCCTCCTGCTCATCTGCCTCCTCCTCAGATGGGTCCAATGGTGTGTCAGGCTCGGAGGGGATGTCAGTGTGTCCCGATGATAAACCCCAATTTTGTGGTTTATCTTGTGCTTAATTTGGGAGATTTATCACCTTTTCCCACATTTATTCAATGAAATAGCATGATTTTGTAATTCTCCCTTGAATTGTGCTTAAATGTGAAAATATGCTTTTTAGGTCCTAAAATTGGTGATTTTAATTCACTTTAATTCCATTCGATGCCTTGATATGTTTGTTAAGTGATTTCAGGTTCATAAAGCAAGTATTGGA
Source organism: Arachis ipaensis (assembly GCF_059453495.1). Lineage (NCBI taxonomy): Eukaryota > Viridiplantae > Streptophyta > Magnoliopsida > Fabales > Fabaceae > Arachis > Arachis ipaensis. Next base: position 71,088,424 of record NC_142435.1, on the reverse strand, counting down.
TGGAAGAAGTGAGGAGAAAAGCATGCAAAGTGGGAGAACTCATGAAGAAATGAAGGAACCGTAAAGCTATCAAGCATGACCTTCTGGCACTCAATCGACCATAACTTGAGCTACAGAGATCCAAATGAGGCGGTTCTAGTTACGTTGGAAAGCTAACATCTGGGGCTTCAAAATAATACAAAATTTGTCATATTTTGCTTTGCTTTTAGGGGCGCGCACATGCCATGTACGCGTGCATGCCGATTGATCACGTGCTCCACTAAAGTGAAATCGCTCCCAGCGATTTCTGAAGCACTTTGGGCCCAACCCAACTCATTTCTAATGCTATTTCATGCAGAATTCAAGCTTGGGCAAAGGGGGGAGCAATTGTTTGTAGCATTAGCATCATGTAGCTTAGTTTCTAGAGAGAGAAGCTCACTCTTCTCTCTAGAATTAGGATTAGAATTTCTTAGATCTAGGTTTAATTCATGCTTTGATTTACCTTTCCTTTACAATTTCTTGTTCCTCTACTCTTTCTCTCTCTAATTTTGTATTTCATTCTTGTGATTGCTTGCTTTGTTATTGATGCACTTTTGTTTTTCCATTTTTCTTTAATGCAATTTATGATTCATGTTCCTTTATTGGTGATTTGATTTGTTGTTGTTTAATTCCTTGCAATTGAGTAGTGTAGATTTACTTTCCTTGCTATTTTACTATGTTTTCCTTTTATACCTTCTAAGTGTTTGATAAAATGCTTAGTTGGATTTTAGAGTAGAATTTTGTGCTCTTGGCTTGGGAAGGTAACTTAGGAACTCTTGAGTTACTAATGTCCAAGTGATTGACGATTGGGAGCCATTAACGCTAGATCTCACCAATTGATTAGGTGTAGAACTAGGACTTATGGACTTGGATTGACATAGCTCACTTGACTTTCCTCTACTATTAGTTAGGGGTTAACTTAGTGGTGTTGGTCCTTGCCAATTCTCATGTTGTGGTTAGTGATTAGGATAGAGATCCTTGACCACCAACCCTTGCCAAGACCCTTTTGTTATTTGAATTTCCTTGTCATTTACATTTCATGTCTCTTATCAAAAACCCCAAAACATACCCTCATAACCAATAACAAGACACTTTATTGTAATTCCTAGGGAGAACGACCCGAGGTTCCAATACTTCGGTTTATAAATTTAGGGGTTTGTACTAGTGACAAAACCAAATTTTTGTATGAAAGGGATTCTTGTTTGGTTTAGAGACTATACTTTACAACGAGAATTCATTTGAAATTCTAGACCACGCAAAATTCTCGTTCATCAAAATTGCGCCGTTGCCGGGGAGTTGCAATGGTGTTATTTTATTGGTTATTGTATATATGTGAATATTGTGAATAGCTTGATTTTCGGATTGCTTGTTAGTTTTTGCTAGTTTTAGGACTTTGTTTCATTATTTCTTGTTAGCTTTTGTTTCTTACTTTCACTTTTCACTATGAATTCTCACTTTGGCTATGAGTGTGATTACAACTATGTTGCAGGAAATGGGAACTTTAATGAAGATGTGCATCAAGGATGGGATAACCAAAGGTGGGAGGAGCCATATGCATATGATCAATCCTCTTGGCAACAACCTCCTCCAACGTACTATGAAGAAGAGCCATTCTACGATGCATACCAATCCAATGGTTATGATGAATCCCTTTGTGACTTCCAAGAACCACCACCATACACCTATGAGCCATATCCTCAACATAGCCATCAACCATACTCACAAGCCACCTTTCACCAACCATCTTCATATGACCCTAATCTATATCCATCCTACCAACAACCATATGAGCCATATGAACCACATATAGAGCCACCACCATTCCAACATCAACATTTTCAAGAGCCACCCCCTCCATATTATTACCAAGATGAACCACCCCTAATACATGAAAACTTTCAACCACAACTCCACCTAAAAGAACCACCTTCCGACTATAATACCTTTCCCTCAAACAATGAACCTTCTCTTCCACCATCACCCCCCGATGAAGCCTTTATGCTAGAATTAAGGGATCTTGAATCTCACATCTTAAGGCAACACGAGGAGGATGAAAAGAAATTTGAGGGGTTAAGAGTAAAAATGGCTATCATGGTAGAAGCCATTGGCAACATAGTCTCATCCCGCCTAAGCCTATGCGATCAAGGCACTTTCATTGTGGAATGTGGACAAGCAACCAAGGAGCTTAGTGAGGGAGTGAACTTGAAGCTCCAAGGTGAAGAAGAGGAGTTAAAGCAAGAAAAGCAACAAGAGGAGGAGGTAGAGATTATTGAACAAGAGGAAGAAGTAGTTGAAGACTTAGGAGATGCAGAACCACCTTGGGAGTCTAGGATTGAAGAAAACTCCTCCAAGATGATCGAATTTGATGCTAGGGGGAATGTGCACAACCTCCAAGGCATATCTCTTATGAAGAATTGGATGGGATAGAGCAAGAATTGAGTCTCCTTGGTGATGAAGATCAAGCATCAAGTCTTGGTGGTGACGAATCCTTTGAGCATGAAGAACATTCTCCCGATAAGATGGAAAGCAATGTGGAGGTAAATATCTCTCACCCTCCCATTTATGATTTGAGTAAGGGAAAAGAGTTAGATAAAAGTGTTGAACAAAGGATTGAGATTAAGAGATCTTGTGAGGAGGTGGAGATCCTTAGAAAAAGGAGGATGAGAATTGAATACGCCTTGTCAAGACCCTTGGAATCACCTTTGCCTAAGTTGCCATCTACACCTTCATTTGAGTGGATGAAACTCATTTCTATTATCTTTATTATCCACTCGAATATGGCTTGCTTGAAATGGATGGTCAACTTAGGATTCTTTATGGGATGAAGCGTAAAAGAAAGATGTTTCGTGGTTGGCGTTGTAAGTCTATGCTCATTATGGTTGAAGCTTCAAAGAGTAAAGGTTGGACTAGTGCTCAATTGGGTGGGTCTAGGAGAATAGTTTGGTGCTTCCATGAGAATTCATCTCTCTTGCCACCCGGAGGAAACCACCATGATCAACTTAAGGACGGGTGTGAAAACAAAGTGTGGGATCCCGGATCGCACAAGGAAGATCAACTTTGGGAGCCTATGGTTTGTGAAGAACTCTATCAAAGCTTGGAGTTATTAACTTTGAATGATGAAGCACAATGGAAGTCCAAGCATTGGTGGATGTTCACGGATGGATTCAAGCACTAGCCACCTTGATGAAGAGCTCCCCATAAGTCCAACTTAAGGACAATAAACAAAAGTGCTAGGTGGGAAACACCCCACCATGGTAACATCTTTTCATTTTTCCCTTTTGTACATATTGGTAAAATAAGTTTAATTTCATGTTTTGTTTGATTAGTTGAGTTTAATTGGGAGTCTAGTAGGTTAAATAAGGTTTTATGATGTTTTGGTAGTTGTTTGGAGGTTTGGAATGCTTGGTTTGGTGGAAAAACATAGAAACATTTTGAAAAATAGAGCACCACCCACGCGCATGTGCACTCCACGCATATGTGTGAATCAAGCAATTTCGGCCATCCACGCGCACGTGCCATATACGCGTACGCGTGGATTGATTTTTCCACTTCCCATACATTCATCCGAGAGTTGTGCCTGAAGTGTGCTAACTTTGTGCCCTAGAGCACGCGAACGCGTACCTTGCGTGTCCGTTTCGACTCTCTGCTTTGCCATGCACGCGTACGCGCACTGCATGCGTACGCGTCGTTTCCATTTTCATCAATCCATGCTTACGCGCACATGACGCGCACGCGTGGATTGCCCTGTTTCACTCACCTTCTTTTCTTCTCCTCTTTCCACTTCTTTCCTTCTTCTCTTCTCTTTCCACCATTCAATCATCATCCAACACTACGAAGCATCATATAACACTATTTCTTTTAGTTAGTTAGTTAGTTTAATTTTTGTTTTCCATTATAAGTGTTGGATTACTAATCTTGTTTACTGTTTACTGCTGCTTATTACTAATAGGATGTTAGTTTAACATAATTGTTGTTAATCGTACTTGTTGGATTTCTTTGTTGAGGTTATATTTGGTTACTTGGTTTGGAATTTTTCATGTTTAACACTTTTGAATACCAAGTACTTGTTACATTACTTTCATGCATCTTAATTCTTTGAATTGCATGTTTTGGCCACCATGCATTCGTCATCTATTGTTAGGTAATTGTATATTATCATTGCATTTCTTTAGGTGATGCTTGTTTATGGTTTACCCTTATTCACATCACCTATTTCATGCATTGAGATTTAGGAATTGCGAAATTGGATCGAAAGCTTACCTAGCGATATATTTTTTAGCTTTGTAAAGCTTTGTGGGCCATGCTTGCTATGTGATTGATTTTTGACTTCTATATCCTTTTTCCTAAATTTCATAGCATCCATGTGTTCCACCTCTATGTCACTTAGGTGTTGCAACAACTTCAATATGTGTCATTGTTTGATGTGTGAGCTCTCTAGACCATTTTGTTCATCAAATTTACTTACACATCAATCAATGTCCATGCATTATCCAATTTTATAATTACTTGATTTTTGCTTGAATGCTTTTATGCTTCTTCACTACTCGTTGGGTTGTTTTAGCCTACAAGTCTTTTAAAGTATCTCAAGCACACTAGAATAAGTGAAATGTGTGGCTTCTTTTGTATAATTATGACATGATTTTTAAATACTAGGGTGTGAGTTCTAAACCGCATGCAAGTTAGGACCCACACACTTATTTTCCATTAATGTCACACTAATTCACTCACTCAATTCTAGTGATTCACCTCATTCCAACAATTCACACTTCCTTGCTTTTGTATTTTTTTCTCATCTTACGGTGTTTATTTTATTTTTCATGATCGATGCACCATAAGTAAAAACGGAAGCAGAAGGAAGAACACGCAGCACCGGTTGACCTACCAGCTGAAGGTAGCAACTCAGAAAGTCGCCGTTCCCCCTTGTTCATCTTTGGATGCACCGAGGACGGTACAAAATTTTAAGTGTGGGGAGGTCGTCCAACCGCTCGGCATTTTTGGGTGACAAGTTTCTAATCCCAACACTTTTGCATTTCATTTTTAAGTCTTTTAGGATTTTTAGTTGCATTTTCTTATTTTGCATATGTATATATTAAGCTTAGTCAAAATCATGATATTTTCCAAAGATTTTATCTATAGGGCACCCCAATTGAAAAAATAAAATTTTTTTAGAACTTGCTTGAATTATATACTTTGTGGAACATGATTTTTGAGCTAAGAACACAAGCATGTGAGATTTGAGCCTAATTGTGTGGTTACATCATATACAACCACTTATTTTCATTCTTGTGTGCATTATTCTCTTCCTATGATTGTAATCTTTGATTTGTTTAATTCTATATGTCCATTATTTTGTGTATACATGCATTTACATGATTGAGGCCATTGTTCAAATAGGTCACTTACCCAAATAGCCTACCTTCTATCTTCCATTGTTAGCCAATTTTGATCATATGCTTAACCCATTTGTTCTTAATTGTAGCACATTACAAGCCTAAGTGAAAAATAATAAATGTCCCTTAATTTGGATCTTTGATTAGCTTAGGCTAGTGAGAGTGTTTATCATTTGATTTTGGGAGAGTTGGGAACATTGGGTAGAGATAAAAGTGTGTTTTTATACTTGTGTTGAGAATCTTGAGAATTGGGTACATACTCATATATTAATCATGTGTAAACCATGTGCATTCATGTTCTTATATATATTTTAGTTTGAGAAAAAAAAATAAGAAATAAAAAAAATGAAAATAAATAATAGAAATAGAAAAAGAAAGACAAAGAATTGCAATAAAAAGGGGACAAAATGCCCCAAAGCAAGGTTCAATAAAAGTCAATGCATATGGGTGGTGATAAAAAAGAGAATGCATGAGTGCGTGAAAAAGTGAAGAATGGGTAGTTAGGTTTGTTTAGAATTGTATAGGATGTCATAGGTTAGGTGGGGAGTTTAAGCTTATCAAAAATTCAAATTTCAAGCTCACTTGACCAAATATGCATCCTACCTTGACCCTAATCCCATTACAACCTAAAAGAAAAGACCTCATGATAATTGTATGCATGCATAAAGTAATTGTTGATTGTTAGATGAAAAACAAATCTTGGAAAGCATGATTAGGGGAGAATTGAGTGAATCAACCCCATACACTTGAGTGCCTAGAGCGGATACACATCCGGTGAGGGTTCGATTGCTCAATTACATGTCTCCACACATGATCATCTTTTCTTGCAAGTTTGTAAGATCTTTCAATGATTCAATTCAATTGTGGGTTGATTTGATTGCTATTACTTTAGCCCTTGTATTTGTATATGTATTTTTAGAAATTGATTTATTTTGACTAAGTGGATGCATTCATCTATAACAATATATAAAGCCAATACAGAGAGTTGACTATGACTTTGGTGTCCAATTTTTTTGGACTATATTAACCATACAATAAACAATTTCATAAAGCAAATTATAAGGACAAAATAGATATAAAAATTGTTTTGAAAAATCCAATAACTTCCCACTAAAATGAAAACAGTTTTGTTACTTTTATAATCAAATAACTTCCCACTAAAATGAAAACAGTTTTGTTACTTTTATAACTATAATAACACATCTTCTATTGCCTCCATCTCGATTGGTTTTTACTTTTCTATATTTATCTTGCTGTTCTGTTATTATCGTTTCTTCAACACTCTCGCCTCCATCCTCTTCCATTGCCTTCATCCACTACAGTTACAAATTTCCTTCAGTTTGCAACAGTTACTACTTTTACACGTAACATTCACTTATATCTCTTCTTCTCTTTAGTTTATTTATCTAATCTATATTTTCAGTCATTTCTCTACCTTTTTAATTTATTCCCAACTTTTGACATATGAAAATAGTACTATATCACCTTTTGTTTTTATCAATTTAAAGTAAAAAGAAATAATTTTTTTAGTTTTATTAATTTGATGCAGAAAGAAAACCGTTTTTTTTTTTATTTGATATCTGTTTTTATGTTTTTTATATGTCTTTGACTATCAATGATTGAATGAAAATTTCATAAATATTTTGTTATTTTTTTAATTGCTTTGCAATAATTTTTTTTAATTTTCTAAAATATTGATTATGTAGAGTATTATATTCAAAATTTGAATACATTAATATTTACTTTGAAACTAAATTAAATTATTAATTTTGTCTACCACAATATTAGTTGTTTTGCATATTGGCTAAGTTATTTGATTGGCATATACATAGGATGCAAGAAAGTTCGCACCTATCAAGGATTCGTTAAAAACATTAATATGTTAATTTCCTAAACTATCTAAGTACTGGATTTGATATTTAATTATATAAAGTAGTAGGTTTGACATTTATTAATTTCCTAAATTGTATTGCAAGAAAATTAATTAATTTAATATTATTCATTTGTCACATAATTAACATATAAAAGATAAAAAAAATCTACACCTACCAATGGTAGAATAAAAATTCTCACACATATTTTGTTAATTTCTTTTTTTATTTGTAATCTATTTTACATTGGATAATATTATTTTTTATTGATTATTAGTTCGACAGACACAATAAATATAGCAATATAAGAACTTTGTTAATTGATTTTTCAAATAATCTGGTGACCTAAGATAAGAATTTTGTTAATTGATTTTATTAATCTCTTTTTTATTTTTAATCTATTTTACATTTGATAATATTATTTTTTATTAATCTATAACAATATATAAAGCCAATACAGAGAGTTGACTATGACTTTAGTGTCCAATTTTTTTAGACTATATTAACCCTATAATAAACTATTTCATAAAGCAAATTATAAGGACAAAATAGATATAAAAATTATTTTGAAAAATCCAATAACTTCCCACTAAAATGAAAACAATTTTGTTACTTTTATATCTATAATAACACATCTTCTATTGCCTCCATCCACTTCAGTTTGGTTTTTACTTTTCTATATTTATCTTGCTATTTTTTTATTCTCCTTTCTTCAACACTCTCGCCTCCATCCTCTTCCATTACCTTCATCCACTGCAGTTGCAAATTTCCTTCAGTTTGCATCAGTTACTACTTTTACGCGTAACATTCACTTATATCTCTTCTTCTCTTTAGTTTATTTATCTAATCTATATTTTCAGTCATTTCTCTTCCTTTTTAATTTATTCCCAACTTTTGACATATGAAAATAGTACTATATCACCTTTTGTTTTTATCAATTTAAAGTAAAAAGAAATAATTTTTTTAGTCTTATTAATTTGATGCAGAAAGAAAATCGTTTGTTTATTTGATATCTGTTTTTATATTTTTTTATATGTCTTTGACTATCAATGATTGAATGAAAATTTCATAAATATTTTGTTATTTTTTAATTGCTTTGCAATAATTTTTTTTAATTTTCTAAAATATTGATTATGTAGAGTATTATATTCAAAATTTGAATACATTAATATTTACTTTGAAACTAAATTAAATTATTAATTTTGTCTACCACAATATTATTTGTTTTGCATATTGGCTAAGTTATTTGATTGGCATATACATAGGACGCAAGAAAGTTCGCACCTATCAAGGATTCGTTAAAAACATTAATATGTTAATTTCCTAAACTATCTAAGTACTGGATTTGATATTTAATTATATAAAGTAGTAGGTTTGACATTTATTAATTTCCTAAATTGTATTGCAAGAAAATTAATTAATTTAATATTATTCATTTGTCACATAATTAACATATAAAAGATAAAAAAATCTACACCTACCAATGGTAGAATAAAAAATTTTCCCACATATTTTGTTAATTTCTTTTTTTATTTATAATCTATTTTACATTGGATAATATTATTTTTTATTGATTATTAGTTCGACAGATAACACAATAAATGCAGCAATATAAGAACTTTGTTAATTGATTTTTCAAATAATCTGGTGACCTAAGATAAGAATTTTGTTAATTGATTTTATTAATCTCTTTTTTATTTTTAATCTATTTTACATTTGATAATATTATTTTTTATTAATTAATTAATAAAGCCAATATAGAGAGTTGACCATGACTTTGGTGTCCAATTTTTTTGGACTATATTAACCCTACAATAAACTATTTCATAAAGTAAATTATAACGACAAAGTTGACATAAAAACTATTTTAAAAAATCCAATAACTTTCCACTAAAATGAAAACAGTTTTGTTACCTCTATAACTATAATAACACATCTTCTATTGCCTCCATCTAGTGCAGTTTGGTTTTTACTTTTCTATATTTATCTTGCTGTTCTGTTATTCTCCTTTCTTCAACACTCTCACCTCCATCCTCTTTCGTTGCCTTCACCCACTGCAGTTGCAAATTTTCTTCAGTTTGCAGCAGTTACTACTTTTACGCGTAACATTCACTTATATCTCTTCTTCTCTTTAGTTTATTTATCTAATCTATATTTTCAGTCATTTCTCTTCCTTTTTAATTTATTCCCAACTTTTGACATATGAAAATAGTACTATATCACCTTTTGTTTTTATCAATTTAAAGTAAAAAGAAATAATTTTTTTAGTCTTATTAATTTGATGCAGAAAGAAAATCGTTTGTTTATTTGATATCTGTTTTTATATTTTTTTATATGTCTTTGACTATCAATGATTGAATGAAAATTTCATAAATATTTTGTTATTTTTTAATTGCTTTGCAATAATTTTTTTTAATTTTCTAAAATATTGATTATGTAGAGTATTATATTCAAAATTTGAATACATTAATATTTACTTTGAAACTAAATTAAATTATTAATTTTGTCTACCACAATATTATTTGTTTTGCATATTGGCTAAGTTATTTGATTGGCATATACATAGGACGCAAGAAAGTTCGCACCTATCAAGGATTCGTTAAAAACATTAATATGTTAATTTCCTAAACTATCTAAGTACTGGATTTGATATTTAATTATATAAAGTAGTAGGTTTGACATTTATTAATTTCCTAAATTGTATTGCAAGAAAATTAATTAATTTAATATTATTCATTTGTCACATAATTAACATATAAAAGATAAAAAAATCTACACCTACCAATGGTAGAATAAAAAATTTTCCCACATATTTTGTTAATTTCTTTTTTTATTTATAATCTATTTTACATTGGATAATATTATTTTTTATTGATTATTAGTTCGACAGATAACACAATAAATGCAGCAATATAAGAACTTTGTTAATTGATTTTTCAAATAATCTGGTGACCTAAGATAAGAATTTTGTTAATTGATTTTATTAATCTCTTTTTTATTTTTAATCTATTTTACATTTGATAATATTATTTTTTATTAATTAATTAATAAAGCCAATATAGAGAGTTGACCATGACTTTGGTGTCCAATTTTTTTGGACTATATTAACCCTACAATAAACTATTTCATAAAGTAAATTATAACGACAAAGTTGACATAAAAACTATTTTAAAAAATCCAATAACTTTCCACTAAAATGAAAACAGTTTTGTTACCTCTATAACTATAATAACACATCTTCTATTGCCTCCATCTAGTGCAGTTTGGTTTTTACTTTTCTATATTTATCTTGCTGTTCTGTTATTCTCCTTTCTTCAACACTCTCACCTCCATCCTCTTTCGTTGCCTTCACCCACTGCAGTTGCAAATTTTCTTCAGTTTGCAGCAGTTACTACTTTTACGCGTAACATTCACTTATATCTCTTCTTCTCTTTAGTTTATTTATCTAATCTATATTTTCAGTCATTTCTCTTCCTTTTTAATTTATTCCCAACTTTTGACATATGAAAATAGTACTATATCACCTTTTGTTTTTATCAATTTAAAGTAAAAAAAAATAATTTTTTTAGTCTTATTAATTTGATGCAGAAAGAAAATCGTTTGTTTATTTGATATCTGTTTTTATATTTTTTTATATGTCTTTGACTATCAATGATTGAATGAAAATTTCATAAATATTTTGTTATTTTTTAATTGCTTTGCAATAATTTTTTTTAATTTTCTAAAATATTGATTATGTAGAGTATTATATTCAAAATTTGAATACATTAATATTTACTTTGAAACTAAATTAAATTATTAATTTTGTCTACCACAATATTATTTGTTTTGCATATTGGCTAAGTTATTTGATTGGCATATACATAGGACGCAAGAAAGTTCGCACCTATCAAGGATTCGTTAAAAACATTAATATGTTAATTTCCTAAACTATCTAAGTACTGGATTTGATATTTAATTATATAAAGTAGTAGGTTTGACATTTATTAATTTCCTAAATTGTATTGCAAGAAAATTAATTAATTTAATATTATTCATTTGTCACATAATTAACATATAAAAGATAAAAAAATCTACACCTACCAATGGTAGAATAAAAAATTTTCCCACATATTTTGTTAATTTCTTTTTTTATTTATAATCTATTTTACATTGGATAATATTATTTTTTATTGATTATTAGTTCGACAGATAACACAATAAATGCAGCAATATAAGAACTTTGTTAATTGATTTTTCAAATAATCTGGTGACCTAAGATAAGAATTTTGTTAATTGATTTTATTAATCTCTTTTTTATTTTTAATCTATTTTACATTTGATAATATTATTTTTTATTAATTAATTAATAAAGCCAATATAGAGAGTTGACCATGACTTTGGTGTCCAATTTTTTTGGACTATATTAACCCTACAATAAACTATTTCATAAAGTAAATTATAACGACAAAGTTGACATAAAAACTATTTTAAAAAATCCAATAACTTTCCACTAAAATGAAAACAGTTTTGTTACCTCTATAACTATAATAACACATCTTCTATTGCCTCCATCTAGTGCAGTTTGGTTTTTACTTTTCTATATTTATCTTGCTGTTCTGTTATTCTCCTTTCTTCAACACTCTCACCTCCATCCTCTTTCGTTGCCTTCACCCACTGCAGTTGCAAATTTTCTTCAGTTTGCAGCAGTTACTACTTTTACGCGTAACATTCACTTATATCTCTTCTTCTCTTTAGTTTATTTATCTAATCTATATTTTCAGTCATTTCTCTTCCTTTTTAATTTATTCCCAACTTTTGACATATGAAAATAGTACTATATCACCTTTTGTTTTTATCAATTTAAAGTAAAAAGAAATAATTTTTTTAGTCTTATTAATTTGATGCAGAAAGAAAATCGTTTGTTTATTTGATATCTGTTTTTATGTTTTTTTATATGTCTTTGACTATCAATGATTGAATGAAAATTTCATAAATATTTTGTTATTTTTTAATTGCTTTGCAATCATTTTTTTTAATTTTCTAAAATATTGATTATGTAGAGTATTATATTCAAAATTTGAATACATTAATATTTACTTTGAAACTAAATTAAATTATTAATTTTGTCTACCACAATATTATTTGTTTTACATATTGGCTAAGTTATTTGATTGGCATATACATAGGACGCAAGAAAGTTCGCACCTATCAAGGATTTGTTAAAAACATTAATATGTTAATTTCCTAAACTATCTAAGTACTGGATTTGATATTTAATTATATAGAGTAGTAGGTTTGACATTTATTAATTTCCTAAATTGTATTGCAAGAAAATTAATTAATTTAATATTATTCATTTGTCACATAATTAACATATAAAAGATAAAAAAATTTACACCTACCAATGGTAAAATGAAAAATTCTCACACATATTTTGTTAATTTCTTTTTTTTTTATTTGTAATCTATTTTACATTGGATAATATTATTTTTTATTGATTATTAGTTCGACAGATAACACAATAAATGTAGTAATAAAGAACTTTGTTAATTGATTTTTCAAATAATCTGGCGACTTAAGATAAGAATTTTGTTAATTGATTTTATTAATCTCTTTTTATTTTTAATCTATCTTATATTTGATAATATTATTTTTTATTAATTATTCGATTGACATATAACATTTAAATGTGGCAAGATAAGAACTATGTTATAATTATTTTTTTCTCTTTATTTTTCTATCTCATGAGCCATGTAAGTTTTAATTTATTATTTTTCCTATATATATATATATATATATATATATATATATTCTATTTTTTAACTATTTTATTTTATTATGTTTTTTAATTTATTTTATTATATTATTCTTTTACTTTGAAAATTTTAAGGCCTAATGATCTTTCGTTTAAACGATTCGAATTATATGATCAAGAAGTAGTTCAAGAGAATATAGCTTTAAATTTTAGTAATTTATTAAGTCTAATTATTATATAAAAAGTTAAAAATATACCGTACTTAAAAAACTATTGAATAATAAAATTGAGTTTGTTCAAAATCGTAGAGAGAGACAGAGAGAAAGGAAAAGTTAAAATTTTTTAACTAATTATAATAATTCACCACCATCAAAACTATTAAATTTGAGTATATTATGTGAAGATTAATAAGAAGCACACTAAAACCATAAATCTAAAAGTTTTCTATCTCTCTTTTTTTATTTTTTTTTATGATTCTCCTTTATCTTATGAACTCTTCTCTATACGTAATAATTATTTAAATAAGGTTTTGTGACATCTTCTTATATAATGCCAAAACATGAGAGTTTGGTGTCCAATTTTTTAATTCCTATTTTAACCCTACTAACATAATCTTCTTATATAATGCCAAAACATGAGAGTTTGGTGTCCAATTTTTTAATTCCTATTTTAACCCTACTAACATAATTCAAAAATATTTTACGGTTACTTATTTCATTAACAAATTTTAACTCACGCATAACTTCTATTCAATTCTTTACTCTCGCAATCTCTCTTTTTTTATTTTTTTTATGATTCTCCTTTATCTTATGAACTCTTCTCTGTACGTAATAATTATTTAAATAAGTTTTTGTGACATCTTAAACTAGGTAAAGATGATATCAAAAAGTTTATTTTTCGTGGCCACATATGAAATGAGAAAAAGAATAATTAGAAACCAACAAGTGTTTAACCAGTGGTGATAAATAGTTTTTTGTATAGATCTTATTATATTGAGGTATTCATTTAAATTATGTTTTGTTTAATTTTATGTTAGTCTTTGTTTGTATAGTGTTGTTTTAAGTATCTCTGTGAGTACTGTACTTTGATGGTCTGACCAGCAGTTTAGCCTCATTCTAATTATTCTATTAGAATTTTTTTTATAATCATAAAAAATATATTTTTTTTTATTTTTTTTATTTTTTTTTTATAATTTCATCCATTCTACTGCTTTTTTTTACTTCTCAATACACTTTGTTATATTTCTCTTGCTGCCATTATTTTTTTACCTTCAATACCATCGATTTCAATTTTCATAACATCCATGGTTACAAATTTCATTTAGTTTTATTGCAGTTACTACATTCATGTATAACTTCCACCTATATTTTTTTCTCTTTAATTTACTTACCCAATTAATATTTTCATCACTCTTTTACCTTTTTAATTTGTCCCCAATATTTTACGTACAAAAATAGTGTTCTATCTTTTTCTCTTACTAAGAAAGAACTAATTTTTTCATCTTATATGTATTCTTTATTTTTTTTAAATATGTCTATACATATCAATGATGAATTGAAAAAGTCTAATATTTTGTTAAATTCATTTTTTTCTTTTCTAAATTACTTCATATGGGATAATATTATTTTTTAATTTTTAAATGATTAATTATATAGAGTATTATATTTAAAATTTGAGTACATGAATTTTTATTTTTAAATTAAACTAAAATAAATGAATTATATTATAAAAATATAATTTATTTTGACTTCTATAATATCATTTGTTTGGCATATGGCACTGATTATTTGATTAACATATAAAAAATGTAACATATAAATACTTAGTGATAATTAATTACATGGGGTGAAGAGAAGAAAAAAAGTAAAAGAACAAAATAATATAATAATGGCGATTAAGTAAAAATGATCTTTTGTAAATAACTAACATGTATTTTGATTTATATATACTCTTTTTGAATCAGAATAATGTTATTATCATTATTTTTTTAATTATATTTTGGTTTATAGTAATTTTAATTTTAATAAAATATGATATAAATAAGGTCACGTCAATATTAAAATAAAAAATACTTATCTAATAAATTTGAAGAGTGAATGATATATTAACAAAAAAATTAAATTAATTTCTTAAAAACAATAGAAAAGTGGCAGAACAGGCACGTTAGTGCCTGTTGAGCCGCTAGTGTAGATAGATTGCATATAGATAGGTTGCATGTAGTTAGTTTGCATTTAATAAATGTTGATGTCCCTTTGCTTCTTTTTTGATTTTAGCATGAGGACATGCTTAGTTTAAGTGTGGGGAGATTTGATAAACCCCAATTTTGTGGTTTATCTTGTGCTTAATTTGGGGGATTTTATCACCTTTTCCCACATTTATTCAATGAAATAGCATGGTTTTGTAATTCTCCCTTGAATTGTACTTAAATGTGAAAATATGCTTTTTAGGCCCTAAAATTGGTGATTTTAATTCACTTTAATTCCATTCGATGCCTTGATATGTTTGTTAAGTGATTTCAGGTTCATAAGGCAAGTATTGGATGGAAGAAGTGAGGAGAAAAGCATGCAAAGTGGGAGAACTCATGAAGAAATGAAGGAACCATAAAGTTGTCAAGCCTGACCTCTTGGCACTCAATCGACCATAACTTGAGCTACAGAAGTCCAAATGAGGCGGTTCCAGTTGCGTTGGAAAGATAACATCCGGGGCTTCAAAATGATATAAAATTTGCCATATGTTACTTCACGTTAAGGGGCGTGCACGCGCCATGTACACATGTGCGCCGATTGAGCACGTGGTCCACTAAAGTGAAATCGCTCCCAGCAATTTCTGAAGCACTTTGGGCCCAACCCAACTCATTTCTAATGCTATTTCATGCAGAATTCAAGTTTGGGTAAAGGGGGGAGCAATTGTTTGTAGCATTAGCATCATATAGCTTAGTTTCTAGAGAGAGAAGCTCCCTCTTCTCTCTAGAATTATGATTAGAATTTCTTAGATCTAGGTTTAATTCATGCTTTGATTTACCTTTCCTTTACAATTTTTTGTTCCTCTACTCTTTCTCTCTCTAATTTTGTATTTCATTCTTGTGATTGCTTGCTTTGTTATTGATGCACTTTTGTTCTTCCATTTTCCTTTAATGCAATTTATGATTCATGTTCTTTTATTGTTGATTTGATTTGTTGTTGTTTAATTTCTTGCAATTGAGTAGTGTAGATTTACTTTCCTTGCTATTTTACTATGTTTTCCTTTTATGCCTTCTAAGTGTTTGATAAAATGCTTAGTTGGATTTTAGAGTAGAATTTTGTGCTCTTGGCTTGGGAAGGTAACTTAGGAACTCTTGAGTTACTAATGTCCAAGTGATTGATGATTGGGAGCCATTAACGCTAGATCTTATCAATTGATTAGGTGTAGAACTAGGACTTATGGACTTGGATTGACATAGCTCACTTGACTTTCCTCTACTATTAGTTAGGGGTTAACTTAGTGGGGTTGGTCCTTGCCAATTCTCATGTTGTGGTTAGTGATTAGGATAGAGATCCTTGACCACCAACCCTTGCCAAGACCCTTTTGTTATTTGAATTTCCTTGTCATTTACATTTCATGTCTCTTATCAAAAACCCCAAAACATACCCTCATAACCAATAACAAGACACTTTATTGCAATTCCTAGGGAGAACGACCCGAGGTTCCAATACTTCGGTTTATAAATTTAGGGGTTTGTACTAGTGACAAAACCAAATTTTTGTATGAAAGGGATTCTTGTTTGGTTTAGAGACTATACTTTACAACGAGAATTCATTTGAAATTCTAGACCACGCAAAAGTCTCGTTCATCACCCGACATGATCATTAGCTTCAGATGCTCGTAGCGTCACTTACTGCGACGCTCAGACCGCTCATAACGCCGCTGGTTGTGGTGCTCTATCTGATCCAGGAGCTCAAAGAGTCGGTGCACTAGGTGATAGATGGGTTGGGAAGCGGGTGAGGGTGCTGTGGGTGTGGGTGGTGCAGCAGGTGCTGAAGGGGCAGCAGAGGATGTGGCTGCGTCAGCGGAGGCAGTAAGAGAAGGAGGTCTGTGGCCCAGAGCTTCGAACCTCTTTCCGTGTGGGATGATATTTCTGCAGTCGGCAGCTGGTGGCTGATAAACCCCATATTAGGGTTTATCTTGTGCTTCATTTAGGGGATTTTATCACCTTTTACCCACATTTATTCAATGAAATAGCATGGTTTTGTGATTCTTCCTTAAATTGTGCTTAAATGTGAAAACATGCTTTCTAGGTCCCTAATTAGCTAAATCTAATTCACCTTTGATTCCACTAGATGCCTTGATGTGTTTGTTAAGTGATTTCAGGTTGAAAAGGCTAGGAATGGATCGAAGGAGTGAAGAGGAAAGCAAGCAAAGTGGAGAACACATGAAAAAGCCAAAGATTTGAGAAACATCATCCACGTGCACGCGCATTGTACGCACACGCGTGGATCGCAAAAACTTCAAGGGACGCGTACGCGCCGATGGGCGCACGTGATTTTTTAAATAGAAAACGTGCCTAGCAATTTCTGAGAGCTGTGGGGCCCAAATTCAACCAACTTTGCCGCCCAAAATGCATAAAAGGACCAAGGATTAAAGGGGAAGGTATCATTCACTCATATTTTTAGCACATACACATGCATTAGGATTAGTTTTAGTTAGTTTCTAGAGAGAGAAGCTCTCTCTTCTCTCTAGAATTAGGAGTAGGTCAGATCTAGATTAGGAATTCTTAGATCTAGGTTAATTTCATGCTTTGATTTACTTTTCCTTTTGCAATTCTTCTTCTTCTACATCTCCTCTCTCTAGTTTAGCATTTAATTCTTGTAATTCTTTACTTTTATGTTCATGCACTTTTGTTTCTTCTATTTTCATTTCAATGCAATTTATGTTTTCATGTTCCTTTATTGTTCATTTGATTTGTTGTTGTTTAATTCCTTGCAATTGAGTAGTGTAGATTTACTTTCCTTGCAATTTTAATATGCTTTCCTTTTATGCCTTCCAAGTGTTTGATAAAATGCTTGGTTGGATTTTAGTATAGATTTTATTCCTCTTCGCCTAGGTGGAGTAATTAGTGACGCTTGAGTTATCTAATTCCTTTGTTGATTGATAATTAGAAGTTGCTAATTGATTTGGATACCACTAGCGCTAGTCTTTCCCTTGGAAGTTGGCTAGGACTTGTGGAATTAAGTTGATTCATCCACTTGACTTCCCTCCATGATTAGAGGTTAACGAAGTGGTAGCAATGGACAATTTGTGGTTACAATTGAGGAGGATAACTAGGATGGGACTTCTAGTTCTCACATCTTGCCAAAAGCTTTGTTAGTTGTTAGTTTATTTTCTTTGCCATTTATATTTCTTGTCTAAAATCTCAAAACCCCAAACATACTCCATAACCAATAACAAGAACACTTTATTGTAATTCCTAGGGAGAATGATCCAAGGTTCAATACTTCGGTTTATAATTTTAGGGGTTTGTACTAGTGACAAACAATCTTTTGTATGAAAAGATTATTGATTGGTTTAGAAACTATACTTGCAACGAGAATTTATTTGTGAATTCTAAACCGTCAAAAGTCCAATCATCAAAACGGTGCCGTTGCTGGGGAATCGCAATGGTGTTGTGTTATTGGTTATTGTATATATGTGAATATTATGAATATGTTTGCCTTTGTTAGTTCTTACTAGTTTTAGGATTTGGTTTTCTTTGTTTCTTATTTGATTTTATTTTCATTTTCTCTTGCTATTATGAATTCTCACTTTGGCTATGAGTGTGATTACGACTATGTTGTAGGAAATGAGAGCTTTAATGAGAATGTGTATCAAGGATGGGACAATCAAAGGTGGGAGGAGCCATATGCATATGATCAATCTTCATGGCAACAACCTCCACCAACACAGTATGAACAAAAGCCATTCTATGATGCATATCAATCAAATGGCTATGGTGAATCTCCTTGTGACTTTCAAGAACTACCACCATATGCCTATGAACCATATCCACAACATAACCCTCAACCATACTCACAAGCCCCTCCTTACCAACCACCTTCATATGACCCTAATCCATATCCATCCTACCAACAACCATATGAGCCATATGGGCCACCACTATCCCAACATCAATACTTTCAAGAGCCACCCCCTCCATGTTATTACCAAGATGAACCACCTCCAATATATGAAAATTTTCAATCACAAGATGATACTACTTTCCACCACAACCTTCCATGGAAAAATACTCATGTCCTTCAATCCAAGAGCCATATAATCCTACTCATGATATCCAAGCGGAACAAGAGTCAAGGGATCGTCTCAAAGAAATATTGGATCAACTTCAAGCAACCATGGAGCGTGTTGTGCAACAAGTGGAAAGAGTGAAAAATATTGAACCACCACAACTCTACCAAGAAGAACCACCTTCCTACTATGAACCCTTCCCCCAAAATCATGAACCCTTCCATCCACCCCAACCTCCAATGGATGACATCCTTGATGTTCTTGTTCAAGGACAAGAGGAGATGAAAAGGGATGTAGAACAATTCACGGCCGCCTTGGATGAGGTGGTAAATCGGTTAGCATCCCAATGCTTGAACACTCAAGGAACTCCCATGGCTACATGTGGAGAATCAAATGAAGAGCATAACATGAAGGAGAGATTGGTGGAGAACGAAGGAAGTTGCTTTGTATTGGAACAATTGGAGGAAGCTATAATTGTTGAAGAAGAGGAAGAATTGGTTGAAGACTTAGGAGATGCGGAGCCTCCATGGGATTATAGAGTTGAAAAAAACTCCTACAAGATGATTGAAATTGATGCTAGGGAGGAAAGTGTACACCTTCCAAGGTATATTCCATATGAAGACTTGGATGGGATAGAGCAAGAATTGAGTTCCCTTGGTGATGAAGATCAAGCATCAAGTCTTAGTGGTGAAGAATCCTTTGAGCATGAAGAACCTTCTCCCGATGAGATGGAAAGCAATGTGGAGGTAAATGTCTCTCACCCTCCCATTTATAATTTGAGTAAGGGAAAAGAGTTAGATAAAATTGTTGAACAAAGGATTACATTTGAGGAAACTTGTGAAGAGGTAGAAGTCCCTAGAAATAAAAGAACGAGGGTTGGCTACGCTTTGTCAAGACCCTTGGAATCACCTTTGCATAGGTTGCCATCTACACCTTCATTTGAGTGGGTGAAATTCATTTCTATTAGCTTTATTATCCCACTTGAATATGGTTTGCTTGAGACGGATGGCCAACTTAGGAAACTTTGTGGGATGAAGCGTAAGCAAAAAAGGGTTTGTGGTTGGCGTTGCAAATCAAGGCTCATTATGGTTGATGCATCAAACATGAGATATAAAGGTTGGAGTAGTGCTCAACTAGATAGGTCTAGGAGGATTGTTGGCCACTATATTGAGAATTCATCATGCCTACCACCCGGATGGACTAATAATGATTATTAACTTCAAGACGGGTGTGAAAATAAAGTGTGGGATCCCGGATCACAAGAAGAGGATCAACTTTGGGAGCCCCAAGCTTGTGAAGAACTCCATCAATACTTGGCTCAATCCATGAGAAATCTTGGGGCACAATAGAGAACCAAGCATTGGTGGAAGTTCCAAGATGAATTCAAGCACAAGCCACCTTGAGAGGAGCTCCCCATAAGTCCAACTTAAGGACAATAAACAAAAGTGCTAGGTGGGAGACACCCCACCATGGATCAAAGGAGTGAAGAGGAAAGCATGCAAAGTGGAGAACACATGAAAAAGCCAAAGATTTGAGAAACATCATCCACGCGCACGCGGACTGTACGCGCACGCGTAGATCGCGAAAACTTCAAGGGACGCGTACGCGCACTGTGCGCGTACGCGCCGATGGGTGAACGTGAATTTTTAAATAGAAAATGTGCCCAGCGATTTCTGAGAGCTGTGGGGCCCAATTCAACCAACTTTGGTGCCCAAAATACATAAAAGGACCAAGAATTGAAGGGGAAGGCATCATTCACTCATATTTTTAGCACATACACACACATTAGGATTAGTTTTAGTTAGTTTCTAGAGAGAGAATCTCTCTCTTCTCTCTAGAATTAGGAGTAGGTCAGATCTAGATTAGGAATTTTTAGATCTAGGTTAATTTCATGCTTTGATTTACTTTTTCTTTTGAAATTCTTCTTCTTCTACATCTCCTCTCTCTAGTTTAGTATTTAATTCTTGTAATTCTTTACTTTTATGTTCATGCACTTTTGTTTCTTCTATTTTCATTTCAATGCAACTTATGTTTTCATGTTCCTTTATTGTTCATTTGATTTGTTGTTGTTTAATTCCTTGCAATTGAGTAGTGTAGATTTACTTTCCTTGCAATTTTACTATGCTTTCCTTTTATGCCTTCCAAGTGTTTGATAAAATGCTTGGTTGGATTTTAGTGTAGATTTTATTCCTCTTCGCCTAGGTGGAGTAATTAGTGACGCTTGAGTTATCTAATTCCTTTGTTGATTGAAAATTAGAAGTTGCTAATTGATTTGGATACTACTAATGCTAGTCTTTCCCTTGGAAGTTGGCTAGGACTTGTGGAATCAAGTTGATTCATCCACTTGACTTTTCTCCATGATTAGAGGTTAACGAAGTGATAGCAATGGATAATTTGTGGTCACAATTGAGGAGGATAACTAGGATGGGACTTCTAGTACTCACATCTAGCCAAGAGCTTTGTTAGTTGTTAGTTTATTTTCTTTGCTATTTATATTTATTGTCTAAAATCTCAAAACCCCAAACATACTCCATAACCAATAATAAGAACACTTTATTATAATTCCTAGGGAGAACGACCCGATGTTCAATACTTTGGTTTATAATTTTAGGGGTTTGTACTAGTGACAAACAATATTTTGCATGAAAGGATTATAGATTTGTTTAGAAACTATACTTGCAACGAGAATTCATTTGTGAATTCTAAACCGTCAAAAGTCTGATCATCAGTGGCCTCTCGTCCTCAAGCTCCCAGGGTACCTCAGCTCGGCGGCCCATCTGGGTAATCAGATAGGGGAATGGCAGAGTGCCTCGAACATGAACCCTAGCCATGTACTGCCGGATGAATCGTGGAAGGTACATGTCCTTGCCTTCCATAACGCACCAGATGAGAGTTATCATGGCAGCTGGCACCTCTGTCTCGTGAGTGCTCGGCATAACATACTTGCTCAAGATTTGTTGCCATAGCCGAGCCTCATCATTAAAATAAATAATCTTGATGCCCTTTGGGTTTACCCTCGACTTACCCATAACCCAAGGAACAGCAGGATCAATGGCTATGGTGCGCTTTACTACCTCCCAATCAAAGCTCATAAACCTCATGGATTTCTCAGCCTACTGATAACCATCTGGCTCATCTGATTTAGGCTGGAAATGGAGAATATCTTCAATGGACTCCTCAGTAACTAAAATCTGTTTCCCTCTTAGCTGTACTACATCCAGGGTCGTCTTGTAATAGTTGCAGTAGAATTTCCGGACCCTGGATGCATTAACCACAGTCAAGTTCCTCTCTAGAAAGAACCAGCCTCTCTGTTTGATTTACTCTATAGTGTACTGTTGTAATTCAGCTGGAATTCTGAGGGTCCTTTCCAAGTATAGGTGCCTCTTTTCCGCAAAGACCGGATATTTCAGTTCACAGTAGCGATTGCTGCAAACTTGATTGGATCTGTCGTAGGCAGTAGTTGATCTTCTTTTTCCTGCGGAGTGAAGTTCTTCTCACGCCAGGAATCATCATGCAGAATATCTGTCAGAGCAACAGATGACTGTCCTCTTTTCCTTTTACCGGTGCCGGATTTAGCTTTGCCTTTCCCTTTTGGATTAGACATCCTGAAAAATAGAGTTTCCAGGATATAATTTATCAAACCAAAGAAGAAAAACAGGAAGACAAATAGTAAGCAAGCAATTCAAGCAGTAGAAGGGCAAAAGCGGAATAAAAGCCAAAGCATGAAGTGAGTCAAAAAGATATAGAATGTTGGACTGTATGTAAGGTAAAATTCAAAGAATTCAATTAGAAATCACAATCTAAAACTATTAAATGAAATACGGAATGCTTGTTTATGAAGAAACAACAATAGACATGCCATGAAAGGGGTTGAAAGGGGTTAATGTAAACTAAGAGAAAAGTTAAGAAGTCGAGGAAATCAAGAGGTAAAAAGGAAAGTTAAAATTAGTGGCATGGTACTGTAGTTCCTAGCAAACAGAAGTTCACAAGATTAAAGGACAAGCAACTCACATTCAAGCAAATAATACAGAGTATTGATGATAAATCAGGTAAAGAAAGCACAAAGAGAAGTAAAATCATCAACAATGAATGCAATGAAGAAGGGAACCAAATGGAATGGAAATGCGAGCCTAGTATCTCATGAAATGGCTTTGGTGTAAACAAAGTAAATTGCATTGTCAAAAGTGCCAAAGTCAAATCATGAGTGAAAGTTAAGTGAAACAGTTTTTTTTTCTAGAAAAAAATTGGGCAGCATTTCGGCAGTAAAAAGGGATGTTCCTGGAAATCAAACAGCAGAATAATGCAAGCAGTAGCACTTTCAAACAGGATTAGCAGCTGATATGAATCTTAGAACAAGTTATACCAAACTAGCAAGTAAAATGGCATTGATCAGTATTATCAATCAAGATAGACTCAAGGTAGAATATCAACCAGAATAGCAGCATTAGACTAAGGTAAGCAACAATCAACCATGATTGAGTTGAAAGATTCAAGTGCGGGATTGAAATGGAAATTAAAATGGAGCACTTGATGAAGCAAATGAAATTGTAGAAAAATAGCAACAAGAATCATGCAATAAGCCAGCGTTGTCAATTAGCACATGAATATAGATATAAGGCAACAGCATGAAGAACAAGGTAACTCATGTGACTTAGACATTAGAAAACAGAAGAAAGTAGCAGGCTAGGCCTAAACTCAGTTTAGCAGTTTGGATTTCTTATGAAAGCAGTAGCCATGACAAGCATTAAAATCATATGAAAATTCAGAAGAATGTAGCAATTGAGCAAATCCAAAACAGCAATAGGCAGGTAGATGCAATTAGCCTAGCTTCATCAAATTCAGAAAGCAAGCGATAGCAAGAGATATGTATTCAAGGAAGTAAATTCACTGAATTAATAATGAAGACCAACTTGCAACAGGAATCGAATAGCAATACTAACTCAGATTTGAATTTTACTAAAATTAGACATGAACAATCCAATTATCAAGTAATCAAATCAACTCAGATAGGATCAAATTCGGATAATACGCAGCAGCAACAAGAAACCAGTGTCAAAGGCAAATAATGAACTATGAACATAGCATCAATAACAAGTCAGCACAGGGCACAGCATATCGAACTAATTCAAAGAGCAAGGCCAAATGGGAAAATCAAATAATTTAATCAGCTGGAACGGAGCACTTATCAGACCTAAATCCTCTAACCACAACCTAGCTACCTAACCACCTAGAATCCACTACGAAACATGCATATCTAACTAACCTAAATTGAACAGAATGTAAATGATGCTAATTGACTAACTTGAATAGAAAAGAAATTGTGGGGTAGGGAAGAAAGCAGCGAAACCTGGGTAGGTGGTGATGGAGTTGGAAACGTAGAGAGAGAAGGAATGGTACGGCGGTTCTGGTGGTGGTGGCACAGTGGCTCCGGTTCTGCCCGCAGTGGCTTGGGGTAGGGGGAAGGTGAGAAGGGGAATAGGGGGAAGGGGATGAGAAGAATAGGGAGAGAGAGAATGGTCGAACGGCGGCAGTCAGGTGTCGGTAACGGTGGCGGCGGGGGTGTGGGTCATGGTGGTTCGTGGGTGGTGGTGTTGGTTGGTGAGTGGTGGTTATGGAGGAGAAGAGAGAGAAGGTGACGTTGAGGGGTGGGGGGAGGCTGGAAGAGGGGGTGGCGGTGTCAGCGGCGGTCTGGGCACTGCGATGGAGGTTTTGTGGTGGGAGGTGGTTGCTGCGATGGAGGGTGGGAGGAGGAGAAGGGAGAACGTTGAGAGAGGGAAGGGGAAAGCACGCGAGGGTGGCTAGGGTTCTTGCGTCAGGGGGTTATCAAATTTTAAATCCATGTGTATGCGTGGATCACGCGTGAGCATCGTTGAGGAAAAAATCCAACGACACGTACGCGTCATGGATGCGAACGCGTGAAACAGGATAAATGAAGATGATGCATACGTATGAGGCATGCGTACGCGTCGACCAGAATTATGCTAAACACACGAGTCCAGCGTCGTTTTGGCACAACTCTCTGTTTCATTTGAGGGGACAAAAATTTGCATGCGACGCGTGCGCGTCGCGCATGCCCACGCATGGTGTGCTAAAATGAAAGTGACGCGTACGCGTCATTGACGCAAACGTTGATGGGCTATTTTGGTGGAGAAACGAATCTCTCCAAAACAACACCAATCTAACCGGCAAGTGCACCGGGTCGCATCAAGTAATAAAAACTCACGGGAGTGAGGTCGATCCCACAGGGATTGAAGGATTGAGCAATTTTAGTTTAGTGGTTGATTTAGTCAAGCGAATCAAGATTTGGTTGGGTGATTTGTGATTTGCAGAATTTAAATTGCATGAAATTAAAGAGAGCTGGAAATTAAATTGCTGAATCTTAAAGAACAAGAAATTAAATGGCAGAAACTTAGAGTGCAAGAAATGTAAATTGCGAAATCTTAAAGTGCAAGAAATGTAAATGGCTCAAAATGTAAAGGGGATTAGGAGTTGGATTTGCAGAAATTAAACAAAGAAAAGTAACTTGCATCAAACAAAAGAGTAAAAGAAGGTTTGGGTTGAATCGGATCTTGAAGTAGTAAAGTAAATGAACATTAAAAGCAAGAAATAAAATGTAAATTAGGAATTCAGATCTTAGGGCCCAGAGACTAGAAAACCAAGTCTAGATCTCAATGCCTTCCTAGATCCAACAAGAACAATTGCAAGGGAATTGTAAATTGCAAGGAAAGTAGATGAGAAGCAAGTAACAGAAACGGAAATTCAATTGCAGTAAATAAACAGAGATATCCAAGGATGAGATTGAAACAGAATTCCTTCAATTCTTCAACCCAAGATCCAAGACAAGTGTAATTGAAATTGAAATTGAAAGCAAATAAAACTCAGAGGAAGAGAATGGAATTCTCCTTCCCCGAAACTAAGAAATTAAAGATCACTCAATATCCAAAGCTCTCTGAAAACTATTATGAAAATTCTAAAGGAAAGCTCCCCGAAAACTTGAATTCTCTCCTATTTATACACTTTCTTCAAAATGATCTTCAAGCCTTGAGTTGGGCCTTTGCTCTTGGTGGAATTGGGTTGAAAGAGGCCTTGGTTGATTGCTCTTGGAGTTTGGAGAGGAACCAAAGTGAACCAATTGAACCGGGTTGGAGTTTTGCAAAAGTTGGAGTAAAAGTTTGAGCAAAAGTTAGGGGAACTTTTCATATCAGCTACCATAATCTGCTGATACCAACGTTGGTGCCAAAGTTAGGGGTCTAACTTTTGCTCCAACGTTGGCTTTACCTTGTGCACTTATGGCGCCAACGTTAGCCCAAAAGTTAGGGGTCTAACGTTGGCGCAAACTTTTGGTGGTCAGGGGGTATTTTCATGTGCCAACGTTAGCCCAAAAGTTAGGGGTCTAACATTGGCGCAAACTTTTGGTGCCCAGGGAGTGATTTTCATGTGCCAACGTTAGCCCAAAAGTTAGGGGTCTAACGTTGGCGCAAACTTTTGGTGCCCAAGGAGTGATTTTCATGTGCCAACGTTAGCCCAAAAGTTAGGGGTCTAACGTTGGGGCTAACTTTTCACCCAAAAGTTTGTGCAAAAGTTTGAGGCTAACTTTAGGTCCAGCTTTTTGCTTCCTGGTTCAATTTCACTTATTCCATTGTCCTCCCTTTACTCCTAGCCATTCCTTCTTGCTTCAACCTTTCTCCAAGCTTTCTTCACCTATCATAATCAACCAAACACATCAAAGCTATGCTCAAAATCATGAGATATTCATTTTATCTTAATATGTAACAATTATGGCATCAAACCTCATGAAATTGCATTAATTTATCTATGGTTGATCAAATCAAAGGAAGCATGAAAATCTACCTAAATTGGCTTGCTTGTAGCTCAAGAAAGTGCATAATTCAAGTGAAAACAAAAGAAAAAGACTAGTAAAACTAGGCTAAGATGACTTGTCATCAAACGTGTGGGCCAATTTGTGCCTATCGCACACCAGCCGCACGATTCCAGCCCAAATTTCTGGTTGTTGGATGGAGACGTCGATTTGGGATCGACGCCCATGCATGGCCTACGCGCACGCGTGGTGTTTTTTTTTAATGCAGTATGCAGAATGTAAAATGGAGATGTTGATGCAGATGTTATGAATGACACTAGGGAAAATAGAATAAAATAAAACTAAGAATAAAACAAAATAAAATAAAACTAAGATTGAAAAAGAACGATCATACCATGGTGGGTTGTCTCCCACCTAGCACTTTTAGTTAAAGTCCTTAAGTTGGACATTTGATGAGCTCCTTGTCATGGTGCCTTATGCTTGAACTCATCCAGAAATCTCCACCAACGTTTGCAATTCCAGTGGCCTCCGGGATCCTAAACTAGGCACGAAAAACCTTCGAGCAAGTTAAAACAGGTGATCAGGCTCCATGAGTGTTGATTATCAGAACGAATTTCAAGATCCCAAACCTTGCTTTTGTACCCGTCTTTGTTTTGATCTATATTGTTCCAACCGGGCAGTACACAATATGAATTTTCACTGAGATACCCAAACATCTTTCGAAACCCATTCAATCGAGCTCTATACCAATCCTTGCACCTCAATTTGGAGTGTGGAACCATATTGAACCTTGCATGCCAACTCCTATTACTAATCATCTCCCTCTTACTCTTAAAGCCACAAAGAGCTCTAACATGGCCATCGGTTTCAAGCAAACCATATTCAAGTAGGAAGGTAAAGATAAAGGCTAAGTATTTTACCCACTTGAAGTTTGTATTGGGTGGTAATGGCCTTGGGAGAGGTGTTTCCAGTGGTCTTGCAAGCTCCACTCCCTTGTACTCTTTTGTGAATTCTGCCACCTCCATGCAAACCTCTTCAACTACAATCGCGTCTTGATCAAAGTCTTCTACTTCTTCCCCGTCACTCAAGTAATAAGTTGGAGGTTGAGAAAAATCTACCTCCACATCATCTTCATATTCACTTGGGGAAGATTCTTCAAGCTCAAAGAGTTCAATTATGGATGCAAGTTCATCACTAGGAGAGCTTGATTCATGATCATCATTACCAAGGAAACTTGCTTCTTGATCTGTTCCGTCCATTTCTTCATAAGGTACATGCCTTGGGGTTGTGCACTATCCTCCTTAGCATCAATTGCAAATTTCTTGGCGGAATTTTCTACAACTCTTGATTCCCATGGAGGTTCAGCATCTCCTAAGTCTTCAACCAATTCTTTTTCTTCAATAATTCTGGCTTCCTCCACTTGTTCCAATACAAAGTCATGCTCCTTACTGTCCACCGGAGTTTTAAGTGTCTCCTTCATGCTACGTTCTTCATTAGATTCTCCACATGAAGCCATGGGGGTTCCTTGAGTGTCCGAACGTCGGGAAGCTAATTGATTTATCGCTTGCTCCAGTTGATGAAGGGTTGCATGAAATTGATCCACTGTTTCCTTGAGACGATCCTGTGATTCTTGTTCTGCTCGGATTTCATGATTAGGATCATATGGCTCTTGGCTCGATGGATATGAACATGGTGCATATGGGAGTAGTTCTATATATGGTTCATATGACTCATAGTGTGGTTGATTGGGTGGATAAGAGTTAGGATCATGTGAGGGTATTTGGCAGTAGGGGGGCTTGTGAGTGTGGTGGTTCAGAGCTATATTGAGGAGGAAGTTCATAAGCATAGGGTGGGGCTTGTTGGTAACTATAAGGGGGTCCACCATATCTATCATCTTGGTACGCACCTCGGAATGGCTCTTGACCATAGTAATTTGGTGGAGGTTGGTTGTCACGAAAAGGTCCTCCATAACTATTGTCTTGGTATGCATCATAGAATGGTTGTTGGTTATAGTGCATTGGAGGGGGTTGTCGCCAAGAGGGTTGATTAAATCCTTGTGCCTCCTCCCATCCTTGATTATTCCAACTTTGACGCATGTTCTCATTATAGCGCCCATTCCTTACAACAACGTTGGAACCAAACTCAAAGCGACAGGGGTGAGAATTCATAGTAGCTAATAAAAATTAAAAACAAAAACAAAAACAAATAAACAAGCAAAAAGCAAATATTTACAATAACAATTAATAAGGCACATGTTTGCAAGTCCCCGGCAACGGCGCCATTTTGACGAACGGACTTTTGCTAGTAAAGAATTCACAAATAAGTTCTCATTGCAAGTATAGTTTCTAAACAAACAATAATCCTTTCGTACAAAAACTTATTTGTCACTAAAGCAAACCCAATAAAATTAAACCGAAGTATTTAAACCTCGGGTGGTCTCTCAAGGAATTGCAGGGAGATGTATTTATTATTGGTTATGGAAGATTATCTTTTTGGGGCTTTTGAATAAGGAACAAGAAAAATAAATTGCAAGAAAGTAAATTAATAATTAAGAAAACTCTTAGCAAGGTATGAAAAATGGACATCCTATCGTAGTTATCCTTATCAATTGTGATGAGAATTGTTCATTGCTCCCACTTAGTTAACCCTTACTAAATAAAGGAAAGTCAAGTGGACTAATCAACTTGATTCCTCAAGTCCTAATCAACTCCTAAGGAAAGACTAGCATTAGAGGGTGATAAACCACTATTTTATGTTTTATATTGTGTTTAATTGTGTGGTCTTATCATGATCCTTACCCACTTATTCATTAAATTAGCATGAAATTATAATCCTTTCCTGAATTTATAACATGTTTGAAAACTGCTTCCTAGAAACTTTAATTATGTATTTTTAATTCTCCTTTATTCCATTCGATGCCGTGATCTGTGTGTTGAGTGTTTCAGACTTTATAGGGCATGAATGAGCTGGAGATTGGAAAGGAAGTTAGCAAAAAGGGAAGGAACACAAGAATTTGAGGAGATAACCAGCGAGAAGTGACGCGGTCGCATGACTCACGCGACCGCGTGAAGGAGAGCGAATCGCAGTGACGCGGCCGCGCGGATTGGAAAAGCTCAGGCGACGCGGTAGCGTGGACGACGCGAACGCGTGGCAAGGAAAAGCGCGAATGACGCGTCCGCATAGATGACGCGATCGCGTGACATGTGCGATCTGCATAATCTGCAGACTTCGCTGGGGGCGATTTTGGACTAAGTGGGTTGCAACTCGTGAATAGATCTAGCATTCCAACTTGTTTAACTTTCCCTTACCTAGTAAAGGATAACTAAACAGAACAACCATTAATTACAAATTAACCTTGAGATCATTCCATCAATAATAGAGATTCCAACTAATCAACTCCCAATCAAGGCTTTTATTCATATTATTTAAATTTTCCCTTTTTAATTTTCCCTCTACTTAACTCAACTTTTTGGAACATCTGATTAATAAAATAGCACACTTTTTTGCAACTCGTTGGGAGATGACCTGGGACTTAAACTCCTAGTAATTTTTAATTTAAACTCTCTGTGACATATTTCTAAATTGATAGGCAGATTTTCGGTGAGTTAAGAACTATATTTGCAACGTAACTATTTTAATAATTTTTAATTCATCAACTTCTATCCCTCATCAATTTTTGGCGCCATTGCCGGGGAGTTGCAATAGAGTGCTAAAGTTATTAATTAGAATTTATTTATTTGCATTTTATTTTATTTTGTTACTATGAGCTGCATGTTTCTTTCGTCAAATGACGCGTTCACTTCCTGATCCGTGCTTGCTAATATTCGATCCTGAAATTGAAAGGACTATTTCACGAATAAGGCGAGAACAGCGTCGGTTAGTCCGCTTTGAGGGCGGATCTGAAAGTGAACTTGAGGAAGAAACCAGCCCCCGTTCTACTGATTTGGTTGTTTTACGTGCAGAAGACATGGCAGCTAGGAGAGTTACCATCCAGGAGGAAGGAGCCCCTGATTTTACAATGCAACCGTTTCAAGCGCATCATCCAGCGGTGGCTACAGATTTTGAAATAAAGACCGCACTGCTAAACTTGATGCCCAAGTTTCATGGCCTACCTGCTCAAGAGCCTATCAAGCACTTGAGAGATTTCCAGGTAGCCTGTTCTACTGTCAGGCGTGATGGTACTGATGAAACTTCAATTTTGCTGAAAGCTTTCCCGTTTTCTCTTGAGGGAAAAGCAAGAGAGTGGTACTACACTCAACCTCTGGCAAATGTATCCAACTGGGATACACTCGGAAAGGAGTTTTTAGAGAAATTCTTTCCATCTAAAGTTACTGATAAACTGAGGAAGGATATTTCCACAATTGTTCAGGATGACAATGAAACTCTCTTTGAATACTGGGAGCGCTTCAATAATCTTCTGGAAGCATGCCCCCACCACAGGATTGACAAGATAGTGTTGCTTAGCTATGTCACACAGGGCATGAGGCCCCAAGATAAGACCACCGATGAGGCTGGGGAATTGATCAGTGATTTAGCTGAATCTACTAGGAACCACAGGCAAAAGCAAGGCCGTTCAAAAGCCATTGCAGAAGTATCCTCTAGTAGAGAGACTGCTGCTCTAGCTCAGAGTATATGCGAGATGACCAACTTGCTGAAGCAGATGCAATTGAATCAACAGCAAGCTCCTCCACCACAGCAAAAGCAACAACTAGTCCCACAAAGAATTTACGGAATTTGTGCTGATTATAGCCATTACACTGATGAATGCCCGCAGCACCAACAAGAAGACAACATGGTGACATCCACTCATAACTTCTATGACCGCCCCAACCAAGGGTACAATCAAAGTGGAAATAATAACCATGGATGGCAGGACAATTCTAACCAGAATTGGAGGGACAACAATAACAGAGGAGGCAGAGATAATCAGGGAAATCAGAGGTGGAATAATAACAACAACAGGCAGCAGAATCAACCTTACAAAGCACCTCACCTGAGGCAAAACCAAGGACCACAGAACAATCAATAGTAGACAACTCAATTTACTCATTCTTCTTTATCTCCTAATGAAGAGCTACTACAATCTTTTGAACGAAGACAACTGACCATGGAAAATAACATGAATAGTATTAACGCCATTTTGAATGGTCTTACCTCTACTTTGCAAGCTCTTATGTCACAGATTGGATCAACGCAAAATTCCAGTAACCAACCTTCAAGCTCCACTGGAATCCCCTCTTAACCATTACCCAATCCAAAGGGAGGCATTAATGCCATCACCCTAAGGTCTGGAACCACATTGCAGGAGAGGAATCAGGAGGAACCAAGCCCACCAGAACACACATCAGCTGAAGAGGTAATAGAAATAGAAGATGTTGAAGAGGAAGAGGACATACAGGACATAGCTGAAGAAGAAATAGCTCAACCACAGGAGGAAGCACCAAAAGGCGCAGACACCATAGAGAACACTACTCCAATTCCATTTCCACAACTTGCAAGGAAGCCCAGGAAGCAGCTGGAACCCGACCCCAAAATAGTAGAAATATTCAAAAAGGTTGAGGTAACTGTTCCTCTTTTTGATGTTATTCAGTAGGTACCTAAATATGCAAAGTTTCTAAAAGACTTGTGTATCCATAAAGACAAAATTAATGAATTAGAAACTATTGCTTTAGGTAGTTCTATATCTGCTTTAATGGGAGGATTACCTGAAAAATGTAGTGATCCAGGTCCTTGTATAGTTAGCTGTACTATTGGTGGTGTAGTAATTTATGATTGCATGTGTGATTTAGGAGCATGTGTCAGTATAATGCCTTTGTCTATATATGATATTTTGAGGCTCCCTCCCTTAAAAAGGTCGGCAGCTCATTTTATGTTAGCAGATAAAAGCATTATTACAGTGGCTGGAGTTGCTAAAGATATTTTGGTGAACATTAAAGGACTTACATTTCCCACTGATTTTTATATCTTGGAGATGCCCCATAATGATTCAGATAAGCCATCATCAATCCTACTTGGGAGACCATTCCTGAAGACATCAAAATTCAAATTGGATGCCTTTTCAGAAACATACTCCTTCGAAATAGATGGCCGTATAGTAATCTTCCATCTGAATGGAGTCATTGACAAAACCCCAGAAGATTGTTCTATCTTTCAGTGTTATGTCATAGATGAAAGTGTAACTGAAGTTCACAAGGAAGAGTTTGAAGAGAGGCACACTGGACAAGGTCCAAGTGTGGGGACCCTCTTAACTGACAATGAGGGCACTTCGTCATTTTCACAAGCTCCAGATAATCCAGAGCCTGCCCATGATCAAAAGTTAGAATTGAAACCCCTCCCTCCACATCTCAAATATGCTTATCTTAAAGATGAGCAGAGGTTTCCAGTTATCATTGCAAGAGAACTTACTTCTCAACAAGAAGAGCAGTTACTTGATGTGCTGAGGAAGCATAAGAAGGCAATTGGGTGGAGCTTAGCAGACATAGTAGGCATCAACCCTCAAGTATGTGAGCACAGAATATTTTTAGAAAAGGAAGCAAGACCTGTCCGTCAACCCCAAAGAAGATTGAATCCCACCATCTTGGAAGTTGTCAAAAAGGAAGTAACCAAACTATTGGAAGCCGGTATCATATATCCCATTTCAGACAGTGAATGGGTAAGCCCAGTACAAGTGGTGCCCAAGAAGTCTGGAGTCACTACAGTAAAGAATGAGCATGGAGAGCTCATAGCAACTAGATTTCAGAATGCTTGGAGAGTCTGCATTGATTACAGGCGTCTCAACCAAGCTACCCGTAAGGATCACTATCCACTTCCATTCATTGATCAAATACTGGATCGCCTGTCAGGTAAATCACATTATTGCTTTTTAGATGGTTACACAGGTTATTTCTAGATTCATATAGCTCCTGAGGATCAGGAAAAGACTACTTTTACATGTCCTTTTGGGACTTATGCTTATAAAAGAATGCCCTTTGGCTTGTGCAATACACCAGCTACTTTCCAAAGGTGCATGATGAGTCTTTTCTATGATCTTATTGAGGACTGTATGGAAGTTTTTATGGATGATTTTAGTGTTTATGGTGATTCTTTTAGCCTTTGCTTAGATGGATTATCTAGAGTATTAGATAGATGTGTTAATACAAATCTTGTATTAAATCTTGAAAAATGTCACTTTATGGTAAAACAAGGAATCGTATTAGGACATGTGGTATCTAATAATGGCATTTCTATAGACCCAGCAAAGGTGAATGTTATTTCTAATCTACCTTACCCCTCTTCTGTGAGGGAAGTCCGTTCGTTCCTTGGCCATGCAGGTTTTTACAGGAGATTTATTAAGGACTTTAGTAAGGTCGCACTTCCCTTATCCAGATTACTGCAGAAGGATATTGAGTTCGAGTTCAGTGAGGATTGCAAACAAGCGTTTGATAAGCTGAAGACTGCTCTGACTCAAGCTCCAATTGTGAGAGGATCGGACTGGAGCCAGCCATTTGAAATCATGTGCGATTCTTCCAACCATGCAGTAGGAGCAGCGCTGGCTCAGCGTGAAGGTAAGGATCCTTTTGTTATTGCTTATGCGTCTAAGACTTTAGACACTGCCCAGTCCAATTATACTACTACTGAGAAAGAGCTTTTTGCTATTGTTTTTGCTCTGGATAAATTCCGAGCTTATTTACTTGGTACTAGAGTAGTAGTGTATTCGGACCATGCAGCTTTAAAGTATTTATTAGCTAAAAAGGAATCCAAACCAAGACTCATACGTTGGATACTGCTGTTACAAGAATTTGATTTAGAAATAAAGGATAGGAGTGGTAATCAGAATTTAGTGGCAGACCACTTGAGTCGCCTGGAGCATATTAAGGATGATTCTACTCCTATAGATGATAATTTTTCTTTTGATAACCTGCAAGCAGTATCTGAGGTAGTCCCTTGGTATGCACCTGTTGCTAATTATTTAGTTAGCCGCACATTTCCTCCAAATTTTTCTAAGCATCAAAGAGACAAGCTGAAAAGCGAGTCTAAATATTATATATGGGATGACCCATATTTATGGAGATGTGGCACTGATCAAGTAATTAGACGTTGTGTGCCTGAATCAGAATTCCAGTCCATTTTAGAGGCCTGTCACTCATCTGAGAGTGGAGGACATTTTGGTCCTCAAAGGACAGTTAGAAAGATCTTAGACTGTGGATTCTGGTGGCCTACCCTTTTTAGAGACGCTGCTGAGTTCTGTAAATCTTGTCTCCCATGCCAGAAATTCGGTAATATATCCAGGAGGGATGAGATACCTCAACATATTATGCTTTTCTGAGAAATTTTTGTTGTTTGGGGCATTGACTTCATGGGTCCATTTCCAAATTCTAATGGATATTTTTATATATTGTTAGCTGTGGATTATGTTTCCAAATGGGTGGAAGCAATTCCTACCCACACTGATGATGCTAACACTGTTGTTTCCTTTGTGAGAAACCATATTATATGTCGCTTCGGATCACCACGAGCAATCGTGAGCGATCAAGGCACCCATTTTTGTAACAGGAGACTGACAGGATTAACCAAGAAGCATGGGATAATTCATAAAGTTGCAACAGCTTACCATCCCCAAACTAATGGGCAAGTTGAGGTGTCAAACAGAGAAATTAAGCGTATCTTGCAAAAGATAGTAAAGCCTCATAGAAAAGACTGGAGCACCAGGCTATAAGATGCACTATGGGCATACAGAACAGCATACAAGACACCCATTGGGATGAGGCCTTTCCGCTTGGTTTATGGAAAAGCTTGTCATCTCCCAGTTGAACTAGAACACAGAGCGTTTTGGGCAGTTAAGGAGTGCAACATGGGAACAGAGAAAGCCGGAGCTGAAAGGAAGTTACAACTGCAGGAACTGGAGAGCCTTCGCCTAGAAGCTTATGAAAACTCCAGGATATACAAGAAAAAGATGAAGGCTGTACATGATCAAAACATTAAGAAGAAAGAGTTCCAACCTGGGGATTTAGTCCTCCTTTACAAATCTCGACTGAGGCTCATTCCAAGCAAGTTGAGATCAAGATGGGAAGGTCCATACAGAGTAGAGAAGGCCAAACCGTATGGAGTTTATCACCTAAGCCATCCTTCAAGCTCTGAACTTATTAAGGTTAATGGACAACGCCTGAAGCTGTACCATGGCGAGAAGATACAGAGAAACAAGGAGCTTGAAATCTTCCTCTTGGAAGATCCCCACATAGCAGAAGATTGAGCTAGTGGAGCGTCCAACTTACGGACGTTAAAGCAAAGTGCTAGGTGGGAGACAACCCACCATGGTATGATCGTTCTTTTCTTTATTTTTAGTTTTTCCTATTCAATAACTCTTCTCTTTCGTAGTACTTTCGTGCATCTGCATCTACATATTCCAAAAAAAAAAAAATTTTGCTACGCGACGCGATCGCATCAGCGACGCGTCCGCCTCACAGGGAGAGTAAAGAAAAATAAAAATGAACAGAGAGTTATGCTGGAGTGTGGCTGGAGGCGTGCCAATGGCACAAATCAACCCACGCGACCGCGTTGCTAACGCGTTCGCGTCGCATGGGAATCATCGCCTCCCACGCGACTGCGTGCCCCACGCGGCCGCGTGCCCTGAGTTTTCGACGTAAAAGGGTGCACAATGAAATATTGTGCGAGAGTGATGCTGGATTGGTGCTGGAGGCACCATCCTTATCACGCGACCGTATCGCCGACGCGGCCGCGTCATCCGTTTTCGGACGCACACTCACGCGATCGCGTGACCGACACGATCGCGCCACCTCATTTTTGGCAACTAAATTAAGTTGGACAGAGAGTTGTGCTGGCGCGAGGCTGCACCCGCGCCAGAAGCATAATATGGGTCACGTGACTGCGTGACCGACGCGATCGCGTCACCACACTTGAAGCGCATCCACGCGAATGCGTGCCCCACGCGGCCGCGTCGCATGCGCCGCACAGCTCATCCAAAAATTGCCACATATCTTATCTTT
The DNA here is from genome assembly GCF_059453495.1 of Arachis ipaensis. Taxonomy (NCBI): domain Eukaryota; kingdom Viridiplantae; phylum Streptophyta; class Magnoliopsida; order Fabales; family Fabaceae; genus Arachis; species Arachis ipaensis. The sequence continues at coordinate 71,051,348 of NC_142435.1, read as the reverse complement.
CTCTCCTCCAAATCCTAATTTTTCTTTTCCCTCCTTATTTTTTCCTTCTCCCTTCTTCTTCCAATCTCACCTATCACTCTCTCTCTCTCACCTCCATTACCAAGGTTCAATTTTCTTCTTCCTTCCTCTCTTTTCTATCATTTTATATATTATTTTTCTTTTCATTATTTATATTTTCTTTCTTTTTCTTTTCCCTTTTACATGGTGTTAGAAATTTTTTGAGTCATTATCCCTCATTATATGCTTGTGGATTGTTGCAAATTGTTTGACAATTATTTTTATTCTATTTAAGGGATTGCTTGCATGTTCACCTTCATATTTTCTATACCTTATTCATCATGTATGCCATGTGTTTGTGAAAAAGCTCAAATGGCATTATGCACTTCTCTATGTTGTTATACTATTCAATGCTTGCTTTTCACAACTTCCCTTTACGATTGTATTAATTGAATTTAATTGTCATTACAAACGTGATGGTTTGTCACAAAGTATTGCTTGGTCTATGCTACTCATGCCCTTTTCCGGCATGCCAATAAACACCTTGCATTCACTTATCTCTACATGCACTAGCTATTTTCCATTGTTGGCTTTTCACATGTACTCACGAGCACGTGATAATGTCAGTATATCTTAATGTGCATCCATCACCCTCTTTTCCGTTTCCTTCCTTGCTATATATCTATTTGAATTTAATTTACTTTCTCCTCTCTTTTCAGGATGGCCACCAAGAAAGGAAAAGAGAAAGCGACTCCTAAACCCCAACAAGAAGAGGCACTAAAAGAGCATTAGTGGCAGAGCCTTCTTCAACCGCAGTCAAGCCCTCAACAAAAAGAGTTAAGAGGATAATAAAGGTTGATGAAAAGGAGAAAGCCTTTCCAGCAAAGGACACTGCGCAATTTCCCAATCGCTACTGTGAGCAGATGTTCCCTATCCTAGCAGAAAGGAACTATAACAATGAATACCTTCTTATCCTCCCGTCCAATATTGCTACCTTTGTTGAGCCGCAAATTGAATGAAGAAAATGGGGTTTCCTACGGAGACAGCCAAGGCAGGTCAATCTTTCTTGGGTAGTTGAGTTCTACTCTAACTTCTACATGGCAACCCTGCAGTCTGTTTATGTTCGGCAGAAGCAAGTCCCCATCACAGAAGAGGCCATTCAGCAATCTCTGAGTCTTCCCCCTATTCCAGAAGGAATGGACGCCTTCCAAGAAGCCGCACTTAAGCGCCAGAGGTACCAATTTAACTGGGACTCCGTTCTCAGAGTTATCGCATTACCTGGCAGCCGTTGGATCTATGGATACCATCGTACCCGCCCTAAGGGAATCTTGGCTTCAGCACTTACCTTGGAGGCTCGCGTCCGGGCATAGATCATGTCCCATTACGTCTTTCCGAGCAATCATGAGTCCTCCTTCACTGCAGACATGGCCGTTCTACTATGGTGCATCCTTACAGACCAACCTCTGAATCTCTCAAGACATATCCGGAATGCTATGGGACACGTACAAATTGTGGGCAACTTACCTTTCCCCGCCTTGGTCTCAGCAGCCGGAGTCTCCTATAGTGCTGGGGACACCAAAGCTGTGCTTCCACGGGATGATCAGTATGTCCCTAACGGGAAATACCTCAGACTTCCAGCAGCCACTACAAGTCTTCCTACTGCTCCAGTTAAAGATAATCCTTTTTCAACACCACAAGCACCCACAACTGATGAATTGCTCCAGCAGATAATCGAAAGGTTGGATCGGCAAGAACACAAAGCTAAGTTGAGAGAGCGCCGTAGCGAGCGCCGATTCAAACACATCAAGGAGCTACTCAAGGGATACTTCAGGGACTCGGATACCCCGAACCCCACCTCTTTTACCAGCACAGGGAGCCATGACGGACCCGATTGTGGAGATACTACTACCAGCCCACCCCTGTTCCTGACAGACGACACCGAAGATGGTGCAAAGCCTTAAGTGTGGGGAGGTCGGTCAGTACCTGACTTTCGGAGGTAATTTCTTTTCCCTAGCACCAATAATTAGGATACTTTAGTTAGATTTTCTTTCTTTTATAGAATAGAATAAATTGCATAGGTTAGAATAGTTGCATGCATGTTCTACTTGATTGAAAAGACAATAAGTTTCTTTTAAGACTCTATCTTTGGAACAAAATTTCACTAATTTTTCAAAATTTTTATGATAAATTTGCTTGAGTTGTATCTGGAACATGATATTTGAGCTAAAGAACACACAACCTGTGAGGATTTGAGCCTTTATGCATGGTTACATTATTTAACCATAATTATTTCATTCTTGTGTGTTTACTTCTCTATGATTGTAATCTATATTTTGTTTTATCTTATATGTCCAATATTTATTATATTTACATGCTTGCACATGATTGAGGCCATTATTTGTTTAAACTCACTTATCCAAATTAAGCCTACCCTTTTCAATTACCTTTGTTAACCACTTTGAGCCTTTAAATCCCATTTGTTCTATATTTTACCACATTACTAACCTTAAGCTGAAAAATAATTGTATATTCCAAATTGAATCTTTGGTTAACTTAAGATAGAATTGTGTGTGCTAGTTAAGTATGGGAAATCGTGGGATCAAAAGTTGTTAAGGGAATGTGTCATGAGAATTTAATGGGAATTTGGATACCTACTCATGTGAAACTATAAGAATTAAAAATCTATGTGCATTGATAAGCTATATTTATTTTAATTCTAAATATATATATATATATATATATATATATATATATATATATATATATATATATAAATTTTATTTATATAAATAAATAAGGGGACAAAATTACCCCAATGTTAAATTCAGAATTCAAAGATCAATGCACATATGATAGAACCAATTATAAAGTTGATACATGAGTATGGATAGAAAAAGGGAATTCTGGGTGGCTAGGTATGAACTTTAAGATTACATTAGAAATATATAGGTTGGGTTGAAGCTTGGGTTAATTAAAGATTCAATTTATTAGCTCACTTGAACAAATGTATACCCCCACCTGTACCTTAGCCCCATTACAACCTTGAAAAGACCTCATGATGTTTGCATTGGTATATTAACTGTTGTTGATTGGTTAGGAGAAAAACAAAAGTTAGAAAGCATGATTAGAGAAGGATAGAGTGATTACCCTATACACTAGAGATTAGAGCGTACATACATTATCAGTGAGGGTTCAATGCTTGAATTTTCATGTTCCCTACTTTCATGAGCTATCTTCTTGCACCTTTATCTGTTTTATTGTATAATGATAGAATTACTGGAATTTGACTTGTAATTGTTTTGAAGAGCTTATTTACTTTTGATCAAGTGGGCAAAAATCATATAGTTGCATTTATTTATATATAGGCTTGCATTACATTTCATGAGTTTCTACATGTTCATGCTTATTTCCTTATCTCCTTCAATTAAGCATGAGGACATGCTAATGTTTAAGTGTGGGGAGGTTGATAAACCACTATTTTATGGTTTATATTGTGTTTAATTGTGTGGTCTTATCATGATCCTTACCCACTTATTCATTAAATTAGCATGAAATTATAATCCTTTCCTGAATTTATAACATGTTTGAAAACTGCTTCCTAGAGACTTTAATTATGTATTTTTAATTCACCTTTATTCCATTCGATGCCGTGATCTGTGTGTTGAGTGTTTCAGACTTTATAGGGCATGAATGAGCTAGAGATTGGAAAGGAAGCCAGCAAAAATAGAAGGAACACAAGAATTTGAGGAGATAACCAGCGAGAAGGAGAGCGAATCGCAGTGACGCGGCCGCATGGCTCACGCGGCCTCGCGATTGGAAAAGCTCAGGCGACGCGGTAGCGTGGACGACGCGAACGCATGGCAAGGAAAAGCGCGAATGACGCGTCCGCATGGATGACGCGATCGCGTGACATGTGCGATCTGCATAATCTACAGACTTTGCTGGGGGCGATTTTGGACCTTATTTCGACCCAGTTTTCGGCTCGAAACAGCAGACTAGAGCCAGAGAATATGCAGAAACAAACAACAACATTCATTCTAGACAGTTTATAGGTTTAGATCTAGTTTTTCTCCTCCTCTAGGTTTTAGAATTTTAATTTTGGGAATTGATCTTAGCATTGGAACATTGAGAAGAGTTATTTTTCCTCATCAAGACCTCGTCATTCTAGTTCGTTCTCTTAACTTGGTTTTATTCTTCCATGTTCTTTGCTTTGTTCAATTCTGTCATTTGAATACTTTCATGATTATTTGATACAAGGATTATTTCTTCTATTTTAATTTATTTCTCCATTCCAATAATCATGTCTTCTTTTAATTCCCTTTCATGTGTTATGGATTTATTATTATTTGCAATGAGTGAGTAGTTCCCTCACTTGATGGGGAGTTGATTGAAAGGAACTCTTGAGTTAGAAGGATTGAAAGAAAAATTGTAATTGGGTTAACTGTTGAATTGTTATCTAATCACTAACACCAATCCCTTTGAACTAAGTGGGTTGCAACTCGTGAATAGATCTAGCATTCCAACTTGTTTGACTTTCCCTTACCTAGTAAAGGATAACTAAACAGAACAACCATTAATTACAAATTAACCTTGAGATCATTCCATCAATAATAGAGATTTCAACTAATCAACTCCCAGTCAAGGCTTTTATTCATATTATTTAAATTTCCCCTTTTTAATTTTCCCTCTACTTAACTCAATTTCTTGGAACATCTGATTAATAAAATAGCACACTTTTCTGCAACTCGTTGGGAGACGACCTGGGAGTTAAACTCCCAGTGATTTTTAATTTAAACTCTCTGTGACATATTTCTAAATTGATAGGCAGATTTTCGGTGAGTTAAGAACTATACTTGCAACGTAACTATTTTAATAATTTTTAATTCATCAACATCTGCCCCTCATCAATTTTTGGAGCCGTTGCCGGGGAGTTGCAATAGAGTGCTAAAGTTATTAATTAGAATTTATTTATTTGTATTTTATTTTATTTTGTTACTATGAGCTGCATGTTTCTTTCGTCAAATGACGCGTTCACTTCCTGATCCGCGCTTGCTAATATTTGATCCTGAAATTGAAAGGACTATTTCACGAATAAGGCGAGAACAGCGTCGGTTAGTCCGCTCTGAGGGCGGATCTGAAAGTGAACTTGAGGAAGAAACCAGCCCCCGTTCTACTGATTCGGTTGTTTTACGTGCAGAAGACATGGCAGCTAGGAGAGTTACCATCCAAGAGGAAGGAGCCCCTGATTTTACAATGCAACCGTTTTAAGCGCATCATCCAGCGGTGGCTACAGATTCTGAAATAAAGACCGCACTACTAAACTTGATGCCCAAGTTTCATGGCCTACCTGCTCAAGAGCCAATCAAGCACTTGAGAGATTTCCAGGCAGCCTGTTCTACTGTCAGGCGTGATGGTACTGATGAAACTTCAAATTTGCTGAAAGCTTTCCCGTTTTCTCTCGAGGGAAAAGCAAGAGAGTGGTACTACACTCAACCTCTGGCAAATGTATCCAACTGGGATACACTCAGAAAGGAGTTTTTGGAGAAATTCTTTCCATCTGAAGTTACTGATAAACTGAGGAAGGATATTTCCACAATTGTTCAGGATGACAATGAAACTCTCTTTGAATACTGGGAGCGCTTCAATAATCTTCTGGAAGCATGCCCCCACCACAGGATTGACACGATAGTGTTGCTTAGCTATGTCACACAGGGCATGAGGCCCCAAGATAAGACCACATTGGAAAGTGCTAGCAATGGGTCTATGAAGAAGTACAAGACCACCGATGAGGCTTGGCAATTGATCAGTGATTTAGCTGAATCTACTAGGAACCACAGGCAAAAGCAAGGCCGTTCAAAAGTCGTTACAGAAGTATCCTCTAATAGAGAGACTGCTGCTCTAGCTCAGAGTATATGCGAGATAACCAACTTGCTGAAGCAGATGCAATTGAATCAACAGCAAGCTCAGCAAGCTCCTCCACCACAGCAAAACCAACAACTAGTTCCACAAAGAATTTGCGGAATCTGTGCTGATTATAGCCATTGCACTGATGAATGCCCGCAGCTCCAACAAGAAGACAACATGGTGGCATCCACTCATAACTTCTATGACCGCCCCAACCAAGGGTACAATCAAAGTGGAAATAATAACCATGGATGGCAGGACAATTCTAACCAGAATTGGAGGGACAACAATAACAGAGGAGGCAGAGATAATCAGGAAAATCAGAGGTGGAATAATAACAACAACAGGCAGCAGAATCAACCTTACAGAGCACCTCACCTGAGGCAAAACCAAGGACCACAGAACAATCAACAGCAGACATCTCAATTTACTCATTCTTCTTTATCTCCTAATGAAGAGCTACTTCAATCTTTTGAGCGAAGACAACAGACCATGGAAAATACATGAATAGTATTAATGCCAGTCTGAATGGTCTCACCTCTACTTTGCAAGCTCTTATGTCACAGATTGGATCAATGCAAAATTCCAGTAACCAACCTTCAAGCTCCACTGGAATCCCCTCTCAACCATTACCCAATCCAAAGGGAGGCATTAATGCCATCACCCTAAGGTCTGGAACCACACTGCAGGAGAGGAATCAGGAGGAACCAAGCCCACCAGAACACACCTCAGCTGAAGAGGTAATAGAAATAGAAGATGTTGAAGAGGAAGAGGACATACAGGACATAGCTGAAGAAGAAATAGCTCAACCACAGGAGGAAGCACCAAAAGGCGCAGACACCATAGAGAATACTACTCCAATTCCATTTCCACAACTTGCAAGGAAGCCCAGGAAGCAGCTGGAACCCGACCCCAAAATGGTAGAAATATTCAAAAAGGTTGAGGTAACTGTTCCTCTTTTTGATGTTATTCAGCAGGTACCTAAATATGCAAAGTTTCTAAAAGACTTGTGTATCCATAAAGACAAAATTAATGAATTAGAAACTATTCCTTTAGGTAGTTCTATATCTGCTTTAATGGGAGGATTACCTGAAAAATATAGTGATCCAGGTCCTTGTATAGTTAGCTGTACTATTGGTGGTGTAGTAATTTATGATTGCATGTGTGATTTAGGAGCATGTGTCAGTATAATGCCTTTGTCTATATATGATATTTTGAGGCTCCCTCCCTTAAAAAGGTCGGCAGCTCGTTTTATGTTAGCAGATAAAAGCATTATTACAGTGGCTGGAGTTGCTGAAGATGTTTTGGTGAACATTAAAGGACTTACATTTCCCACTGATTTTTATATCTTGGAGATGCCCCATAATGATTCAGATAAGCCATCATCAATCCTACTTGGGAGACCATTCCTGAAGACATCAAAATTCAAATTGGATGCCTTTTCAGGAACATACTCCTTTGAAATAGATGGCCGTATAGTAATCTTCCATCTGAATGGAGTCATTGACAAAACCCCAGAAGATTGTTCTATCTTTCAGTGTGATGTCATAGATGAAAGTGTAGCTGAAGTTCACAAGGAAGAGTTTGAAGAGAGGCACACTGGACAAGGTCCAAGTGTGGGGACCCTCTTAACTGACAATGAGGGCACTTCGTCATTTTCACAAGCTCCAGATAATCCAGAGCCTGCCCATGATCAAAAGTTAGAATTGAATCCCCTCACTCCACATCTCAAATATGCTTATCTTAAAGATGAGCAGAGGTTTCCAATTATCATTGCAAGAGAACTTACTTCTCAACAAGAAGAGCAGTTACTTGATGTGCTGAGGAAGCATAAGAAGGCAATTGGGTGTTGCTTAGCAGACATAGTAGGCATCAACCCTCAAGTATGTGAGCACAGAATATTTTTAGAAAAGGAAGCAAGACCTGTCCGTCAACCCCAAAGAAGATTGAATCCCACCATCTTGGAAGTTGTCAAAAAGGAAGTGACCAAACTATTGGAAGCCGGTATCATATATCCCATTTCAGACAGTGAATGGGTAAGCCCAGTACAAGTGGTGCCCAAGAAGTCTGGAGTCACTACAGTAAAGAATGAGCATGGAGAGCTCATAGCAACTAGAGTTCAGAATGCTTGGAGAGTCTGCATTGATTACAGGCGTCTCAACCAAGCTACCCGTAAGGATCACTATCCACTTCCATTCATTGATCAAATGCTGGATCGCCTGTCAGGTAAATCACATTATTGCTTTTTAGATGGTTACACAGGTTATTTCCAGATTCATATAGCTCCTGAGGATCAGGAAAAGACTACTTTTACATGTCCTTTTAGGACTTATGCTTATAAGAGAATGCCTTTTGGCTTGTGCAATACACTAGCTACTTTCCAAAGGTGCATGATAAGTCTTTTCTATGATCTTATTGAGGACTGTATGGAAGTTTTTATGGATGATTTTAGTGTTTATGGTGATTCTTTTAGCCTTTGCTTAGATGGATTATCTAGAGTATTAGATAGATGTGTTAATACAAACCTTGTATTAAATTTCGAAAAATGTCACTTTATGGTAAAACAAGGAATTGTATTAGGACATGTGGTATCTAATAATGGCATTTTTGTAGACCCAGCAAAGGTGAATGTTATTTCTAGTCTACCTTACCCCTCTTCTGTGAGAGAAGTCCGTTCGTTCCTTGGCCATGCAGGTTTTTACAGGAGATTTATTAAGGACTTTAGTAAGGTCACACTTCCCTTATCCAGATTACTGTAGAAGGATATTGAGTTCGAGTTCAGTGAGGATTGCAAACAAGCGTTTGATAAGCTGAAGACTGCTCTGACTCAAGCTCCAATTGTGAGAGGACCGGACTGGAGCCAGCCATTTGAAATCATGTGCGATGCTTCCAACCATGTAGTAGGAGCAGCGCTGGCTCAGCGTGAAGGTAAGGATCCTTTCGTTATTGCTTATGCGTCTAAGACTTTAGACACTGCCCAGTCCAATTATACTACTACTGAGAAAGAGCTTCTGGCTATTGTTTTTGCTCTGGATAAATTCCGAGCTTATTTACTTGGTACTAGATTAGTAGTGTATTCGGACCATGCAGCTTTAAAGTATTTATTAGCTAAAAAGGAATCCAAACCAAGACTCATACGTTGGATACTGCTGTTACAAGAATTTGATTTAGAAATAAAGGATAGGAGTGGTAATCAGAATTTAGTGGCAGACCACTTGAGTCGCCTGGAGCATATTAAGGATGATTCTACTCCTATAGATGATAATTTTCCTTTTGATAACCTGCAAGCAGTATCTGAGGTAGTCCCTTGGTATGCACCTGTTGCTAATTATTTAGTTAGCCGCACATTTCCTCCAAATTTTTTTAAGCATCAAAGAGACAAGCTGAAAAGCGAGTCTAAATATTATATATGGGGTGACCCGTATTTATGGAGATGTGGCGCTGATCAAGTAATTAGACGTTGTGTGCCTCAATCAGAATTTCAGTCCATTTTAGAGGCCTGTCACTCATCTGAGAGTGGAGGACATTTTGGTCCTCAAAGGACAGCTAGAAAGATCTTAGACTGTGGATTCTGGTGGCCTACCCTTTTTAGAGACGCTGCTGAGTTCTGTAAATCTTGTCTCCCATGCCAGAAATTTGGTAATATATCCAGGAGGGATGAGATGCCTCAATAAATTATGCTTTTCTGTGAAATTTTTGATGTTTGGGGCATTGACTTCATGGGTCCATTTCCAAATTCTAATGGATATTTTTATATATTGTTAGCTGTGGATTATGTTTCCAAATGGGTGGAAGAAATTCCTACCTGCACTGATGATGCTAACACTGTTGTTTCCTTTGTGAGAAACCATATTATATGTCGCTTCGGATCACCACGAGCAATCGTGAGCGATCAAGGCACCCATTTTTGTAACAGGAGACTGACAGGATTAATGAAGAAGCATGGGATAATTCATAAAGTTGCAACAGCTTACCATCCCCAAACTAATGGGCAAGCCGAGGTGTCAAACAGAGAAATTAAGCGTATCTTGCAAAAGATAGTAAAGCCTTATAGAAAAGACTGGAGCACCAGGCTATAAGATGCACTATGGGCATACAGAACAGCATACAAGACACACATTGGGATGAGGCCTTTCCACTTGGTTTATGGAAAAGCTTGTCATCTCCCAGTTGAACTAGAACACAGAGCCTTTTGGGCAGTTAAGGAGTGCAACATGGGAATTGAGAAAGCCGGAGCTGAAAGGAAGTTACAACTGCAGGAACTGGAGAGCCTTCGCCTAGAAGCTTATGAAAACTCCAGAATATACAAGGAAAAGATGAAGGCTGTACATGATCAAAACATCAAGAAGAAAGAGTTCCAACCTGGGGATTTAGTCCTCCTTTACAAATCTCGACTGAGGCTTATGCCAAGCAAGTTGAGATCAAGATGGGAAGGTCCATACAGAGTAGAGAAGGCCAAACCGTATGGAGTTTATCACCTAAGCCATCCTTCAAGCTCTGAACTTATTAAGGTTAATGGACAACACCTGAAGCTGTACCATGGCGAGAAGGTACAGAGAAACAAGGAGCTTGAGATCTTCCTCTTGGAAGATCCCCACATAGCAGAAGATTGAGCTAGTGGAGCGTCCAACTTACGGACGTTAAAGCAAAGTGCTAGGTGGGAGACAACCCACCATGGTATGATCGTTCTTTTCTTTATTTTTAGTTTTTCTTATTCAATAACTCTTCTCTTTCGTAGTACTTTCGTGCATCTGCATCTACATATTCCAAAAAAAAAAAAAAAATTTTGCTAAGCGACGCGATCGCATCAGCGACGCGTCCGCATCACTGGGAGAGTAAAGAAAAATAAAAATGAACAGAGAGTTACACTGGAGTGTGGCTTGAGGCGTGCCCATGGCACAAATCAACCCACGCGACCGCGTGCCCCACACGGCCGCGTGCTCTGAGTTTTCAACATAAAAGGGTGCACAATGAAATATTGTGCGAGAGTGATGCTGGATTCGTGCTGGAGGCACAATCCTTATCACGCGACCGCGTTGCCGATGCGGCCGCGTCATCTGTTTTCGGACGCACACTCACGCGATCGCGTGACCGACGCGATCGCGCCACCCTAATTTTGGCAACTAAATTAATTTGAACAGAGAGTTGTGTTGATGCGAGGCTGCACTCGCGCCAGAAGCATAATATGGGTCACGCGACCGTGGGACCGACGCGATCGCGTCACCACACTTGAAGCGCATCCACGCGAACGCGTGCCCCACGCAGCCGCGTCGCATGCGCCGCACAGCTCATCCAAAAATTGCCACATATCTTATCTTTCTCTCCTCCAAATCCTAATTTTTCTTTTCCCTCCTTATTTCTTCCTTCTCCCTTCTTCTTTAAATCTCACCTATCACTCTCTCTCTCTCTCACCTCCATTACCACGGTTCTATTTTCTTCTTCCTTCCTCTCTTTTCTATCATTTAATATATTATTTTATATATTATTTTTCTTTTTATTATTCATATTTTCTTTCTTTTTCTTTTTCCTTTTACATGGTGTTAGAAATTTTTTGAGTCATTATCCCTCATTATATGCTTGTGGATTGTTGCAAATTGTTTGACAATTATTTTTATTCTATTTAAGGGATTGCTTGCATGTTCACCTTCATATTTTCTATGCCTTATTCATCATGCATGCTATGTGTTTGTGAAAAGGCTCAAATGGCATTATGTACTTCTCTATGTTGTTATACTATTCAATGCTTGCTTTTCACAACTTCCCTTTACCATTGTATTAATTGAATTTAATTGTCATTACAAACGTGATGGTTTGTCACAAAGTATTGCTTGGTCTATGCTACTCATGCCCTTTTCCGGCATGCCAATAAACACCTTTCATTCACTTATCTCTACATGCACTAGCTATTTTCCATTGTTGGCTTTTCACATGTACTCGCGAGCACGTGATAATGTCAGTATATCTTAATGTGCATCCATCACCCTCTTTTTCGTTTCCTTCCTTGCTATATATCTATTTGAATTTAATTTACTTTCTCCTCTCTTTTCAGGATGGCCACCAAGAAAGGAAAAGAGAAAGCGACTCCTAAACCCCCAGCAAGAAGAGGCACTAAAAGAGCATTAGTGGCAGAGGCTTCTTCAACCGCAGTCAAGCCCTCAACAAAAAGAGTTAAGAGGATAATAAATGTTGATGAAAAGGAGAAAGCCTTTCCAGCAAAGGACACTGCGCGATTTCCCAATCGCTACTGTGAGCAGATGTTCCCTATCCTAGCAGAAAGGAACTATAATAATGAATACCTTCTTATCCTCCCGTCCAATATTGCTACCTTTATTGAGCCGCAAATTGAACGAAGAAAATGGGGTTTCCTACGGAGACAGCCAAGGCAGGTCAATCTTTCTTGGGTAGTTGAGTTCTACTCTAACTTCTACATGCCAACTGTAACGGCCTAGACCCGAAGAAACGGCGCCTTTTCGGGATCAAACGGAATTTTTACAGAGTTTTTAGGAATTTCTATGCATATAAGCACCTCCACTGCACAGGTGCTGCGTCATCAAGCTGCTGAGTCAGCAGCTTGATTGCACAGGACACCTCTCCTAATCTAAGTAGGCACGTCGCGAAGAGTTGCATTTTTGAGCCACTTCGGGCCCGAATTTCAAAATTCTGATTTCCGTGGTTAGTCTCTATGTGATGAGCCGGTCACGAATTTCGAGAGAAAAATTATATTAATATAATATTCATATATTATTATTTTATTCAGAATATTATATTATTATCTTCTCTACTGTGATTAATGTTGATCCATGTTTAGTAATATAATAACTGAGCTTGAAATTTACTGGTAACGGATAATACCGACATTCTTAGATGAACTTAGCACTGCTAATGCTTCATCATATACCTTTTATTCTTATGATTATCCAGTTACTAGTGTCATTTACACTAAGTAACTTAATGTTTATCCATTAGTAGTGTAATTACTTAAGTTTTAATACATCTAGCTTTAGTAATTATCCTTTTCTAAGATATTTTGACAAGTAACTTTTGGATAATCATCATCCAAAAGCCACGGCCTCCCTAGGACAGCTTGGCTATCATTTTTGTTTTTGGAAAAGCTTAGAACACCATGAAAGAAAACCATGAAGCTTCCATGAACACCTGAGCTACTTTCTTCGTTCTTTCTCAAACCGAAACCCCTATCAAAAAGCTAATCTTACCAAAGTGTTCACCCCTTCCTCCTCTTCATTTCTATGTCACTTTTCATGGAGTAAATCAAGGTATGAAGGCTGCTCCTCCTCTTTGAAGATTCGGCCATGGTGGTTCCTTAAGTTAATGATGTTTTCTTCATGTATTCTCTTAGGATCTCTTATTCAATCACCAAAAGCTCCAAGAAAACGTGATTTCTAGTTACCTTAAGGTGAGGAAAACCTTCTTTTCATCATCATGAAGCTTCAGCCTTCATGGTTCATAAGATTCTAAAGTTGTTTTTTATGTTAAAATAGGCGTAAAAGTGCTTCTGGAAGCTTGTTTTTAGTGCAATCTCGGACAGCAGCAAAGGAGGTAAGGTTTGGTAAATTAATCAATGATTGGCTGTGTTCTTGAAGTGTTAAACCAGATCTTGTTGCTTGAGATTTGATTTTGGGTGTTTGTGTGATGGTTTGATTATGGAAACTTGTTGTTTAATGCTTGAAAATCATGTTTATGATGGTTTGAAGTGGCTGTTGGTGCTGCTGGAAAATGTGACATTCCAGCCATGAAAATCATGATTTTTGATGCTTATTTGATCTGTATTTGATGGCTGAAAAGTTTCTCTTTGGTTTGATAAAAATCAGGTTCAAATCGGTTTTCGAAAAGATTGAAAAACTAGCCGAAAATCAAGCAGAAATCTAATGAACTTTTGGAAAAAAAATGTTTTTGGTTTTTGGAAGAACATGAAAACGTGTATTCAAGGAGTTTTGGGGTCAAAATGCAATTATTAAAAAGTTTGGGGTTGAAAATTAATTAATCAAAAGTTGAGGGGCTAAAGTGCAAATATTAAAAGTTATAGGGGTCAAAGTGCAATTTCCAAGAAGTCCGAGGGTCAAAATGCAATTTTTGAAAGTTAAATAAAATATTATTATTTTAATAATAAAATATTAATATATTATTTTATTAATAATATTATTTTAATAGTAATATTATTTTATTAATAATAATAAAATATTGATAAAAAGACAGTTTTCCCTGAAAGCCTCAGGAAGGCAGATTTGAGTCCAGAATTCTCTAATTTCCTTTACTAAACACCTAAGAAAAGGTATAAGAGAAGATATAGAGGTATATGAGGTAAAGAAACAAGATTTTGAAACCTGTGTTTAAGTTAAAGAGAAAAGGAGTTAAAAGTGATATAGCTGTGTACCTGACCTTACAGAGTTAACAGAGAATTATAAAATGAGCTTTCTGTGATGTTCTAATGCTTGATTTATGATGATTGCTAAGTGATGGAGAGTATGGTTATATGTGAATTATGAGCCTTCAGGCAATGCTTGTGAATGTTGTGCGGGGACGCCCGTATTGTGATGTTGCTTCCCAGATAGGCTGCAGTAGAGTAGTACTAGCCCTGCAAGCTGAATGCTTGGTAGAGGCCTGACTCGCATACCTGGGATATATTGAGATTTGAGCAAATACCAGTCCTACAAGTCGAGAGTACTTGGTAGAGGGTATGCGGTACTTAATCTGGGATTAAGTTCTGGGAAGGCCTTATGTGACCTGGAGGGTCGGATTGCGTCGGGTGCGGGTCGAAACCGACAAATGAGCTCATTACCTGCAGTAGGGACAGACATGCATCATACTTGTTTGTGCATTATTTATTGCTTATCTTCTTGTGTTCTTGTTCTATTCCTTGTTTGTTTGAGCATAACTGTGTGATTGCATATTAATGTGTGAATGTGCATTTATTTCCTATTTTCTCTCTTGTTCATGTGTTAGTTTATGTTGCTGTTATGTACATATTACTCTACATTTATTTATACCTCTATGACCGCGGACATTATAAATGAACTTAACTATAAACCCTGACCTTACTAAGAACTCCCCAGTTCTTACCCCTTACACCTCTACAGATGGACACGGGAGTCCTATTCTACGAGATTGATCCACCGTACATCCACGAGGACCCGGTGCGTGGCGAGTATTACATCTACTGTGCGGTACCTTGTATCCGTAATTATGTAGTTCATGGTAGACCTTTCCAGTACCCTATTAGGACAGCATACTTTAATCTTGATGCACCCTATGACTTTCCTTTATCTTGGTTACACCCCGGCGAACCTGGGATACCTCATCCTGAGGAGCAGATGCCACCTCCACCTGACTATCCTCCTCCACCTAAACCTCCTCTACCTGATGAGCCTATACCTGCCCAGCATATCTATGAGGCACCTCCTGCACCTTTTGTTCTTGATGAGTGGGGTGTTCCTGTGTTACCACCCGAGCTTGATCCTTTACCTGAGCCGATCGAGCCTCCTGTCTTTGATGAGCAGCAGGGACATGAGTATGATCAGATCATGGAGGCCCCACCTCCTTCTCCAGACTGTATTTTGTTTGGTAGCTATCCTTTTATGGTTCCTGTGGCCAGCAGTGGTTCCTCTGCTATCACTCCAGCAAAAGAAGAGGACGAGGAAGAAGAAGATTCAGAGGAAGATCCTAACTTCATATTTATCTCCTCTCACAGCGATGACGATGAGCCAGGCGAGGCGCCAGCAGGCGAGCATCACCATTCGCCCGGTGATTTTTCGTGAGGTACTCTGGACTAGGATTGAGGAGACTTTTTGAGACGCCTAGTCTAACTTCAGTACATTAGAGTGTCTCCCTCACTTTTGTTAGCATGGTTAGAGGGAATAGGCATATCATAGAGTTAGGCTAGCCTGAGTGCCAGCTTAGGGGCTTTTGGTCAGGCCAGGCCCTGGGGCGTCTTATGTACATATGTATATACTTTATGAGTCACTGACTTAGGGGTGCTGTACTATAGCTCTATGCTTATATAACTGAGCCACTTCTATAACATGATGTATATTATAGTGTGTTGTTCCATATTCTGTTATCTTTTGTCTTATGTATGTGAACGTTTAATTATCCCTTGATATATGGAAGGTATGCGACTTTAAATTATTCTTGTTAAAAAAATATTTACTTGTAAAATTCGCGGGGTTTTAACAACGTACAGGCTTATATTTATTAATTAATAATACAAAAAGGAAAAAAAATAAGTTGGTAACATTCGATTTCTAGTATGATCTAGACATACTAGAAGTTGGGTCGTTACAGTTGGTATCAGAGCGGTTCTTCCTGTTAGAGCCTGGGGAATGGACTGAATCATGCTTTATTGCATGCTCTGTGGTGTGTCTCATGCTTATAGGGTATCCATGTGATATGTGTTGCATGAATGTCTTTGTGCTTTCATTCTGATAATGTTCATGCCCAACTTGAGGTATTAAGACTGATCACCTTGGTATTGATTGTTTGGTATGAACAGAATCATGATGCCTCCACGGAGACGTAGCGATCGGGAAGGGTCTACTGTTAACAATCCGCCACAAAACGATGATAATCTGTTTGCTGCGATTCATGCTATGGCTGAGGCTGTGCGTGAAACGGCGACTGCTACTACCCGAGCAGTTAACCATCTGGGGGAACGTAATGGAGAGCGTAACAATAACCGTAATGGTGAGAATGGTGGGAACGGTGATAGAGATAACATGAATCATGATAGGCCTATGACATTAGCTGCTTTCTTGAAAGTTAATCCACCGAAGTTCAAGGGTACGACTGTAGCAACTGAAGCTGATAATTGGTTCAGAGGCATAGAAAGGTTCTTGAGGGCACAGCATGTCCCGGAAGAACAGTATGTAGAATTTGCTACTTATATGTTGGAAGGGGATGCTCAGCACTGGTGGCAGGGCATTCAACGTTTACTCCAGCAAGATGAGGGTAATATTTTGTGGGATGTTTTCAAAGAAGAGTTCTATAAGAAGTACTTTCCTAGAGCTACTCGTGAAGCAAAGGAGATGGAGTTGATGCAGTTAAAACAGGGAAGTATGTCTGTTGTTGAGTATACAAGGAAGTTTGAAGATTTATGTCATTTTTCCAAGGTTTGCCAAGGGAATCCAGCAGATTTCGAAGAGTGGAAATGTTTGAAATTTGAAGGGGGACTCCGTGAAGATTTGTTGAACACAGTGGTTCCATTGGAAATACGGAATTTTGCGGAGTTGGTTAATAAGAGTCAGCTAGTAGAGGACTGTGCTAAGAAGATAGCTGCAGCTCAGCTGAATCGCCCAGGATCTTGTTTTCAGAATTATAATCGGTATACAGCTCCTCAGGGAAGGAATTTTAAGCAGGGAGTAATGCCTTCACGAAGGTACAATCAGAATAGAAATGTTCATGCACGTCCTACAGGAGGGAGTGGAGGAAGAATGAGACAGGATATGGGTAAGCGACCTCAGCAGGCGCAGATGCGACCAGTATGTAGGCAGTGCGGAAAGGAGCATGGAGGTAGACCTTGTCAGCTTACAGGCGTTATCTGTTTTTCTTGTGGTAAGCCTGGACATATGGCTAAGGACTGTCTGAAGAAGCCAATACAAGGAATAGATAGGCCGCGACAGCAAGGACGTGTGTTTGCTATGACTGCTGATGACGCAATGAAATCAGACTCCCTAATTCAAGGTCAGTGTTATGTCAAATCTCGACTCTTAACTGTACTGTATGACTCTGGTGCATCACATTCATTTATTTTTGAGACTGTTGCGCATGAGTTGGGATTAGATTTCACCATGTTAGATTATAATCTAATTGTTCGTACACCCACATCTCAAAATGCCTTGACTAATCAAGTATGTCAACAGGTGCCTTTTGTTATTGAGGCTAGGACTTTTATACATGACCTGGTTTGTTTGCCTTTGTGTGGTTTAGATATTATCTTAGGTCTAGATTGGTTGTCCAAGCATCATGTTTTCCTTGATTGTTTTAAATGAATTGCTACATTTCCATCATCTGAAATGCACATTGAACCAGTTGAGTCTTGTACTTTCTATTTGAATTCCCTAAGAGTTATTTCTAGTAATAGTGGGTTAGAGGGTTACGTTCTACTATCGGCTATCTCAGAAACTAATGAACAAGACTTGGAGCAAATCCGAGTGGTGAAGGAGTTTCCTGATGTTTTTCCGGATGATATACCTGAGTTTCACCTCAGAGAGAGATAGAGTTTAGCATTGATCTGGTTCCTGGAGCCGGACCAATTTCTATAGAACCGTATCGGATGTCACCGTTGGAACTAGCAGAGTTAAAGAAGCAGTTGAATGAATTGCTGGGGAAGAAGTTTATTCGTCCGAGTGTATCACCATGGGGAGCTCCAGTGTTACTAGTAAAGAAGAAGGATGGTAGAATGAGGTTATGTGTGGATTATCGGCAATTGAACAAGATCACAATCAAGAACAAGTATCCACTCCCAAGGATAGATGATCTGATGGACCAACTGAGAGGTGCGACAGTATTCTCGAAGATTGATTTGTGGTTAGGTTACAATCAAATCCGGGTGAAGGAATCAGATATACCTAAGACTGCCTTTCAAACTAGGTACGATCACTATGAGTATACGGTTATGTCCTTTGGACTGACTAATGCTCCTGCTGTATTCATGGATTATATGAATCGCATTTTTCGTCCGTATCTAGATCAGTTTGTGGTAGTCTTTATAGATGATATCCTCATCTATTTTAAGACAAAAGAAGAACATGGAGAGCATTTAAGGATTGTGTTGCAAATATTAAGAGCACGGAAGCTATATGCGAAGTTGTCGAAATGTGAGTTTTGGGTGACAGAAGTGGCATTTTTGGGACATGTGATCACACGAGATGGAATAACTGTAGATCCTTTAAAGATCGAGGCCGTAGTACAATGGAAGCAACCCAAGACAGTTACAGAAGTTCGCAGTTTCTTGGGGTTAGCAGGATACTATCGGCGGTTTATCAAGGGTTTTTCACAGATAGTTTACCTTTGACTTGCCTTACTAGGAAGGAAGTTCCGTTTGAGTGGACAGAGAAGTGTGAAGAAAGCTTTGAAACTTTAAAGGAAAAGTTGACGACGGCACCAGTTTTGGTGTTACCAGACCCACAGGAACCTTTTGAGGTGTATTGTGATGCTTCTTCTAAGGTACTTGGATGTGTATTGATGCAGCATAGGAATGTGGTAGCTTATGCTTCGAGACAACTAAGACCTCACGAAAGGAACTATCCGACACATGATTTGGAATTAGCAGCAGTGGTCTTTGCACTGAAGATTTGGAGGCACTATTTGTACGGAGCCCAATTTGAAGTCTTCTCTGATCATAAGAGTTTGAAGTATATCTTTGATCAGAAAAACCTTAATATGAGGCAGAGGTGATGGATGGAATTCTTAAAAGATTATGATTTTAAGTTGAGCTATCATCCTGGGAAGGCAAATGTAGTCGCAGATGCTTTGAGTCGGAAGAGTTTGGGAATATCCTGGATGATGATCAAGGAAGAAGAAATGATCTCAGCCTTTGAAAACTTAAAATTAGGAATGAGAGAGACATCAAGAGGAGTTGTTATGGCGCGACTACAATTAACATCTGACTTTAAGATAGCTATTCAGCAAGCTCAAGCCCAGAATTCAGGAATGCTGACATTGTTAACACGGATGAAGGCAGATCAGCCGGAAGAGGTACGCCAAGATAAAAGAGGGAATATGGAGATATAGGAACAAAATTTGTGTACCTGCTCAGGAGGACTTGAGAAAGAACATTCTGACCGAAGCTCATGAAAGCAGATTTTCTATCCATCCCGGAACGACTAAAATGTACCAAGATCTGAAGAAGATGTTCTGGTGGCCGGGAATGAAGAAAGATATAGCAACGTATGTTTCAAAGTGTCTCACTTGCCAGAAGATTAAGGTGGAACATCAAAAACCACCTGGAACCCTGCAACCATTGGAGATACCGCAATGGAAATAGGAAGAGATTACGATGGATTTTGTTACTGGGTTACCAAGAACCTCTACCGGGCATGATGCAATTTGGGTAATTGTAGATCGATTGACAAAATCAGCGCATTTTCTACCAATTCAAATTGGTCACAGCTTGCAGAAACTCACCCGGTTATACATTCAGGAGATAATACGATTGCATAGAATACCTTCTTCAATTGTGTCAGACAGAGATCCAAGGTTTACTTATAGATTTTGGGGATCTCTACAGAAAGCTTTTGGGACGAAGTTGCACTTAAGTACAGCATATCACCCACAGACTGATGGACAGACAGAACGAACAATTCGTACCTAGGAAGATATGTTGAGATCTTGCGTAATGGACCAACAGGATAACTGGGACAAATACTTGCCATTGAATGAGTTTGCTTATAACAAAAGTTATCAACAGAGTATCGGAATGGCACCATATGAGGCCCTCTACGGAAGAAAGTCTCAATCACCATTATGCTGGTATGACAAGGAGGAAGGCAGGATTTTGGGGCCAGACTTGGTACAAGAAACTACCGAACGGATTAAGCACATTCGAGAGAAGATTCAAACTTCACAAAGTCGACAAAAGAGCTATGCAGATATTAGGCGTAGGCTCTTAGAATTTAACGAAGGTGACCATATTTTCTTAAGAGTGACACCTACGACTGGAATAGGTAGAGCTCTTAGGACTAAGAAATTGAATCCACGATACTTAGGTCCTTTTCAAATTCTTAAAAGAGTCGGTCCAGTAGCATACCAAGTAGCTCTCCCTCCTTATTTGTCAAACCTTCATGATGTTTTTCATGTTTCACAACTCAAAAAGTATAATCTCGACGAAAGCCACGTTTTACAACCAGAGACAGTACAGCTGCGAGCCGACTTGACATATCAAACCCTACCAGTCAGGATTGTGGAACGAAGTGACAAATAGCTTAGAGACAAGATAGTATCATTGGTTAAGGTAGCATGGGGAAAAACTGGAACTAAAGAGTACACATGCGAGCTGGAAGATAAGATGAGAACAGACTACCCGTTTCTCTTTTCAGGTAATTGAAATTTTGAGGACAAAATTTTCTTTTAGGAGGGTAGAATGTAACGGCCTAGACCCAAAGAAACGGCGCCTTTTCGGGATCAAACGGAATTTTTATAGAGTTTTTAAAAATTTCTATGCATATAAGCACCTCCACTGCACAGGTGCTGCGTCATCAAGCTGCTTAGTCAACAACTTGATTGCACAGGACACCTCTCCTAATCTAAGTAGGCATGTCGCGAAGAGTTGCGTTTTTGAGCCACTTCGGGCTCGAATTTCAAAATTCTGATTTTTGTGGTTAGTCTCTATGTGACGAGCCGGTCACGAATTTCGAGAAAAAAATTATATTAATATAATATTCATATATTATTATTTTATTCAGAATATTATATTATTATCTTCTCTACTGTGATTAATGTTGATCCATGTTTAGTAATATAATAACTGAGCTTGAAATCTACCGGTAACAGATAATACCAGCATTCTTAGATGAACTTAGCACTGCTAATGCTTCATCATATATCTTTTATTCTTATGATTATCCAGTTACTAGTGTCATTTACACTAAGTAACTTAATGTTTATCCATTAGTAGTGTAATTACTTAAGTTCTAAAACATCTAGCTTTAGTAATTATCCTTTTCTGAGATATTTTGACAAGTAACTTTTGGATAATCATCATCCAAAAGCCACGGCCTCCCTAGGACAGCTTGGCTATCATTTTTGTTTTTGGAAAAGCTTAGAGCACCATGAAAGAAAACCATGAAGCTTCCATGAACACCTGAGCTACTTTCTCCGTTCTTTCTCAAACCGAAACCCCTATCAAAAAGCTAATCTTACCAAAGTGTTCACCTCTTCCTCCTCTTCATTTCTATGTCACTTTTCGTGGAGTAAATCAAGGTATGAAGGCTGCTCCTCCTCTTTGAAGATTCGGCCATGGTGGTTCCTTAAGTTAATGATGTTTTCTTCAAGTTTTCTCTTAGGATCTCTTATTCAATCACCAAAAGCTCCAAGAAAACGTGATTTCTAGTTACCTTAAGGTGAGGAAAACCTTCTTTTCATCATCATGAAGCTTCAGCCTTCATGGTTCATAAGATTCTAAAGTTGTTTTTGATGTTAAAATAGGCGTAAAAGTGCTTCTGGAAGCTTGTTTTTAGTGCAATCTCGGACAGCAGCAAAGGAGGTAAGATTTGGTAAATTAATCAATGATTGGCTGTGTTCTTGAAGTGTTAAACCAGATCTTGTTTCTTGAGATTTGATTTTGGGTGTTTGTGTGATGGTTTGATCATGGAAACTTGTTGTTTAATGCTTGAAAATCATGTTTATGATGGTTTGAAGTGGCTGTTGGTGCTGCTGGAAAACGTGACATTCCAGCCATGAAAATTATGATTTTTGATGCTTATTTGATGTGTATTTGATGGCTGAAAAGTTTCTCTTTGGTTTGATAAAAATCGGGTTCAAATCGGTTTTCGAAAAGATTGAAAAACTAGCTGAAAATCAAGGAGAAATCTGATGAACTTTTGGAAAAAAAAATGTTTTTGGTTTTTGGAAGAACATGAAAACGTGTATTCAAGGAGTTTTGGGGTCAAAATGCAATTATTAAAAAGTTTGGGGTTGAAAATTAATTAATCAAAAGTTGAGGGGCTAAAGTGCAAATATTAAAAGTTATAGGGGTCAAAGTGCAATTTCCAAGAAGTCCGGGGGTCAAAATGCAATTTTTTAAAGTTAAATAAAATATTATTATTTTAATAATAAAATATTAATATATTATTTTATTAATAATATTATTTTAATAGTAATATTATTTTATTAATAATAATAAAATATTGATAAAAAGACAGTTTTCCCTGAAAGCCTCAGGAAGGCAGATTTGAGTCCAGAATTCTCTAATTTCCTATACTAAACACCTAAGAAAAGGTATAAGAGAAGATATAGAGGCATATGAGGTAAAGAAACAAGATTTTGAAACCTGTGTTTAAGTTAAAGAGAAAAGGAGTTAAAAGTGATATAGCTGTGTACCTGACCTTACAGAGTAAACAGAGAATTGTAAAATGAGCTTTCTGTGATGTTCTAATGCTTGATTTATGATGATTGATAAGTGATGGAGAGTATGGTTATATGTGAATTATGAGCCTTCAGGCAATGCTTGTGAATGTTGTGCGGGGACGCCCGTATTGTGATGTTGCTTCCCAGACAGGCTGCGGTAGAGTAGTACCAGCCCTGCAAGCTGAATGCTTGGTAGAGGCCTGACTCGCATACCTGCGGTATATTGAGATTTGAGCAAATACCAGCCCTACAAGTCGAGAGTACTTGGTAGAGGGTATAAGGTACTTAATTTGGGATTAAGTTCTAGGAAGGCCTTATCTGACCTGGAGGGTCGGATTGCGTCGGGTGCGGGTCGAAACCGACAAATGAGCTCATTACCTGCAGTAGGGACAGACATGCATCATACTTGTTTGTGCATTATTTATTGCTTATCTTCTTGTGTTCTTGTTCTATTCCTTGTTTGTTTGAGCATAACTGTGTGATTGCATATTAATGTGTGAATGTGCATTTATTTCCTATTTTCTCTCTTGTTCATGTGTTAGTTTATGTTGCTGTTATGTATATATTACTCTACATTTATTTATACTTCTATGACCACGGACATTATAAATGAACTTAACTATAAACCCCGACCTTACTAAGAACTCCCCAGTTCTTACCCCTTACACCTCTACAGATGGACACGGGAGTCCTATTCTACGAGATTGATCCACCGTACATCCACGAGGACCCGGTGCGTGGCGAGTATTACATCTACTGTGCGGTACCTCGTATCCGTAATTATGTAGTTCGTGGTAGACCTTTCCAGTACCCTATTAGGACAGCATACTTTAATCTTGATGCACCATATGACTTTCCTTTATCTTGGTTACACCCCGGCGGACCTGGGATACCTCATCCTGAGGAGCAGATGCCACCTCGACCTGACTATCCTCCTCCACCTGAACCTCCTCTACCTGATGAGCCTATACCTGCCCAGCATATCCATGAGGCACCTCCTGCACCTTTTGTCCTTGATGAGTGGGGTGTTCCTGTGTTACCACCCGAGCTTGATCCTTTACATGAGCCGATCGAGCCTCCTGTCTTTAATGAGCAGCAGGGACATGAGTATGATCAGATCATGGAGGCGCCACCTCCTTCTCCAGACTGTATTTTGTGTGGTAGCTATCCTTTTATGGTTCCTGTGGCCAGCAGTGGTTCCTCTGCTATCACTCCAGCAGAAGAAGAGGACGAGGAAGAAGAAGATCCAGAGGAAGATCCTAACTTCATAGTTATCTCCTTTGACAGCGATGACGATGAGCCAGGCGAGGCACCAGCAGGCGAGCATCACCATTCGCCCGGTGATTTTCCGTGAGGTACTCTGGACCAGGATTGAGGAGACTTTTTGAAACGCCTAGTCTAACTTCAGTACATTAGAGTGTCTCCCTCACTTTTGTTAGCATGGTTAGAGGGAATAGGCATATCATAGAGTTAGGCTAGCCTGGGTGCCAACTTAGGGGCTTTTGGTCAGGCTAGGCCCTGGGGCGTCTTATGTACATATATGTATATACTTTATGAGTCACTGACTTAGGGGTGCTGTACTATAGCTCTATGCTTATATAACTGAGCCACTTCTATAACATGATGTATATTATAGTGTGTTGTTCCATATTCTGTTATCTTTTGTCTTATGTATGTGAACGTTTAATTATCCCTTGATATATGGAAGGTATGCGACTTTAAATTATTCTTGTTAAAACAAATTTACTTATAAAATTCGCGGGGTTTTAACAACGTACAGGCTTATGTTTATTAATTAATAATACAAAAAGGAAAAAAAATAAGTTGGTAACATTCGATTTCTAGTATGATCTAGACATGCTAGAAGTTGGGTCATTACAGTTGGTATCAGAGCGGTTCTTCCTATTAGAGCCTGGGGAATGGACTGAATCATGCTTTATTGCATGCTCTGTGGTATGTCTCATGCTTATAGGGTATCCATGTGATATGTGTTGCATTAATGTCTTTGTGCTTTCATTCTGATAATGTTCATGCCCAACTTGAGGTATTAAGACTGATCACCTTGGTATTGATTGTTTGGTATGAACAGAATCAGGATGCCTCCACAGAGACGTAGCGATCGGGAAGGGTCTACTATTAACAATCCGCCACAAAACGATGATAATCTGTTTACTGCGATTCACGCTATGGCTGAGGCTGTGCGTGAAACGGCGACTGCTACTACCCGAGCAGTTAACCGTCTGGGGGAACGTAATGGAGAGCGTAACAATAACCGTAATGGTGAGAATGGTGGGAACGGTGATGGAGATAACATGAATCATGATAGGCCTATGACATTAGCTGCTTTCTTGAAAGTTAATCCACCGAAGTTCAAGGGTACGACTGTAGCAACTGAAGCTGATAATTGGTTCCGAGGCATAGAAAGGTCCTTGAGGGCACAACATGTCCCGGAAGAACAGTATGTAGAATTTGCTACTTATATGTTGGAAGGGGATGCTCAGCACTGGTGGCAGGGCATTCAACGTTTACTGCAGCAAGATGAGGGTAATATTTTGTGGGATGTTTTCAAAGAAGAGTTCTATAAGAAGTACTTTCCTAGAGCTACTCGTGAAGCAAAGGAGATGGAGTTGATGCAATTAAAACAGGGAAGTATGTCTGTTGTTGAGTATACAAGGAAGTTTGAAGATTTATGTCGTTTTTCCAAGGTTTGTCAAGGGAATCCAGCAGATTTCGAAGAGTGGAAATGTTTGAAATTTGAAGGGGGACTCCGTGAAGATTTGTTGAACTCAGTGGTTCCATTGGAAATACGGAATTTTGCGGAGTTGGTTAATAAGAGTCAGCTAGTAGAGGACTGTGCTAAGAAGATAGCTGCAGCTCAGATGAATCGCCCAGGATCTTCTTTTCAGAATTATAATCGGTATACAGCTCCTCAGGGAAGGAATTTTAAGCAGGGAGCAATGGCTTCACGAAGGTACAATCAGAATAGAAATGTTCATGCACGTCCTACAGGAGGGAATGGAGGAAGAATGAGACAGGATATGGGTAAGCGACCTCAGCAGGCGTAGATGCGACCAGTATGTAGGCAGTGCGGAAAGGAGCATGGAGGTAGACCTTGTCAGCTTACAGGCGTTATCTGTTTTTCTTGTGGTAAGCCTGGACATATGGCTAAGGACTGTCTGAAGAAGCCAATACAAGGAATAGATAGGCCGCGACAGCAAGGACGTGTGTTTGCTATGACTGCTGATGACGCAATGAAATCAGACTCCCTAATTCAAGGTCAGTGTTATGTCAAATCTCGACTCTTAACTATACTGTATGACTCTGGTGCATCACATTCATTTATTTTTGAGACTGTTGCGCATGAGTTGGGATTAGATTTCACCAAGTTAGATTATAATCTAATTTTTCGTACACCCACATCTCAAAATGCCTTGACTAATCAAGTATGTCAACAGGTGCCTTTTATTATTGAGGCTAGGACTTTTATACATGACCTGGTTTGTTTGCCTTTGTGTGGTTTAGATATTATCTTAGGTCTAGATTGGTTGTCCAAGCATCATGTTTTCATTGATTGTTTTAAATGAATTGCTACATTTCCATCATCTGAAATGCACATTGAACCAGTTGAGTCTTGTACTTTCTATTTGAATTCCCTAAGAGTTATTTCTAGTAATAGTGGGTTAGAGGGTTACGTTCTACTATCGGCTATCTCAGAAACTAATGAACAAGACTTGGAGCAAATCCGAGTGGTGAAGGAGTTTCCTGATGTTTTTCCGGATGATATACCTGAGTTTCACCTCAGAGAGAGATAGAGTTTAGTATTAATCTGGTTCCTGGAGCCGGACCAATTTCTATAGCACCGTATCGGATGTCACTGTTGGAACTAGCAGAGTTAAAGAAACAGTTGAATGAATTGCTGGGGAAGAAGTTTATTCGTCCGAGTGTATCACCATGGGGAGCTCCAGTATTACTAGTAAAGAAGAAGGATGGTAGAATGAGGTTATGTGTGGATTATCGGCAATTGAACAAGATCACAATCAAGAACAAGTATCCACTCCCAAGGATAGATGATCTGATGGACCAGCTAAGAGGTGCGACAGTATTCTCGAAGATTGATTTGCGGTTAGGTTACAATCAAATCCGGGTGAAGGAATCAGATATACCTAAGACTGCCTTTCAAACTAGGTACGGTCACTATGAGTATACGGTTATGTCCTTTGGACTGACTAATGCTCCTGCTGTATTCATGGATTATATGAATCGCATTTTTCGTCCGTATCTAGATCAGTTTGTGGTAGTCTTTATAGATGATATCCTCATCTATTCTAAGACAAAAGAAGAACATGGAGAGCATTTGAGGATTGTGTTGCAAATATTAAGAGCACGGAAGCTATATGCGAAGTTGTCGAAATGTGAGTTTTGGGTGACAGAAGTGGCATTTTTGGGACATGTGATCACACGAGATGGAATAACTGTAGATCCTTTAAAGATCGAGGCCGTAGTACAATGGAAGCAACCCAAGACAGTTACAGAAGTTCGTAGTTTCTTGGGGTTAGCAGGATACTATCGGCGATTTATCAAGGGTTTTTCACAAATAGCTTTACCTTTGACTCGCCTTACTAGGAAGGAAGTTCCGTTTGAGTGGACAGAGAAGTGTGAAGAAAGCTTTGAAACTTTAAAGGAAAAGTTGACGACGGCACCAGTTTTGGTGTTACCAGACCTACAGGAACCTTTTGAGGTGTATTGTGATGCTTCTTCTAAGGGACTTGGATGTGTATTGATGCAGCATAGGAATGTGGTAGCTTATGCTTCGAGACAACTAAGACCTCACGAAAGGAACTATCCGACACATGATTTGGAATTAGCAGCAGTGGTCTTTGCACTTAAGATTTGGAGGCACTATTTGTACGGAGCCCAATTTGAAGTCTTCTCTGATCATAAGAGTTTGAAGTATATCTTTGGTCAGAAAAACCTTAATATGAGGCAGAGGTGATGGATGGAATTCTTAAAAGATTATGATTTTAAGTTGAGCTATCATCCTGGGAAGGCAAATGTAGTCGCAGATGCTTTGAGTCGGAAGAGTTTGGGCATATCCTGGATGATGATCAAGGAAGAAGAAATGATCTCAGCCTTTGAAAACTTAAAATTAGGAATGAGAGAGACATCAAGAGGAGTTGTTATGGCGCGACTACAATTAACATCTGACTTTAGGATAGCTATTCAGCAAGCTCAAGCCCAGAATTCAGGAATGCTGACATTGTTAACACGGATGAAGGCAGATCAGCCGGAAGAGGTACGCCAAGATAAAAGAGGGAATATGGAGATATAGGAATAGAATTTGTGTACCTGCTCAGGAGGACTTGAGAAAGAACATTCTGACCGAAGCTCATGAAAGCAGATTTTCTATCCATCCCGGAATGACTAAAATGTACCAAGATCTGAAGAAGATGTTCTGGTGGCCGGGAATGAAGAAAGATATAGCAACGTATGTTTCAAAGTGTCTCACTTGCCAGAAGATTAAGGTGGAACATCAAAAACCACCTGGAACCCTGCAACCATTGGAGATACCGCAATGGAAATGGGAAGAGATTACGATGGATTTTGTTACTGGGTTACCAAGAACCTCTGCCGGGCATGATGCAATTTGGGTAATTGTAGATCGATTGACAAAATCAGCGCATTTTCTACCAATTCAAATTGGTCACAGCTTGCAGAAACTCGCCCGGTTATACATTCAGGAGATAATACGATTGCATGGAATACCTTTATCAATTGTGTCAGACAGAGATCCAAGGTTTACTTATAGATTTTGGGGATCTCTACAGAAAGCTTTTGGGACGAAGTTGCACTTAAGTACAGCATATCACCAACAGACTGATGGACAGATAGAACGAACAATTCGTACCTTGGAAGATATGTTGAGATCTTGCGTAATGGACCAACAGGGTAACTGGGACAAATACTTGCCATTGATTGAGTTTGCTTATAACAACAATTATCAACAGAGTATCGGAATGGCACCATATGAGGCCCTCTACGGAAGAAAGTCTCAATCACCATTATGCTGGTATGACAAGGAGGAAGGCAGGATTTTGGGGCCAGACTTGGTACAAGAAACTACCGAACGGATTAAGCACATTCGAGAGAAGATTCAAACTGCCCAAAGTCGACAAAAGAGCTATGCAGATATTAGGCGTTGGCCCTTAGAATTTAACGAAGGTGACCATATTTTCTTAAGAGTGACACCTACGACTGGAATAGGTAGAGCTCTTAGGACTAAGAAATTGAATCCACGATACTTAGGTCCTTTTCAAATTCTTAAAAGAGTCGGTCCAGTAGCATACCAAGTAGCTCTCCCTCCTTATTTGTCAAACCTTCATGCTGTTTTTCATGTTTCACAACTCAAAAAGTATAATCTTGACGAAAGCCACGTTTTACAACCAGAGACAGTACAGCTGCGAGCCGACTTGACATATCAAACCTACCAGTCAGGATTGTGGAACGAAGTGACAAATAGCTTAGAGACAAGACAGTATCATTGGTTAAGGTAGCATGGGGACAAACTGGAACTAAAGAGTACATATGGGAGCTGGAAGATAAGATGAGAACAGACTACCCGTTTCTCTTTTCAGGTAATTGAAATTTTGAGGACAAAATTTTCTTTTAGGAGGGTAGAATGTAATGGCCTAGACCCGAAGAAACGGCGCCTTTTCGGGATCAAACGGAATTTTTATAGAGTTTTTAGGAATTTCTATGCATATAAGCACCTCTACTGCACAGGTGCTGCGTCATCAAGCTGCTGAGTCAGCAGCTTGATTGCACAGGACACCTCTCCTAATCTAAGTAGGTACGTCGCGAAGAGTTGCGTTTTTGAGCCACTTCGGCCTCGAATTTCAAAATTCTGATTTTCGTGGTTAGTCTCTATGTGACGAGCCGGTCACGAATTTCGAGAAAAAAATTATATTAATATAATATTCATATATTATTATTTTATTCAAAATATTATATTATTATCTTCTCTACTGTGATTAATGTTGATCCATGTTTAGTAATATAATAACTGAGCTTGAAATCTACCGGTAACGGATAATACCGGCATTCTTAGATGAACTTAGCACTGCTAATGCTTCATCATATATCTTTCATTCTTATGATTATCCAGTTACTAGTGTCATTTACACTAAGTAACTTAATGTTTATCCATTAGTAGTGTAATTACTTAAGTTCTAATACATCTAGCTTTAGTAATTATCCTTTTCTGAGATATTTTGACAAGTAACTTTTGGATAATCATCATCCAAAAGCCACGGCCTCCCTAGGACAGCTTGGCTATCATTTTTGTTTTTGGAAAAGCTTAGAACACCATGAAAGAAAACCATGAAGCTTCCATGAACACCTAAGCTACTTTCTCCGTTCTTTCTCAAACCGAAACCCCTATCAAAAAGCTAATCTTACCAAAATGTTCACCTCTTCCTCCTCTTCATTTCTATGTCACTTTTCATGGAATAAATCAAGGTATGAAGGCTGCTCCTCCTCTTTGAAGATTCGGCCATGGTGGTTCCTTAAGTTAATGATGTTTTCTTCATGTTTTCTCTTAGGATCTCTTATTCAATCACCAAAAGCTCCAAGAAAACGTGATTTCTAGTTACCTTAAGGTGAGGAAAACCTTCTTTTCATCATCATGAAGCTTCAGCCTTCATGGTTCATAAGATTCTAAAGTTGTTTTTGATGTTAAAATAGGTGTAAAAATGCTTCTAGAAGCTTGTTTTTAGTTCAATCTCGGACAACAGCAAAGGAGTTAAGGTTTGGTAAATTAATCAATGATTGGCTGTGTTCTTGAAGTGTTAAACTAGACCATCTTGCTTGAGATTTGATTTTGGGTGTTTGTGTGATGGTTTGATCATGGAAACTTGTTGTTTAATGCTTGAAAATCATGTTTATGATGGTTTGAAGTGGCTGTTGGTGCTGCTGGAAAATGTGACATTCCAGCCATGAAAATCATGATTTTTGATGCTTATTTGATGTGTTTTTGATGGCTGAAAAGTTTCTCTTTGGTTTGATAAAAATTGGGTTCAACTCGGTTTCCGAAAAGATTGAAAAACTAGCTGAAAATCAAGCAGAAATCTGATGAACTTTTGGAAAAAAAAATGTTTTTGGTTTTTGGAAGAACATGAAAACGTGTATTCAAGGAATTTTGGGGTCAAAATGCAATTATTAAAAAGTTTGGGGTTGAAAATTAATTAATCAAAAGTTGAGGGGCTAAAGTGCAAATATTAAAAGTTATAGGGGTCAAAGTGCAATTTCCAAGAAGTCTAGCGGTCAAAATGCAATTTTTGAAAGTTAAATAAAATATTAATATTTTAATAATAAAATATTAATATATTATTTTATTAATAATATTATTTTAATAGTAATATTATTTTATTAATAATAATAAAATATTGATAAAAAGACAGTTTTCCCTGAAAGCCTCAGGAAGGCAGATTTGAGTCCAGAATTCTCTAATTTCCTTTACTAAACACCTAAGAAAAGGTATAAGAGAAGATATAGAGGTATATGAGGTAAAGAAACAAGATTTTGAAACCTGTGTTTAAGTTAAAGAGAAAAGGAGTTAAAAGTGATATAGCTGTGTACCTGACCTTACAGAGTTAACAGAGAATTATAAAATGAGCTTTCTGTGATGTTCTAATGCTTGATTTATGATGATTGCTAAGTGATGGAGAGTATGGTTATATGTGAATTATGAGCCTTCAGGCAATGCTTGTGAATGTTGTGCGGGGACGCCCGTATTGTGATGTTGCTTCCCAGACAGGCTGCGGTAGAGTAGTACCAGCCTTGCAAGCTGAATGCTTGGTAGAGGCCTGACTCGCATACCTGCGATATATTGAGATTTGAGCAAATACCAGCCCTGCAAGTCGAGAGTACTTGGTAGAGGGTATGCGGTACTTAATCTGGGATTAAATTCTGGGAAGGCCTTATCTGACCTGGAGGGTCGGATTGCGTCGGGTGCGGGTCGAAACTGACAAATGAGCTCATTACCTGCAGTAGGGACAGACATGCATCATACTTGTTTGTGCATTATTTATTGCTTATCTTCTTGTGTTCTTGTTCTATTCCTTGTTTGTTTGAGCATAACTGTGTGATTGCATATTAATGTGTGAATGTGCATTTATTTCCTATTTTCTCTCTTGTTCATGTGTTAGTTTATGTTGCTGTTATGTACATAATACTCTACATTTATTTATACTTCTATGACCACGGACATTATAAATGAACTTAACTATAAACCCCGACCTTACTAAGAACTCCCCAGTTCTTACCCCTTACACCTCTACAGATGGACACGGGAGTCCTATTCTACGAGATTGATCCACCGTACATCCACGAGGACCCGGTGCGTGGCGAGTATTACATCTACTGTGCGGTACCTCGTATCTGTAATTATGTAGTTCGTGGTAGACCTTTCCAGTACCCTATTAGGACAGCATACTTTAATCTTGATGCACCCTATGACTTTCCTTTATCTTGGTTACACCCCGGCGGACCTGGGATACCTCATCCTGAGGAGCAGATGCCACCTCCACCTGACTATCCTCCTCCACCTGAACCTCCTCTACCTGATGAGCCTATACCTGCCCAGCATATCTATGAGGCACCTCCTGCACCTTTTGTCCTTGATGAGTGGGGTGTTCCTGTGTTACCACCCGAGCTTGATCCTTTACCTGAGCCGATCGAGCCTCCTATCTTTGATGAGCAGCAGGGACATGAGTATGATCAGATCATGGAGGCGCCACCTCCTTCTCCAGACTGTATTTTGTTTGGTAGCTATCCTTTTATGGTTCCTGTGGCCAGCAGTGGTTCCTTTGCTATCACTCCAGCAGAAGAAGAGGACAAGGAAGAAGAAGATCCAGAGGAAGATCCTAACTTCATAGTTATCTCCTCTGACAGCGATGACGATGAGCCAGGCGAGGCGCCAGCAGGCGAGCATCACCATTCGCCCGGTGATTTTCTGTGAGGTACTCTGGACCAGGATTGAGGAGACTTTTTGAGACGCCTAGTCTAACTTCAGTACATTAGAGTGTCTCCCTCACTTTTGTTAGCATGGTTAGAGGGAATAGGCATATCATAGAGTTAGGCTAGCTTGGGTGCCAGCTTAGGGGCTTTTGGTCAGGCCAGGCCCTGGGGCGTCTTATGTACATATATGTATATACTTTATGAGTCACTGACTTAGGGGTGCTGTACTATAGCTCTATGCTTATATAACTGAGCCACTTCTGTAACATGATGTATATTATAGTGTGTTGTTCCATATTCTGTTATCTTTTATCTTATGTATGTGAACGTTTAATTATCCCTTGATATATGGAAGGTATGCGACTTTAAATTATTCTTGTTAAAAAAAAATTTACTTGTAAAATTCGCGGGGTTTTAACAACGTACAGGCTTATATTTATTAATTAATAATACAAAAAGGAAAAAAATAAGTTGGTAACATTCGATTTCTAGTATGATCTAGACATGCTAGAAGTTGGGTCGTTACACCAACCCTGCAGTCTGTTTATGTCCGGCAAAAGCAAGTCCCCATCACAGAAGAGGCCATTCAGCAAGCTCTGAGTCTCCCCCTATTCCAGAAGGAATGGACGCCTTCCAAGAGGTTATCGCATTACCTGGCAGCCGTTGGATCTATGGATACCACCGTACCCGCCCTAAGGGAATCTTGGCTTCAGCACTTACCTTGGAGGCTCGCGTCCGGGCACAGATCATGTCCCATTACGTCTTTTCGAGCATTCATGAGTCCTCCTTCACTGCGGACATGGCCGTTCTACTATGGTGCATCCTTACAGACCAACCTCTGAATCTCTCAAGACATATCCGGAATGCTATGGGACACGTACAAATTGCGGGCAACTTACTTTTCCCCGCCTTGGTCTCAGATTTTGTCTCAGCAGCCGGAGTCTCCTACAGTGCTGGGGACACCAAAGCCATGCTTCCATGGGATGATCAGTATGTCCCTAACGGGAAATACCTCAGACTTCCAGCAGCCACTACAAGTCTTCCTACTGTTCCAGTTGAAGATAATCCTTCTTCAACACCACAAGCACCCACAACTGATAAATTGCTCCAGCAGATAATCGAAAGGTTGGATCGGCAAGAACACAAAGCTAAGTTGAGAGAGCGCCGTAACGAGCGCCAATTCAAACACATCAAGGAGCTACTCAATGGATACTTCAGGGACTTGGATACCCCGAACTCCACCTCTTTTACCAGCACAGGGAGCCATGACGGTCCCGATTGTGGAGATACTGCTACCAGCCCACCCCTGTTCGTGACAGACGGCACCGAGGACGGTGCAAAGCCTTAAATGTGGGGAGGTCGGTCAGTACCTGACTTCCGGAGGTAATTTCTTTTCCCTAGCACTAATAATTAGGATACTTTAGTTAGATTTTCTTTTTTTTTATAAAATAGAATAAATTGCATAGGTTAGAATAGTTGCATGCATGTTCTACTTGATTGAAAAGACAATAAGTTTCTTTTAAGACTCTATCTTTGGAACAAAATTTCATTAATTTTTCAAAATTTTTATGATAAATTTGCTTGAGTTGTATCTGGAACATGATATTTGAGCTAAAGAACACACAACCTGTGAGGATTTGAGCCTTTATGCATGGTTACATTATTTAACCATAATTATTTCATTCTTGTGTGTTCACTTCTCTATGATTGTAATCTATATTTTGTTTTATCTTATATGTCCAATATTTATTATATTTACATGCTTGCACATGATTGAGGCTATTATTTGTTTAAACTCACTTATCCAAATTAAGCCTACCCTTTTCAATTACCTTTGTTAACCACTTTGAGCCTTTAAATCCCATTTGTTCTATATTTTACCACATTACTAACCTTAAGCTGAAAAATAATTGTATATCCAAAATTGAATCTTTGGTTAACTTAAGATAGAATTGTGTGTGCTAGTTAAGTATGGGAAATTGTGGGAACAAAAGTTGTTAAGGGAATGTGTCATGAGAATTTAATGGGAATTTGGATACCTACTCAAGTGAAACTATAAGAATTAAAAATCTATGTGCATTGATAAGCTATATTTATTTTAATTCCAAAATATATATATATATATATATATATATATATATATATATATATATATATATATATATATATAAATTTTATTTATATAAATAAATAAGGGGACAAAATTACCCCAATGTTAAATTCAGAATTCAAAGATCAATGCACATATGATAGAACCAATTATAAAGTTGATACATGAGTATGGATAGAAAAAGGGAATTCTGGGTGGCTAGGTATGAATTTTAAGATTACATTAGAAATATATAGGTTGGGTTGAAGCTTGGGTTAATTAAAGATTCAATTTATTAGCTCACTTGACCAAATGTATACCCCCACCTGTACCTTAGCCCCATTTCAACCTTGAAAAGACCTCATGATGTTTGCATTGGTATATTAACTGTTGTTAATTGGTTAGGAGAAAAACAAAAGTTAGAAAGCATGATTAGAGAAGGATAGAATGATTACCCTATACACTAGAGATTAGAGCGTACATACATTATCAGTGAGGGTTCAATGCTTGAATTTTCATGTTCCCTGCTTTCATGAGCTATCTTCTTGCACCTTTATCTGTTTTATTGTATAATGATAGAATTAGTGTAATTTGACTTGTAATTGTTTTGAAGAGCTTATTTACTTTTGATCAAGTGGGCAAGAATCATATAGTTGCATTTATTTATATATAGGCTTGCATTGCATTTCATGAGTTTCTACATGTTCATGCTTATTTCCTTATCTCCTTCAATTAAGCATGAGGACATGCTAATGTTTAAGTGTGGGGAGGTTGATAAATCACTATTTTATGGTTCATATTGTGTTTAATTGTGTGGTCTTATCATGATCCTTACCCACTTATTCATTAAATTAGCATGAAATTATAATCCTTTCCTGAATTTATAACATGTTTGAAAACTGCTTCCTAGAGACTTTAATTATGTATTTTTAATTCTCCTTTATTCCATTCGATGCCGTGATCTGTGTGTTGAGTGTTTCAGACTTTATAGGGCATAAATGAGCTGGAGATTGGAAAGGAAGCTAGCAAAAATGGAAGGAACACAAGAATTTGAGGAGATAACCAGCGAGAAGTGACGCGGTCGCATGGCTCGCGCGACCGCGTGAAGGAGAGCGAATCGCAGTGACGCGGCCGTGCGGATTGGAAAAGCTCAGGCGACGCGGTAGTGTGGACGACGCGAACGCGTGGCAAGGAAAAGCGCGAATGACGCGTCCACATGGATGACGCGATCGCGTGACATGTGCGATCTGCATAATCTGCAGACTTCGCTGGGGGCAATTTTGGACCTTATTTCGACCCAGTTTTCGGCCCGGAACAGCAGACTAGAGCCAGAGAATATGCAGAAACAAACAACAACATTTATTCTAGACAGTTTACAGTTTTAGATCTAGTTTTTCTCCTCCTCTAGGTTTTAGAATTTTAATTTTGGGAATTGATCTTAGCATTGGAACATTGAGAAGAGTTATTTTTCCTCATCAAGACCTCGTCATTCTAGTTCGTTCTCTTAACTTGGTTTTATTCTTCCATGTTCTTTGCTTTGTTCAATTCTGTCATTTGAATACTTTCATGATTATTTGATACAAGGATTATTTCTTCTATTTTAATTTATTTCTCCATTCTAATAATCATGTCTTCTTTTAATTCCCTTTCATGTGTTATGGATTTATTATTTGCAATGAGTGAGTAGTTCCCTCACTTGATGGGGAGTTGATTGAAAGGAACTCTTGAGTTGGAAGGATTGAAAGAAAAATTATAATTGGGTTAACTGTTGAATTGTTATCTAATCACTAACACCAATCCCTTTGAACTAAGTGGGTTGCAACTCGTGAATAGATCTAGCATTCCAACTTGTTTGACTTTCCCTTACCTAGTAAAGGATAACTAAACAGAACAACCATTAATTACAAATTAACCTTGAGATCATTTCATCAATAATAGAGATTCCAACTAATCAACTCCCAGTCAAGGCTTTTATTCATATTATTTAAATTTCCCCTTTTTAATTTTCCCTTTACTTAACTCAACTTCTTGGAACATCTGATTAATAAAATAGCACACTTTTCTACAACTCGTTGGGAGACGACCTGGGACTTAAACTCCCAGTAATTTTAAATTTAAACTCTCTGTGACATATTTCTAAATTGATAGGCAGATTTTCAGTGAGTTAAGAACTATACTTGCAACGTAACTATTTTAATAATTTTTAATTCATCAACTTCTGCCCCTCATCAGAGGGATCAAATCAACTAGCAAATTCCAATTATCAACCAACAAAGGAGTTTGATAACTCAAGTGTCTCCAATTAATCAATTCAAGCTAAGAATGTAAAAAGCTAAATTAAAATCATAAATATGAAATACCTCAAATTGCATTAAATAAGAAAATCAATTCTAACATGGAGTTCTTAAACCAAATTGTCAACATAAAGTAATCAACAAGAAAAATAAATAAACTAGAAAGCTAGAACAAATAAAAGTAGAAGAGAGATCAAATTAAAGGAACATTGAACCTGGAATTGAGAAGGAATGAACCTAAACTAAGAGAAATCCTAAATCCTAAAACCTAGAGAGAGAAGAGAGCCTCTCTCTCTAGAAACTACATCTAAAATCTAAATAGTGAATCATGAATGAATGTCTGGATTCCCTCATTCTCCAGCCTCTATTCTGTGTTCCCGGGCTTGGAATTGGGCCTCGAAGGAGCCCAGAAATCGCCCCCAGCGCTTTCTGCAAATTTTTGCACGTGGCGTCTGTCACGCGTACGCGTTGCTCGTGTTCTGCGCTAGGCATGCATCCGCGTCGTCCATGCGTGTGCGTTACTGTCAGTTTCTAAAAACTTCATTTTCTCGCGTTCCTTCCACTTTTGCATACTTTGTCTTCATCCTCTAAGCGATTCCTACCCTATAAAGCCTGAAAACACTGAACATACGGACCACGGCATCGAATGGTATAAAGAAGGATTAAAATACACAAATTAAAGGCTTAGAAAGCAAGTTTTCAACCATGAAACAAAACTAGGAAGGAATTGTAAAACCATGCAAATTGTATGAATAAGTGATCAAAGACTTGATAAAAACCACTCAAATGAGCATAAGATAAATCATAATATAGTGGTTTATTAGGCACGCCAGTGTAATTTTCCAGAGAGCAATGTTGAAGGCCACTAAAGGGGCGTGGCACGCCATGCTGGGCATAGCACGCCTAGCCCATCACATACTGTGAGCATGCCACTTGAACCATGGGGCGTGGCACGCCAGTTCATCCATCCAGAGGGGATCATCACTTGGGCGTGCCATTTGGTGTCGAATGCGTGGCACGCCAACTTCAAATTGTCACTTTGGCATGCCACTTGAAGAGCCAGGCGTTGCACGCCAAGCTGAAAAGAATCATACTAAAGGGGCGTCCCACTTGAGAATCATGGCGTGACACGCAGGTACAAGATTCCAGAGAGAAATATTAAAGACCCAAAAGGCTGGGCGTGCCACTTGGTATCGAAGGCGTGGCACGCCAGTTTCCAATCATCACTTTGGCGTGCCACTTAAAGAGCCAGGCGTGGCACGCCAAGCTAGAAAGAGCCACATTGAAGTGGGCGTGGCACGCTAGTACAAGTTTACAGAGAAGAGGTTGAAAGCCAAAAGGGCTGGGCGTGCCACTTGATGTCGAAGGTGTGGCACGCCAGTACTCAATTCTCACTTGGGCGTGCCATTTGAAGACCCGGGCGTAGCACACCAACACTCAAGGAGACCAAAGCAAAGCTGGGCGTGCCACTTGGTGTCGAAGGCGTGGCACGCCAAGCTCTCATCCTCACTTAGGCGTGCCACTTGAGCATCCAGGCGTGGCACGCCAATGATAAAACGGCCAAAGCAAAGGCTGGGCATGCGACTTGGTGTCGAAGGCATGGCACGCCAGCTACTGGATCAAAGAAGAATGCTGGGCATGGCACGCCAGACCCTGGGTATGCCACGCTAGTTCAATTGGCCAGAGAGGAAGATCAAGCAACCACAATGGGCGTGGCACACCAGACCCTGGGCATGCCACGCTAGTTTAATTGGCCAGAGAAGAAGATCAAGCAACCACAATGGGCGTGGCACGCTAGACCCTGGACATGCCACGCTAGTTCAACTTTTCATAGAAGAAAAGAAGAAGGAAAAAGCCTGGGCGTGCCACTTGGGTTTGAAGGCGTGGCACGCCAGGCCAATACCAACACTGAAGAAGACCCTGGGCGTGCGACTTGGGCTCGAAGGCGTAGCACGCCAGGGACAGCAACACACGGGGCGTAACAGTTGAAGAGCTTAGTGTGGCACGCCAAGCCAAATTGGAGGCTAGGCGTGATACACCACTGAAGCGCCAGTCACACGCCAGCTGGAAGGTCACGTTTATTGAGTTTCCTTTCCCTCCAAATTGTAATTTTCTTTTCTCTTTTGTATTTTCTTTATTCTAGTGTTAGGAGTAGTATAAATAACCCCTGAAAGTACTGAGAAATGGGTTAAGCAGTTAGGAAGCCAAGTTGTGGAGGGAGTCTTTTAGATTTACTTTTCACTTTATCATCTCTTCCATCTTTGGTACTTTTCTTTGAGCTATGAGTAGCTAAATTCCCTCTCATTGAGAGAGGGAGCCCTGTTGTACTTGATGGATTAATAATAGTTAATTTCTTCTTCTCTTCATCTTCTATTTGATTTGTTAGAAGGAATTTTGTTCTTCATGTTTAGTGTTCAATAATCTTGGAAAAGAGGTTGAATGCAAAATGGGTTTCATGGGAACCTTGGAAAAGGAAACGTGAAACCATGCTAGAAATCCCTTCTCACACTTGAGTAGGATCTGGGTTTTGGTGTTTGGATATGGTGACATATAATCCCCCCTCTACTTGGACCTATGATGATGTGTGGTATAATCAGGGACCAAGCATATCTCTCTTCATGAGCAATTAGACCAAGAAATTGGCTATTGATTAAGATCTGAGAGATTGAGTCACCAAGGGATTGGGGCTCACTCAATCATGATTGCCAAGAGGTCAATAAGTTGCATGATTGAAGAGGATATGAGATGGATTTAATCCAAAGAGACAACATCTTCTGATCACAATGAATCCCCCTTATTCTTATCTTCCACATTCTTTATAGCTTTCTTTACATTCTGCAAATCCCCATTCCCATTTACTTTTGAGTCATTTATGTTTATGCACTTTACATTATTGTCATTTCCTTTTCTGCACTTTACTACTTTTCTTTACTTTCAAGTCATTTATGTTTATGCCCATTTCCAATTCTGCAAACACAATCTATTTTGCTTAGCTTAACTAATTCACCAATTGATTAAAATTGCTCAAATCTACTAATCTCTGTGGATACGATCCTACTCCACTATGGGTTATTACTTGCCGATAATTTTTGGTGCGCTTGCCAAAAAAACGGATTCATCATTTTTATATGTGGAGTGAAATCTGGTCATCAAGTTTTATGGCGCCGTTGCCGGGGATTGGTTTGAATTTGACAATGATTAAATTGATTGGAGAGCTAGATTAAGAATTTTAATTACCTTGTTATTTCTTTTCCAGTTTTTTTTTTTATTTTATTCTCCTTTTGTTTTATATTATTTTGATTTTACTTTGGATTTTAGTCATTCATTGTTCATATTTCCATTTTTCTAACTGTTTGATTAATTTCATCAACCAAGCTAACCACTAATCTTAACAAGAGTGATTCCTTCACTTGCCCTCTGCTTGCTGTTTGTTAAATGTATGACAGGTAGAAGGGGAGAAACTTCATCCTCCTTCGATAGTGAACCTGAGAGGACCTTCTTTTGATTAAGGAGGAAAGCAAGAGGCAAAGGTATAGTTGGAAAGGAAGTAGTGGAGGAAGATCTGAAAGCTACTATGGAAAAAGAAGTGCAAAACCACATTGGAGTAGATGCTGACCA
Source organism: Arachis ipaensis (assembly GCF_059453495.1). NCBI lineage: Eukaryota > Viridiplantae > Streptophyta > Magnoliopsida > Fabales > Fabaceae > Arachis > Arachis ipaensis. The sequence continues at coordinate 71,010,353 of NC_142435.1, read as the reverse complement.
TTATATTGGGCAAGAGATGAGAGTCTTAGGCTCCTACATCAATCCAAATCCAGGAAACTGTGGTAGCAACATTCTCAAACCAATAATCCATGCTAACAACTTTGAGTTGATGCCTCAACTCATCACACTTATCCAAAATAATTGTTCATATAGAGGGGGAGCCTAGGAGGACCCAAACCAACATCTCACTACATTCTTGAGGATTTATGACATTGTAAAGTCCAATGGTGTACACCTTGACACTTACAAGCTACTTTTGTTCCCTTTCTCACTCAAAGATAAGGCAGCAAAGTGGCTAGAAGCATTTTCTAAGGAGAGCCTAACAACTTGGGATGAGGTTGTAAACAAATTTCTAGCTAGATTCTACCCTCCACAGAGAGTTAATAGATTGAGAGCTAAGGTGCAGACCTTTAAACAGCAAGATGGTGAAACACTTTATGAGGCCTGGGAGAGGTTCAAAGATTTGACAAGAAAGTGCCCTCCGGACATATTCAACGAATGGGTTCAACTTCACATTTTCTATGAAGGGTTATCATATGAAGCAAAGAAAGATGTGGACCATTCTTCAGGGGGTTCACTCAATAAGAGGAAAATTATTGAAGAAGCCATAGATGTTATAGAGACTGTAGCTGAAAATGAGTACTTCTATGCTTCAGAAAGGACCCAAAAGAGAGGAGTGCTGGAGCTAAATTCCATGGATGCCTTGTTAGCACAAAACAAGATGATTGCAGCACAGTTAGTAGTCTTAACAAAGAGGATGGAGACTAGCCAAGTCTCAACTGTCCAAGCTCAAGCACCACCACAGGAAGAAGATGTCCCAGAAGTTGAAAGTGAATGGGAGCAGGCGAATTATGTGAACAACTCTTCTAGACCACCATATGACCCAAATACCAAGACATATAACTCAGGTTGGAAGAACCATCCAAACTTTGGGTGGGAAAACCAACAAAGCCACCACCAAGACCATAACAAACTATACCAATCCAACCAACATAACAACCATAACCCCAACCATCAATCAAACAACAACAGACCCTACCACAATTCACAAAATGCATCATATCACTTCACCCAACAAACACACAACAACCCGCACCAAGAAACATCAACCTCAACCATGAAACCATGTGAAATCAAGAGCAATTTTGAAAGAGTGGAGACTGCAATAGCGCAGATGTCATCACAACTGATAGGAGCTATTTCTAATGTTTTGGAAAGACAAATACAAACTGAAAGGAAGATGGATGCCAACCAAGAAGAGTGTAGATCAAACATAAGGAATCAAGGTGCAGCAATTTCAAAATTGGAGGCACAATTGGCAAGCTTATCTAAGCAAATTCCAATGCCCACACATACATTTTCCAGTGATACCATGGCTAACCCAAGAGGAAAATGCAAAGCAATCACACTTAGAAGTAGAAAGGTTATAGAAGAAGCATTCCCAAATCAGAGCAATTAAGAAAAAGAAGCTGCAAAGGAGCCTGAAAGTAAGAAAGAAGAAGAAACTCCTACACTATCTTCATCAAAGCCAGCCCTAAAGCCTTATATGTCACAAGCACCCTATCCACAAAGGCTAAGAAAAGATGGAAAAGACAGCCATTTCTCAAGGTTTCTAGAAATCTTTAAGAAGCTCCAGATTAACATACCCTTTGCTGAGGTATTAAAGCAAATGCCCCTCTATGCCAAATTTTTAAAGGAGCTCATGACAAGGAAGAGGAACTGGGGAGAGAAAGAAACCATAATACTAACCGAGAAATGCAGTGCTATCATACAAAAGAAGCTTCCTCAGAAGATGAAATACCCTGGGAGTTTCCAAATTCCATGCATCATAGGTGATATCACCAATGAAAAAGCATTGTGTGACCTGGGGGCTAGCATCAATCTCATGTCCTTGAACATGATCAGAAGAATGAAGATTGAGGAAGCCAAACCAACAAGGATGGCACTCCAATTGGCTGACAGAACATTCAAATTTCCCCATGGGGTAGTGGAGGATTTGTTGGTGAAAGTGGGAGATTGCATGATGGTATATACCATAGAAAAGATAGTTCAAGGAGTTTTGGAAGAAGAACAATGTGAAGAGATTATGGAGCTGGAACAACAAGCATCAGGTGAAGAAATGCCATAAGAAACCATGAAGAAGTCAATCATGCTGAACCACAAGGACAACAAGGAAGTAGAGGCACCAAAACTAAAGCTAAAGACCCTACCTCCAAGCTTGATCATTAAGAAGAGGAGTAAGAAGATTAATTCAAGCCTGAGTGAGGAGTAAGAAGAGGAGCTTCTCCAAGTGCTGAGACAACATAAAGATACTATAGGATGGACACTTACAGACTTGAAGGAAATTAGTCCTTCAATGTGCATGCACAAAATCCTACTTGAAGAAGGAGCCAAGCCCTCAAGACAGTAACAAAGAAGGCTAAACCCAACCATGAATGAAGTAGTCCAAAAAGAGGTGTTGAAATTGTGGCAAGCTGGGGTGATTTACCCTATCTCAGACAGCCCTTGGGTAAGCCCAGTGCAAGTAGTCCCAAAGAAAGGAGGGATCACTATTGTATCAAACGAGAAGAATGAGCTAATACCTACAAGAACAATGACTGGCTGGTGCATGTGCATCGATTATAGGAAGCTTAATGAGGCCACCAGGAAGGATCACTTTCCCCTACCTTTCATGGACCAGATGCTGGAAAGACTTGCGGGACATGAGTATTATTGCTTCTTGGACGGTTACTCTGGTTACAACCAAATAGTTGTAGACCCTAAGAACCAAGAAAAGACCTCATTTACCTGTCCCTATGGTGTTTTTGCTTATAGGAGAATGCCCTTTGGATTGTGCAACGCACCTGCAACATTCCAAAGGTGCATGCTCTCCATATTTTCAGACATGATTGAAAGATTCATTAAGGTGTTTATGGATGACTTTTCTGTATTTGGTGATTCATATTCTAACTATTTGTGCCACTTAGCCTTTGTGCTAAAGAGATGCCAAGAAACCAACCTTTTTTTGAACTGGGAAAAATGCCACTTTATGGTTACAAAGGGGGTGGTTCTTGGCCACAAGATCTAAAAAAGAGGCATAGAGGTGGACGAGGCTAAGGTGGAGGTGATTGAAAAGTTACCTCCACCTTGCAATGTCAAAGTAGTTAGAAGTTTTCTAGGACATGCTGGCTTCTATAAGAGGTTTATTAGAGACTTCTCCAAGGTTGCCAAACCTTTGAGCAACCTGCTTGTCTCTAATATACCTTTTGTTTTTATTAGAGAATGCATGCTAGCCTTTGAAGAGCTCAAGAACAAGCTCTCCTCTGCACCTATCATAGCACCACCCAGCTGGGATCTACCCTTTGAGTTGATGTGTGATGCATCTGACTTTGCCATTGGTGCTGTTTTAGGACAGAGGAGGGACAAATTGGTGCATGTTATTTACTATGCCAGCAAGGTCCTTAATGAGAATCAAAAAAACTATACCACTACAGAGAAAGAATTACTTGCCATTGTCTTTGCTTTTGATAAATTTATATCATATCTTATTGGCTCCAAAGTAAGATCATGCAGCACTCAAATACTTGCTTACCAAACAAGAGTCCAAGCCCAGACTGATAAGGTGGATCTTACTTCTCCAAGAGTTTGACATTGAAATTAAAGATAGGAGTGGAGCAAAGAACAAGGTGGTTGACCACCTATCAAGGATCCCACAAAAAGAAGATGAGGCAAACCAATTTGCAGTGAATGAGAGCTTCCCTGATGAGCAGTTGATGGTGATCCAAGAAGCTCCTTGGTTTGCGGACATAGCCAATTTCAAGGCAATTGGGGAACTACCAACCAACATCAACAAACACATGAGGAGGAAGCCAATCAAAGATGCTAAACACTACATTTGGGATGAACCTTTTTTGTTTAAAAAGTGTGCTGATGGGATCTTGAGAAGGTGTATTCCCCATGAAGAAGGGCAGGAAGTACTTTGGCAATGTCATGACTTTGCATATGGAGGCTATTTTAGTGGGGAAAGAACTGCAGCCAAGGTGCTACAATGTGGGTTCTATTGGCCCACCATGTTCAAGGATGCAAAGGAATTGGTATCAAGGTGTGATGAATGCCAAAGGACTGGCAATCTACCCAAGAAAAATGAGATGCCACAGAGGTTTATAATGGAGTTAGAATTGTTTGATGTGTGGGGGATTGATTTTATGGGACCTTTCTCATCCTTCTACTCAAACAATTATATATTGGTGGCTGTAGATTATGTTTCAAAATGGGTAGAAGCCATAGCCACAGCAACAAATGACAACAAGGTTGTGATGAACTTCTTGAGAAAGAATATCTTCAGCAGATTTGGAGTTCCTAGAGCTCTGGTGCGCAGAAATCGTGATCATTCCTTCCTTGGTAACAGCGCTAAAAACTCAATACGCACATTCATGTTCTTAATTCTGATTCACAACTTCGTACAACTAACCAGCAAGTGCACTGGGTCGTCCAAGTAATAAACCTTACGTGAGTAAGGGTCGATCCCATGGAGATTGTCGGCTTGAAGCAAGCTATGGTCACCTTGTAAATCTCAGTCAGGCGAATTCAACTAATTTTATGAATTGATAAGTAAAAGATAAATAAAATATAAAATAGGATAGTGGTACATATGTAATTCATTGGTGAGAATTTCAGATAAGCGTATAGAGATGCTTTCGTCCCTCTGAACCTCTGCTTTCTTACTGTCTTCATCCAATCCTTCCTACTCCTTTCCATGGCAAGCTGTATGTTAGGCATCACCATTGTCAATGGTCACCTGTCCTCTCAGTGAAAATGGTCCAATGCGCTGTCACTGCATGGCTAATCATCTGTCGGTTCTCGATCATACTGGAATAGGATCCATTGATCCTTTTGCGTCTGTCACTACACCCAGCACTCGCGAGTTTGAAACTCGTCACAGTCATTCAATCCCTGAATCCTACTCGGAATACCACAGACAAGGTTTAGACTTTCCGGATTCTCAAGAATGGCCGTCCATGGGTTCTAACTTATACCACGAAGACACTAATAACTCAAACTCGGTCCCCTGTATTAGATATCCAAGAGACATCCATTCAATCTAAGGTAGAACGGAAGTAGTTGTCAGGCACGCGTTCATAAGTTGAGAATGATGATGACTGTCATGATCATCACATCCATCATATTGAAGTGCGAATGAATATCTTAGAAGCGGAATAAGTTGAATTGAATAGAAAAACAGTAGTACTTTGCATTAATCTTTGAGGAACAGTAGAGCTCCACACCTTAATCTATGGTGTGTAGAAACTCTACCGTTGAAAATACATAAGTGATAAGGTCCAGGCATGGCCGAATGGCCAGCCCCCAAACGTGATCTAAAGATGTTCAAAAGATAATAGTAAAAAGTCCTATTTATACTAAACTAGTTACTAGGGTTTGCAGAATTGAGTAAATGATGCAGAAATCCACTTCTGGGGCCCACTTGGTGTGTGCTTGGGCTGAGCATTGAGCTTTACACGTGTAGAGGCTTCTCTTGGAGTTGAACGCCAGTTTATAGCCTGTTTCTGGCGTTGAACTCCACTTTGCAACCTGTTTCTAGCGTTTGACTCCAGAATGCAGCATGGAACTGGCGTTGAACGCCAGTTTACGTCATCTATCCTTATTCAAAGTATGGACTATTATATATTTCTGGAAAACTCTGGATGTCTACTTTCCAACTCAATTGAGATCGCGCCATTTGGAGTTTTGTAGCTCCAGAAAATCCGCTTTGAGTGCAGAGAGGTCAGAATCCGACAGCATCTGCAGTCCTTTTTCAGCCTAAATCAGATTTTTGCTCAGGTCCCTCAATTTCAGCCAGAAGTTACCTGAAATCACAGAAAAACACACAAACTCATAGTAAAGTCCAGAAATGTGAATTTTATTTAAAAACTAATAAAAATATATTAAAAACTAACTAAATTATACTGAAAACTATGTAAAAACAATGCCAAAAAGCGTATAAATTATCCGTTCATCACAACACCAAACTTAAATTGTTGCTTGTCCCCAAGCAACTAAAAATCAAATAGGATAAAAAGAAGAGAATATACTATAAATTCCAAAATATCAATGAAACTTAGCTCCAATCAGATGAGCGGGACTTGTAGCTTTTGCCTCTTGAATAGTTTTGGCATCTCACTTTATCCATTGAAGTTCAGAATGATTGGCATCTATAGGAACTCAGAATTCAAATAGTGTTATTGATTCTCCTAGTTCAGTATGTTGATTCTTGAACACAGCTACTTTATGAGTCTTGGCCATGGCCCTAAGCACTTTGTTTTCCAGTATTACCACCAGATACATAAATGCCACAAACACATAATTGGGTGAACCTTTTCAGATTGTGACTCAGCTTTGTTAGAGTCCCCAATTAGAGGTGTCCAGGGTTCTTAAGCACACTCTTTCTTTTGCTTTGGACCTTGACTTTAACCGCTCAGTCTCAAGTTTTCACTTGACACCTTCACACCACAAGCACATGGTTAAGGACAGCTTGGTTTAGCCGCTTAGGCCAGGATTTTATTCCTTTAGGCCCTCCTATCCACTGATGCTCAAAGCCTTGGATCCTTTTTATTACCCTTGCCTTTTGGTTTTAAGGGCTATTGGCTTTTTGCTCTTGCCTTTTGGTTTAAAGAGCTTTTGGCTTTTTCTGCTTGCTTTTTCTTTTTCTATTTTTTTTTTGCCATTTTTTTCTGCAAGCTTTTGTATTCACTGCTTTTTCTTGCTTCAAGAATCATTTTTATGTTTTTTCAGATTATCAAATAACATTTCTCCTTCTTCTTTATTCTTCAAGAGCCAACATATTTAACATTCATAAACATCAAATTCAAAAGACATATGCACTGTTCAAGCATACATTCAGAAAACAAAAAGTATTGCCACTACATCAAAATAATTAAACTAGTTTCAAGGATGAATTCAAAACCATGTACTTCTTGTTCTTTTGTAATTAAAACATTTTTCATTTAAGAGAGGTGATGGATTTATATTCATAACTTTAAGGCATAGACACTTAAATAATATTGATCATGTAATAAAGACACAAATATAAATAAAACCTAAGGCTCAAAAACCGAAAAATAGGAAAATAAATAAACAAGGAGATTAAGGAATGAGTCCACCTTAGTGAGGGTGGCGTCTTCCTCTTCTTGAAGAACCAATGGTGCTTTTGAGCTCCTCTATGTCTCTTCCTTGTCTTTGTTGTTCCTCCCTCATAGCTCTTTGATCTTCTCTAATTTCATGGAGGATGATGGAGTGCTCTTGGTGCTCCACCCATAGCTGTCCCATGTTGGAACTTAATTCTCTTAGGGAAGTGTTGATTTGCTCCCAATAATTTTGTGGAGGAAAGTGCATCCCTTGAGGCATCTCAGGGATTTCATGGTGAGGAATCTCCTCATGCTCATGTTGAGGTCCATGATCTCTTGTTTGCTCCATCCTTTTCTTAGTGATGGGCTTGTCCTCTTCAATGAGAATGTCTCTAGCCTTAGGTGCCCTAGATGGTTATGGAAAAACAAAAAGCAATGATTTTACCACACCAAACTTAGAAGGTTTTCTCGTCCCCGAGCAAAAGAAGAAAGAAAGGATGAGAAGAAGAAGAGATGGAGAAGATGGAGGTGTGTGAATGGTTCGGCCAGGGGGTTTAGGTGGTAATGATGTGTGAAAAGGAAAGAGTAATGGTTTGAATTTGAGTGGGTGGGTGTAGGTGGGTTGTATGATGGTTTTGGAGGAGTAATGGAGGTGATTGGTGAAGGGTATTTATGGAAGAGAGTTATAAAAAGGTGTGAAGAGGAGAGAAGAAGATGTGGAGATCCTGTGGGATCCACAGATCAAGTGGGGTCAAGGACTTAACATCCATGCTCCAATTAGGCATGTAAAATGCCCTTACTGTGCAATCCTGGCGTTTAACGCCAGACTGCTGCCTGTTTCTGGCGTTAAATGCCACTTCCATGCTCTGTTCTGGTGTTTAACACCAGGTAGATGCTTGTTTCTGGCGTTAAACGCCAGCTTGGTGCCTGTTTCTGGCGTTAAACGCCAGACAGATGCTTGTTTCTGGCGTTTAAACGCCAGACTGTTCTCCTCCAGGGTGTGCTATTTTTCATTCTATTTTTCATTCTGTTTTTGATTTTTTCAGTAGTTTTTGTGACTTCACATGATCATCAACCTAAAGAACACATAAAATAACAATGGAAAATAAATAAATATAATTAGATAACATTGGGTTGCCTCCCAACAAGCGCTTCTTTAATGTCAATAGCTTGACAGTGAGCTCTCATGGAGCCTCACATATGTTCAGAGCAAGGTTGGAACCTCCCAACACCAAACTTAGAGTTTGGTTGTGGCCTCCTAACAACAAACTTAGAGTTTGACTGTGGGGGCTTTCGTTGACTCTGCAGTGAGAGAAGCTTTTCATGCTTCCTCTCCATGGTTACAGAAGGAGATCCTTGAGTTTTAAACACAAGGTAGTCCTCATTCAGTTGAAGGACCAACTCTCCTCTGTCCACATCAATCACAGCTCTTGCTGTGGCTAGGAAGGGTCTTCCAAGGATGATGGATTCATCTTCATCCTTCCCAGTGTCTAGGATTATGAAATCAACAGGGATGTAAAGGCCTTCAACCTTTACTAACACGTCCTCTACTAGTCCATAAGCCTGTTTTCTTGAGTTATCTGCCATCTCTAATGAGATTCTGGCAGCTTGCACCTCAAAGATTCCCAGTTTCTCCATTATAGAGAGGGGCATGAGGTTTATCCCTGACCCAAGGTCACATAGAGCCTTCTCAAAGGTCATGGTGCCTATGGTACAAGGTATTAAGAACTTTCCAGGATCCTGTTTCTTCTGAGGCAATCTCAGTTGATCCAGATCACTCAGTTCATTGGTGAGCAAGGGAGGTTCATCTTCCCAAGTCTCATTACCAAATAATTTGGCATTCAGCTTCATGATTGCACCAAGGTACTTGGCAACTTGCTCTTCAGTAACATCTTCATTTTCTTCAGAAGAAGAATATTCATCAGAGCTCATGAATGGCATAAGGAGGTTTAATGCAATCTCTATGGTCTCCAGATGAGCCTCAGAGTCCTTCGGTTCCTCAGAGGGAAACTCCTTATTGATCTCTGGACGTCTCAGGAGATCTTCCTCAATGGGGTTCACGTCCTCTCCCTCCCTTGTAGGTTCGGCCATGATGGTCAATTCAATGGCCTTGCACTCTCCTTTTGGGTTTTCTTCTATATTGCTTGGGAGAGTACTAGGAGGGGTTTCAGTGATCTTTCTACTCAGCTGGCCCACTTGTGCTTCCAAATTTCTAATGGAGGACCTTGTTTCATTCATGAAACTTAGAGTGGCCTTAGATAGATCAGAGACTATGTTTGCCAAGCAAGATGGGGTCTGCTCATAACTCTCTGTCTTTTGCTGAGTGGATGATGGAAAAAGCTTGCTATTGCTAAACCTGTTTCTTCCACCATTATTAAAGCCTTATTGAGGATTTTGTTGATCCTTCCATGAGAGATTTGGGTGATTTCTCCATGAGGGATTATAGGTGTTTCCATAGGGTTCACCCATGTAATTCACCTCTGCTATTGCAGGGTTCTCAGGATCATAAGCTTCTTCCTCAGAAGACGCCTCTTGAGTACTGTTGGATGCAGCTTGCATTTCATTCAGACTCTGAAAAATCATATTGACTTGCTGAGTCAATATTTTTTTCTGAGCCAATATGGCATTCAGAGTATCAATTTCAAGAACTCCCTTCTTCTGAGGCGTCCCATTACTTACAGGATTCCTCTCAGAAGTGTACATGAACTGGTTATTAGCAACCATGTCAATGAGTTCTTGAGCTTCTGCAGGCATTTTCTTTAGGTGAATGGATCCACCTACAGAATGGTACAATGACATCTTTGATAGTTCAGATAGACCATCATAGAATATATCCAGAATGGTCCATTCTGAAAGCATGTCAGAAGGACACTTTTTGGTCAGTTGCTTATATCTCTCCCAAGCTTCATAAAGGGATTCACCTTCTTTCTGTCTGAAGGTTTGAACATCCACTCTAAGCTTACTAAGCTTTTGAGGAGGAAAGAACTTAGCTAAGAAAGTCGTGACCAGCTTATCCTAAGAGTTCAGGCTATCTTTAGGTTGAGAGTCCAACCATACTCTAGCTTTGTCACTTACAGCAAACGGGAAAAGCATAAGCCTGTAGACCTCGGGGTCAACCCCATTGGTCTTAACAGTATCACAGATCTGCAAGAATTCAGTTAGGAACTGAAAAGGATCTTCAGATGGAAGTCCATGAAACTTGCAGTTCTGTTGCATCAGAAAAACTAATTGAGGTTTAAGCTCAAATTTGTTTGCTCCAATGGCAGGGATTGAGATGCTTCTTCTATGTAAATTGGAATTAGGTGCAGTGACGTCACCAAGCATCCTCCTTGCATTGTTTTTATTTTTGGCCATATCTTCTTCTTTTTCGAAAATTTCTGTCACATTTTCTCCAAAGAGTTGTGCTTTAGCTTCCCTTAGCTTCCTCTTCAGAGTCTTTTTAGGTTCAGGATCAGCTTCAACAAGAATGTTCTTATCCTTGTTCCTGCTCATATGAAAAAGAAGAAGAAGCAGAAAAGAAAATATGGAATCCTCTATGTCACAGTATAGAGATTCCTTTATGTGAGTAGAAGAAAGTAAGAATAGAAGAAGGAAAAGATGAGAATCCAAACACAGGGGTGAGGATAGAGGTGTTAATGGATGAATAAATAAATAGAAGGAGATTAGAGATGAGAGAAGAATTCAAAAATTTAACAAAATAAAATAAAAATATTTTAAATTTAAATTTAAAATTCGAAAATTGAAATTAAATTAAATTAAAATTAAAATAATTAGTTAATTAAAACAAAATTTTGAAAAAGAGGGAAGGGATTTTCAAAAATTAAAGGTAGAGAGTTAGTTGGGCAGTTTTGAAAAAGATATGATTGAAACAAAAAGATAAGATTGATTGAAAAAGATTTGAAAATTGTTTTTGAAAAAGATAAGAATCAATCAAAAAGTTAAGTGGTTAATTGAAAAAGATTTGAAAATCAAATTTGAAAAGATAAGAAGTTAGGGGAGAAGTTAGAAAGAATTTTGAAATTGATTTTGAAAAAGATATGATTGAAATTGAAAAAGATATGATAAGGAATTGAAAAGATTTAATTTTGAAAACTAAAGTTGATTACTTGACTAACAAGAAACAAAAAGACATGATTTTAAAATTTAAAGATTGAACCTTTCTTAATAGGCAAGTAACAACTTAATATTTTTGAATCAATCACATTAATTGTTAGTATTAAATTCGAAAATATGAAATAGAAATAAGAAAAAGATTTTTGAAAATCAATTTGAAATTTTCGAAAATTATGAAAGAAAAATGAAAAAGATTTGATTTTTTGAAAAAGATTTGAAAAAGATAGAGTTTTTAAAATGAAAATTTGATTTGACTCATAAGAAACAATTTGATTTTTAAAATTTTTGAAAATGTCAATCCAAATTTTCGAAATTTTTAGAGAGAAAAAGGGAAAGATATTTTTGATTTTTGAATTTTTAATGATGAGAGAGAGAAAAACATAAAATTGACACAAAATATAAAAATTATGAATCAAAACAACTAATGCATGCAAGAACACTATGAATGTTAAGATGAACACCAAGAACACTTTGAAGATCAAGATGAACATCAAGACTTATTTTTGAAAAATTTTCAAGAAAAGAAAAATATGCAAGACACCAAACTTAAAAATTTTTAATTTTTAGACACTAAGAATTCAAGTATGCATATGAAAAACAAGAAAAGACACAAAACAAGAAAATATGAAGATCAAACAAGAAGACTGGCCAAGAACTACTTGAAGATCATGAAGAATGCAATGCATGAAATTTTTGAAAATAATTTTTGAAAAATTAAAAAGATACAATTGACACCAAACTTAAAACTTGACTCTAGACTCAAACAAGAAACACAAAAATATTTTTGGATTTTATGATTTTGTTAATTTTTTTTGATTTTTTGAAAATTAATTGGGAAAAACGAAAAAAGAAGAAAATTTTTTTGTATTTTTCGAAAATAAGAAATAAAAATCTTAAAATTAAGATAATATTACCTAATCTGAGCAATAAGATGAACTGTCAGTTGTCCAAACTCGAACAATCCCCGGCAACGGCGCCAAAAACTTGGTGCGCAGAAATCGTGATCATTCCTTCCTTGGTAACAGCGCTAAAAACTCAATACGCACGTTCATGTTCTTAATTCTATTTCACAACTTCGTACAACTAACCAGCAAGTGCACTGGGTTGTCCAAGTAATAAACCTTACGTGAGTAAGGGTCGATCCCACGGAGATTGTCGGCTTGAAGCAAGCTATGGTCACCTTGTAAATCTCAGTCAGGCGGACTCAACTGATTTTATGAATTGATAAGTAAAAGATAAATAAAATATAAAATAGGATAGTGGTACTTATGTAGTTCATTGGTGAGAATTTCAGATAAGCGTATAGAGATGCTTTCGTCCCTCTGAACCTCTGCTTTCCTACTATCTTCATCCAATCCTTCCTACTCCTTTCCATGGCAAGCTGTATGTTAGGCATCACTGTTGTCAATGGCCACCTGTCCTCTCAGTGAAAATGGTCTAATGCGCTGTCACTGCATGGCTAATCATCTGTCGATTCTCGATCATACTGGAATAGGATCTATTGATCCTTTTGCGTCTGTCACTACGCCCGGCACTCGCGAGTTTGAAGCTCGTCACAATCATTCAATCCTTGAATCCTACTCGGAATACCACAGACAAGGTTTAGACTTTCCAGATTCTCAAGAATGGCCGTCCATGGGTTCTAACTTATACCACGAAGACACTAATAACTCGGACTCGGTCCCCTATATTAGATATCCAAGAGATATCCATTCAATCTAAGGTAGAACGGAAGTGGTTGTCAGGCACGCATTCATAAGTTGAGAATGATGATGACTGTCATGATCATCACATTCATCATATTGAAGTGCCAATGAATATCTTAGAAGCGGAATAAGTTGAATTGAATAGAAAAACAGTAGTACTTTGCATTAATCTTTGAGGAACAGCAAAGCTCCACACCTTAATCTATGGTGTGTAGAAACTCTACCGTTGAAAATACATAAGTGATAAGGTCCAGGCATGGCCGAATGGCCAGCCCCCAAACGTGATCTAAAGATGTTCAAAAGATAATAGTAAAAAGTCCTATTTATACTAAACTAGTTACTAGGGTTTGCAGAATTGAGTAAATGATGCAGAAATCCACTTCTGGGGCCCACTTGGTGTGTGCTTGGGCTGAGCATCGAGCTTTACACGTGTAGAGGCTTCTCTTGGAGTTGAACGCCAGTTTGTAGCCTGTTTCTGGCGTTGAACTCCACTTCGCAACCTGTTTCTGGCGTTTGACTCCAGAATGCAGCATGGAACTGGCGTTGAACGCCAGTTTACGTCATCTATCCTTATTCAAAGTATGGACTATTATATATTTCTGGAAAGATCTGGATGTCTACTTTCCAATGCAATTAAGAGCGCGCCATTTAGAGTTCTGTAGCTCCAGAAAATCCACTTTGAGTGCAGAGAGGTCAGAATCCGACAGCATCTGCAGTCCTTTTTCAGCCTAAATCAGATTTTTGCTCAGGTCCCTTAATTTCATCCAGAAATTATCTGAAATCACAGAAAAACACACAAACTCATAGTAAAGTCCAGAAATGTAAATTTTATTTAAAAACTAATAAAAATATATTAAAAACTAACTAAATTATACTGAAAACTATGTAAAAACAATGCCAAAAAGCGTATAAATTATCCGCTCATCAAGCTCTCATTTGTGATGGAGGGACACACTTCTGCAATAGGCAACTTGAAGCACTCCTCTCTAAATATGGAGTGAAACACAAAGTAGCAACTCCATACCATCCACAGACCAACGGGCAAGTTGAGATCTCAAACAGGGAGCTCAAAAAAATTCTTGAAAAAAATTGTTGGAAGCTCAAGAAAGGATTGGTCCCCTCACCCCTTCTCTCTCAACGTTCACCCTTCCCTCTCCTTCCCTCAACCTCCATCACTCACCACCACCCATAACCGCCACTGTCGGGCAAACACCTCGTCGCCGCCGGCCGCCTTCACCCCTCCTTCTCACATTCTACCCCTACACATTACTGAACACCACTCTTCTGCACTTCTCCTTCTGCTTTGTATTCATAGGCCTGCTCTGGTCTCTACTCCTTGCGCTTCTCCCTGTGCCACCATGAGCCCGATCAGTAGCATCGAGGACGATTCTTCATCTTAAGTGTGGGGAGGTCACCATCATAACCGTCGGTAGATTTGGTGAATATTATCGGATACTATCACTTAGTTCATCTTATTTTGCTTTATTTTGCACTATTTTGGGATTATTGTACATATTTGCTATTGTGGATACTTTTATTTTGGTTGTTGCACACTTTTATTGTATATATTGCATTTTAGCCTTATGGTTGTGATTTGAAAAATGTTTTGAATTGTTGAAAACCTAGTTAAAACCTTTGTGCATAAAAGAATTTGTTTTGATTGGAAAAGAGGGTAAACTAAGGAATTTTAGAATTTCTCAATCACAACATTGCATTTAGGATAAGCTTATTCAAAATGATAGAATTTCCAAGGAATTTATCTATAGGGCATCAACCTCAATTGATTGAAAAAGAAATTTTTGATGAATTTGCTTGAATTCATACTTTTGAGCATCATATTTTTGAGCTAAGAACACATGCTTGTGAGTTTTGAGCCTAATTGTGTGGTTACATCTTATAACCACTTATTTTCCTTCTTGTGTGAAATTGTTCTCTTCCTATGATTGTGATCCTTGATTTGTTTAATTCTATATGTCCAATTATTCCTTGTAGTCATGCATTTATATGATTGAGGCCATTATTTCATTAGCTCACTTACCCAAATAGCCTACCTTTTACTCTCCATTGTTAACCAATTTTGAGCCTACCCTTAACCCAATTGTTCTTTATTTTAGCACATTACAAGCCTAAAGCGGAAAATAATAAAAGCCCCTTGTTTGGATCTTTGATTGGCTTAGGCTAGTGAAAGTGTTTTATATTCAAGTTTGGAGAGATTGGGAATATTGGTTGGGATAAAAGGGTGTTTTGTATTTCTATATTTGGGAATTGGGTGTATACTCATGTACTGATTAAATGTATAGACGTTCTTGTATGTAGCTTGAAAGAAAGAAAAAAAATTGTGAAAAAGAAAAGAAAAAAGAAGAAAAAATAAATAAAAAAGGGGATAAAATTCCCCAAAGTAAAGTCCAATAGGAGTCAATGCATAAGTATTATGAAAAATCAAAAGAAAATGCATGAGTATATGGAAAGTGAAGGATGGGTAGTTAGGTTAGTACTTAATAGTATAGGTCATTACATAGGTTAGGTGGGAAAGTTTGGGCTAATCAAAGATTCAAATTCTAATCCACTTATCCATATATGATCCTACCTTGACCCTAGCCCCATTACAACCTTTGAAAAAGACCTCATGATATTTGTATGCATGCATTGAATGGTTGTTGATTGTTAGATGAAGAACAAATTTTAGAAAGCATGATTAGGGGAGAATTGAGTGAATCAACCCCTAAACACTTGAGTGAATAGAGCGGATACACATCCAGTGAGGGTTCGATTGCTCAATTACATGTATTCACCGCTATCATCTATATTCATGCAAGTTTGTGAACCTTTTTGATAATTCAATACGATTGTGGGTTGGATTTGATTCCTATTGCTTTAGCCCTATGCTTATGAATGTTTCCTCGGAAGTTGAGTTGTTTTGACCAAGCGATTGCATTCACATAGATAGTTGCATCTAGATAGTTTGCATTTAGATAGTTTAGTTGCATTGAATAAATGTCATACCCTTTGCTTCATTCTTGGTTTAGCATGAGGACATGCTAAGGTTTAAGCGTGGGGAGGTTGATAAACCCCGTTTTTAGGGTTTATCTTGTGTTGAATTTAGAGCATTTTGATAACATGTCCTAACATTAATTTAATGAGATAGCATGACTTTATGATTGTCTCCTTATTTGTGCTTAGATGTGAAAACATGCTTTTTAGACCTTTAATTTGATGATTTTAATCTTCCTTTGATTCCACTAGATGCCTTGATGTGTTTGTTAATGATTTCAGATTGAAAAGGGCTAGGGAAGGATCAAATAAGTGAAAGCAAAGCATACAAGGTGGAGAAATCATGAAAAGCCAAAGATTTGGAAAAATCCCATGGGCGCACGGGCGCATTGTACGCCTACGCGTGAATTGCGAAAAGCTCCATGGACGCGTACGCGCACTGTACGCGTACGCGTCGAAGGCCGCACGTGATTTTTAAAGAAGAACTCGTGCCTGGCGATTTTGGAGGGTTTTTGGCCCCATTTGGAGCTGAGTTTTTGGCAGGAAAAGGCTACATAGACCAAGGAATGAAGGGGAATGAAGGGGGACACACATGACTCATATTTAGGATTAGTTTTGGTTAGTTTTAGAGAGAGAAGCTCTCACTTCTCTCTAGGATTAGGATTAGGATTAGGTTTAGGTCAATAATCTTAGATCTAGGTTTTAATTCATGCCTTCATCTTCTTCTACTCTTCAATTCATTGTTGTTACATTCATCATTCTTCTACTCTTTTGTTGTAATTTCTTCTACTTTATTTCTATGCTTTGTTGTAGATCTACTCTTGTTCCTTCTATTTTCTTTCAATTCAATTTGAGGTAATTCATAATAATTGTGTTTCTTTTTATTGTTGTTATTAATTCCTTGCAATAATTGTTGTTAGATTCTATTCTTGTTGTCAATTTACTATGTTTTCTTTTTATGCCTTCTAAGTGTTTGATGAAATGTTTGGTTGGATTTTAGTGTAGATTTTTCTCCTCTTGGCCTAGGTAGAGTAATTAGTGACTCTTGAATTATCTAATTCCTTTGTTGATTGAGAATTAGAAGTTGCTAATTGATTTGGATACCACTAAAGCTAGTCTTTCCCTTGGGAGTTGGCTAAGACTTGTGGAATCAAGTTAATTCATCCACTTGAATTTCCTCTATGGTTAGAGGTTAACTAAGTGGTAGCAACGGACAATTTTCATCATAATTGAGAAGGATAATGAGAATAGGACTTCCAATTCTCATAACCTTGCTAAGAGTTTTGTTAGTCGTTAGTTTATCTTCTTTGCCAATTATATTTCTTGTATAAAATCTCAAAAACCCCAAACATACCTCATAACCAATAACAAGAACACTTTATTGCAATTCCTAGGGAAAACGACCCGAGGTTCCAATACTTCGGTTTATAATTTTAGGGGTTTGTTTTAGTGACAAACAATCTTTTGTATGAAAGGATTATTGTTGGTTTAGAAACTATACTTTTGAACGAGACTTCATTAGTGAAATTCTAAACCGTCAAAAATCCAATCATCAAGCAACCATACCACTTAGCACTTCAACTACCACCATACCAACAATACCAACTATTTCCTGAAGGAATCAACTGGGAGCAACTGCAAGGAGACATACACCAAATGAAGGAAGACATACACCATTTAAGAGAAGATGTCAACCAACTCAAGGATAATCAACAACAACAATAGAACCAAGTGAATGAGAACATACAACAACTCCAAGGGAACTTGGAGTACATAAGGAAGGAGCAGCAAGAACAGTTCGACTAGGGAGAGATACAAAGCGCACTCAACAAAAGTGTGGAGCAAAATAAATGGGAGCAGAGGAACCTTGCTAAGTTTAGGAATCTTTATGATGCCAGAACTATCTCAAGGAGGCAATATGATATCAACACACAAGTGAAGCTGAATAACTTGTGTAATGTTGTGACAGACTTAAACCCTGGATTCCCAACATTCATGCAAGGAATGGAGGAGTTAAGTGCAAGACAAGATGAAATTCTAGCCAAGCACAAGGAGGATGAAAGAGATTACATGAGGAGGTGAGGATTCTGGAAGCCCAAAGATACAAAGGCACAAGAGGGATCCTCCAAAAAGGATGATGATGACTCCTCCCCTTCCAAAAAGAAAGACAAAGGAAAAGGGCCAATGAACTGAAGCTACTCAAGGTTGTTGAGTTCCATGGTTGACACTCTCTAATTTCTGAATTCTGTTTAGTTCTCTCTATGTTTTTAATTTCTATTTAAGAATAAATAGCATTGCTAGGATAGTTTATGTTTAATGCTTAGTTTTTTTTATGCCCTGAAGTCTTTTGTGAGTCCTTTGAATTACAAGAAAGAAAATGCAAGGTTAAGTTCAAGTTTCATCAACATCAATAAAAGCATAGTTTGTTTCCATAAGAGTTGTTGTGAGTGTTACAAAAACAAGAGAAAAAGAGACTAAGATCAAGTGAGAATGTTCAAAAACTAAGAGATAAGGAACTAAGTGTAGAACCTTGAATGAACTGGAAAGAAAATGAGTCATGAAAAACAACTAGGCTTAGAAGGTATGACAAGTAGAAGCTAAGGGGTGTCCCTTGAATATCTATAGAGCCAAGAAGTAGTGAGCAATAAAGACCCAAGGCTCTGAGCATCAACTACTAGGATGGAAAGAAACACTAAAAAGCTCAAAAGAGTTAGAGAACCTAGTAGATACTTGTGGTGAAGATGTGTCAAGAAGAGACTTGGGCAAGTAGATTCTCAGGGATGTTTCAACACCTAGTACCCTAAAGCCAACTGGTTTAGGAGTTCTAATTGAAAGCCTAGCTAAAGGGTTGTCTTGAGACAAAATATTCAGAGTCGTGGTCAATGAAAAAGAAAAAGTAAAAAGGGAGGAACAGCCAAAAGAAAAAGAAATAACTCTTGCTACTTCAAGGTGACAATCAATGAAAAGGGCCCTAAAGCTTATACTTTGGAGAACCCTCAGAGGATCTAGGAGTTCTTTGTGACATTGAAACAAAAATATTCATGTGTTAAATACTTAGTCCTACCCTTAATAATGTTTGCATCCATTCAAGGTCAAGTCTCAATTCATTCAAGAACCACTCACATTGATTTGCTTGGGACAAGCAAAGCTTACGTTTGGTGTTGTAATGACTTGCATCATTTACCCTTTTTCTTTGCATAAAAAGGACCATAAAGGAGCATAATCTCTTTTGATCATTGCAATTCATGCATTATTTGATGAATATTATGGTACATTACTTTGAAATGAGTTTTTGTTGAATTTCAGGTGAAAAGAGCAACAAAACTGGGGGAGAAAAAAACAAAACAAGCTGGGCGTGTGAAACTGGCGTGCCACTTGGAACAAAAGCCACAAAAATGCACTGGCGTCACACGCCAGGAGCTAGGCGTGGCACGCCAGTATTGTATTCCAGAAAGGATCCCCAAGTCCTCTATATGGGCGTGGCACGCAGGCTATGATTTCTAGAGGAGCATGACTGAAGAAATTGCATGGGCGTGGCACGCCAGAAGCTGGGCATGGCACGCTAGTGTAATTTTTTAGAAAGCAATGTTGAAGGCCACTAAAAGGGCGTGGCACGCCATGCTGGGCGTGGCACGCCTAGCCCATCACATACTGTGGGCGTGCCACTTGAACCATGGGGCGTGGCACGCCAGTTCATCCATCCAGAGGGGATCATCACTTAGGCCTGCCACTTGGTGTCGAAGGCGTGGCACGCCAACTTCAAATTGTCACTTTGGCGTGCCACTTGAAGAGCCAGGCGTGGCACGCCAAGCTAAAAAGAATCACACTAAAGGGGCGTGCCACGTGAGCATCAAGGCGTGGCATGCTAGTACAAGATTCCAGAGAGCAATATTGAAGATCCAAAAGGCTGGGCGTGCCACTTGGTATCGAAGGTGTGGCACGCCAGTTTCCAATCATCACTTTGGCGTGCCACTTAAAGAGCCAAGCGTGGCACGCCAAGCTAGAAAGAGCCACATTGAAGTGGGCGTGCCACTTGAGCATCAAGGTGTGGCATGCTAGTACAAGTTTTCAGAGAAGAGGTTGAAAGCCAAAAGGGCTGGGCGTGCCACTTGATGTCGAAGGCATGGCACGCCAGCTCTCAATTGTCACTTGGGCGTACCACTTGAAGACCCGGGCGTGGCACGCCAACACTCAAGGAGACCAAAGCAAAGCTGGGCGTGCCACTTGGTGTCGAAAGCGTGGCACGCCAAGCTCTCATCCTCACTTAGGCATGCCACTTGAGCATCCAGGTATGGCACGCCAATGATAAAAGGGCCAAAGCAAAGGCTAGGCGTGCCACTTGGTGTCGAAGGCGTGGCACGCCAGCTCCAGATTCTCACTTAGGCGTGCAACCTGAGGACCTAGGCATGGCACGCCAGCTACTGGATCAAAGAAGAATGCTGGGCATGGCACGCCAGACCCTGGGCGTGCCACGCTAGTTCAATTTGCCAGAGACGAAGATCAAGCAACCACAATGGGCGTGGCACGCTAGACCCTAGGCGTGCCACGCTAGTTTAATTGGCCAGAGAGGAAGATCAAGCAACCACAATGGGCATGGCACGCCTGACCCTGGGCGTGCCATGCTAGTTCAACTTTCCAGAGAAGAAAAGAAGAAGGAAAAAGCCTGGGCATGCCACTTGGGTTCGAAGGCGTGGCACGCCAGGCCAACACCAACACTTAAGAAGACCCTGGGCGTGCCACTTGGGCTCGAAGACGTGGCAGGCCAGGGACAGCAACACATAGGGCGTGCCACTTGAAGAGCTTGGCGTGGCGCGCCAAGCCAAATTGGAGGTTAGGCGTGGCACGCCACTGAAGCGCCAGTCACACGCTAGTTGGAAGGTCACGTTTATTGAGTTTCATTTTCCTCTAAATTGTAATTTTCTTTTCTCTTTTGTATTTTCTTTATTCTATTGTTAGGAGTAGCATAAATAACCCCTGAAAAGTACTGAGAAGGGGTTAAGAAGTTAGGAAGCTAAGTTGTGGAGAGAGTTTTTTAGATTTACTTTTCACTTTATCATCTCTTCCATCTTTGGTATTTTTCTCTGAGCTATGAGTAGCTAAATTCCCTCTCATTGAGAGAGGGAGCTCTATTGTACTTGATGGATTAATGATAGTTAATTTCTTCTTCTCTTCATCTTCTCTTTGATTTGCTAGAAGGAATTTTGTTCTTCATGTTTAGTGTTCAATCATCTTGGAAAAGAGGTTGAATGCAAAATGGGTTTCATGGGAACCTTGGAAAAGGAAACATGAAACCATGCTAGAAATTCTTTCTCACACTTGAGTAGGATCTGGGTTTTGGTGTTTGGATATGGTGACATATAATCCTCCCTCTACTTAGACCTATGATGATGTGTGGTATAATCAGGGACCAAGCATATCTCTCTTCATGAGCAATTAGACCAAGGAATTGGCTATTGATCAAGATCTGAGAGATTGAGTCACCAAGGGATTGGGGCTCAATCAATCATGATTGCCAAGAGGTCAATGAGTTGCATGATTGAAGAGGATATGATCTGGATTTAATCCAAAGAGATAACATCTCCTAATCTCAATGAATCCCCTGTATTCTTATCTTCCACATTCTTTATAGCTTTCTTTACATTCTGCAAATCCCCATTCCCATTTACTTTTGAGTCATTTATGTTTATGCACTTTACATTATTGTCATTTCCTTTTCTGCACTTTACTGTTTTTCTTTACTTTCAAGTCATTTATGTTTATGCCCATTTCCAATTCTGCAAACACAATCTATTTTTCTTAGCTTAACTAATTCACCAATTGATTAAAATTGCTCAAATCTACCAATCTCTGTGGATACGATCCCACTCCACTGTGGGTTATTACTTGACGATAATTGTTGGTGCACCTTCCAAAAGAACGGATTCATCATTTTTATATGGGGAGTGAAATCCGGTCATCACGCGTGTACGCAAAACCCACACTATTCGTACAACAGCAGCAGTACCAGCAAGTGCACTAGGTCATCCAAGTAATACCTGAGCAAGTCAAGGTCGATCCCACGAGGAATATGGCTTGAAGCAAGCTTATGGTTGTCTTGCAGGTCTTAGTCAGGCAGAATCAGAAGGAGTTATGTTGAATGTGTAAAGCATGTGTTTTAAACCTATTAGGAATTGAATGGAATAGAGTTGAGAGTAGGAGTTGCTTTGTCTTTCTGAAGTAACTCTGATACCATCATCTTCTTTGCTTGTGAATGATCTTCTTCTATGGCAGGTGATAAACCGCTATTTTACAATTTATCTTGTGCTAAATTGAGTGGTTTTTATCAGTTCCTCACACTTACTCATACAAATTGCATGGTTTTATAAATCCTTCCTAATTCTGTACTATTATTGAAAACATGCTTCTTTGGCCTTAGATTTGCTAATTTTTAATTCCCCTTTATACCATTCGATGCCGTGATCCGTATGTTAAGTGTTTTCAGGTTTTATAGGGAAAGAATGACTTAGAGGATGGAAAGGAAGCATGCAAAAAGTGGAAGGAACACAAGAAACAAAGGAGATGACCAGCGAGGATCGATGCGCACGCATGGCTCACGCGTGCGCGTGACTTGAAGCTTTTCACAGCGACGCCTACGCGTGACACGCGCAGAAGACCATCGACGCGTACGTGTGACTTACGCATACGCGTGACGTGCGTCACGTGCTTAAATTGCAGAAGACGCTGGGGGCAATTTTGTGCTGGTTTTTGACCCAGTTTTTGGCCCAGAAACACATACTGGAGCCAGGAGATAAGCAGAGACTCAACACACATTCACATTTACACAGTTTTAGTTTTAGTTTGAATTCTAGAGAGAAAAGACTACTTCCTCTAGGGTTCTTCGCATTCATAGATTTTTAGTTTTATGCTTTTGAATTGGATCTTGAGAGAGTTACTACATTCGATTGAAGTCTCTATCAGTACAGTTTGCTTTTTTATCTTCCTTACCCTTTTGCTTTCCATTCAGTTTGTTCAGAGTTACATATGGATATCTTTGATTTTGGAAATTATTAATGCAAGAGTTATTTTTACATTTAATTTTATTATTTGTTTGATTATCATCTCCCCTTAATTTATTAGTTCAAAAATTACTTTTACTACATTAATTTTAATTACCATGTCTCATTTCTACTCCCTTTACATGTTTGCAAAAATGTCACCCATGTCAATGGAGTAGACTCCCAACTTGACTTTGGAGTTGATTAATAGGAGACCCTTGAGTTGGAATACTCAAGTGTTAATTTGTAAATGGAAGTTGTTGGCTGACTCTCTAGTCACTAACTCTAATCCTTCCCTAGGAAGGGATTAGGACTTGTGAATCAGAGTTGATTAGTTACTTGACTTTCCTTTATTAGGTAAAGGATAACTAAGCAGAAGCAACAACCTCTTACTATTATACTTGAAAAAATTCAACAAGGATAGAAATTCCGATTAATCTTCTCCTAGTCAAGGCTTTTATTTTAATTATGTAAAATCTCTTGTTAATTTTTATTGCTTTGATTAATAGTCATTTATTTCTCTATTCCCCAACTCTAAAAATTTCTCAGAAAATTTCTGACCAATAAATTGCACTCTTTTGTCAACTCGTTGGGAGACGACCTGGGAATTCTACTCCCAGTATTTTATTCTTAAATTGTGACAACTCTTTTTAAATTGATAAGCGGAATTTTCGTCAGTTAAGTACTGTACTCGCAACGCTATTTTTATTATAAATTCTTAATCGGCAATTTTCCGCCACTACAAGAAAAACACCCATTCAAGTATACTTGAAAAGTGTAGCCAAAGGTGAAAAAAAATGATGCCTTAGGCTATGGCTACGCTTTTTGGGCTACGGCTACGCTTTTTGGGGTGATTCCTATTCGGCCGTTGCCTATTCTCAAAGGCTACGCTTTTCTGCACCAAGGGCTACGCTTTTGACGTTTGGGAATAGGCTACGCTTTTCAAGTGACGCTGTCCAGGACCAAAGGCTACGCTTTTCAACTTTTATTTTTCCAGAATAGGCTACGCTTTTCAACGCTACTGCATCACTTGTAAAGCGTAGCCACATTGTATACCATAGCTACTTTTTATAAGCGTAGCCTTAGGTCCCTCTTTTTTTTTGTATACTATAGCTACTGTATATATGTGTAGCCTTAGGTCTCGTTTATTTTTTTTTGTATACTATAGCTACTGTATATAAGTGTAGCCTTAGGTCTTGTTTTTTTTTTCTGTATATATATATATAATTATCTAATAATTATTAATACAACATAATAGTTAATATGATTACATGTATAATAATTCTGCATTTTTATTTAAATGAGTTGAATATTACAAAATAAAAATAAATACATAATTATACTAAATAATTTTTTTTATATAATAAAAATTATCTCTAACCAAAATATATCTATAATATTGATCCAAAAGTACTAGAATGAAGTTAACTGTAAAAATTCATACATCTCAAATATACTCTTCACTATTATTTAAGCAACAGAAAATTCATACATCTCAAATATACTCTTCACTACTTTAGGACAGCGGCGCTAGAGTTAAGCAACAGAAAATTTAAGAACATTAAAGAATTAATGAACAACCTACAACCAGAGCCACAGCATGGCATGCACAACCTGGTACAGTGTATAGACACCAACAAAGTTAAGAGACAATGAAACTTACATCATCAGAGAGCTTCATGTTTTTAGTGTGTATACGAAGAACTTTAAGTTGGCCAACTTCATCAGGAACACCAATATCAATTTCCCTATCAAATCTACCGAACCTTCTCAATGCTGGGTCAATGATATTTGGGCGATTTGTAGCTCCAATAACGATAACATGAGCACGAGATTTCAATCCATCCATAAGAGTCAAAAGCTGTGAAACAATCCTCCTTTCAACTTCACCATGTGTCTTCTCCCTCTTGGGTGCAATAGAATCAATTTCATCAATGAAGATGATGGATGGTGCATTCTTTTCAGCCTCTTCAAATGCTTTCCTCAGATTGCTTTCACTCTCTCCTGCCAGTTTGGACATAATCTCCGGTCCATTTATACAAAAGAAGAAAGCTCCCGTTTCATTAGCAACAGCTCTTGCTATCAGTGTCTTCCCGGAACCAGGGGGTCCATAAAGTAGAATACCTTTGGGTGGTTTCACACCAATCGACTTAAAGAGTTGTGGATGCCTCAAGGGAAGCTCTACCAACTCACAAATTTGTGCCATTTGTTTCCTGACTCTACCCACGTCATCATATCCAACTACATCCAGCCTCTCTTCATCCTCTCTTTTCAAAGGCTCCCCCTCACAGAAGATTTCAGTATCTGGAGCAACCACACAGTACTCCCCAGGATCAGTTTCAATGACCTTAAACTCCACACTTCTCATCCCTCCATGGACAAGAAATAGATCTCCTTTTCTGACAGGACGATAAGCTTCCAAGAAGTAAGCTGCAAAATTTACATTAAAAAGTCATAATATTTTACAAGCACCAAAATAATCATATTCCACATGTAATATCAATGTCGTCCAAGAAACTGAAGATTATAGATTCTATATATACTACTAAGTCTGTTTGGCATGCATTCAAATTAATTCAATTCAATCAAATATCAAGAAAGGTGACAATCAATCATACGAAGCTTGACAAGCCAAGACTACTGTCTCTCCAAATAATAATAATAATAATAATAATAATAATAATAATAATAATAATAATAATAATAATAATAATAATAATAGCTTACTATAATTATAACACAAGCAATGTGAATGTGAAAAACACACGTCATGTATAGCCTATTCAAAACAAGAAGTTGTAACTTGTAAGGACTTTGAAGAGAGGTAAGAAATTTTGCAAAACACCCTGACAATCAGTAACGAAGTCTTATAACATTAATAGAAATACTCAAATTAAAGTACTCATCACTAAGAGCAAGCCCATAAAGCAAGTCAAATTAAGTAGCTATCCCTAAACCCGCAACTTAAGAGAAGCTCAAGGTAGAAACTCACGTTTGAAGAAAGCATCAAACAGATTGCCAGTGACACCTTCAATGGTATCATCAATAGGCAGAATGTGCACACGTTTCCCATACTTCACATCAGGGCACTGGTGCACGGACACAACATCTCCAAGACGAACCCGCAAATTCGACCTTACAACTTTGTTCATCCTGATCTTGGGCTCTTCACAGGTGTCATCAGCAAGAGCTATGCAAACAGTATCCCTCCTTTTCTTGCCCTGCAAACATATACAAATCAAAAACCCCATCTGACTTAGAAGTTGCAACACAAAGAACAAATATAAGAGATAAATTAATTAAAACTTTAAGACATTCTGATATTTGTACTCCAAACTCGAAATGCTTTCATTAGATACAAATAAATGACATTTTAAATTTAATCCAACTCTATTTGCAACCAAGTCAATCAATCATGATCTTCTTCTTAGTATACATGGCCTAGTACTCCACAGTATAAAATTCAAAATCTCACAACACCATCCGTTAAGAAAGAACAAAACAAAAACAGCACTCCAGTAAGAGACTCTAAAAAATAGTACTTTTTGTGGGGAATCAAATAAATCAATTAAGAGCTAAGACACAGCAAGAGGAAGGTAAGTAAGAAGATAGAGGAGGGTAAGAAAATGACCTTGATGAGGATAGTGTCGTCACGGAAGAGCTGGAGCAGTGAGAAGTTATAAGCTAACTTCACAATAGACAACAAAGGTTAATTTTAAATATGGAGCAGATGCTGGTGGTGCTGGGTGAGCAGTGAGAAGCAGTTAGAAGATAATGGCAACAGAAAAATCACACAGTATAGAAATCATAGTAACAACCTAAATAAAAAATCATAGTTAAAAAAAATATGGAAAAAGAAAAAGAACAAGAACATGAATCAACTAATAGAATCAACCAACAGAATAGAATCACAGTAATAACAAGTTAACTACAATAATTAAAAAAGAAAACTCAAGTAATAACAACATAAATTAGAGATGGATAGCACTCAAGATATAAGCAGAAAGATAGCAAATCAGAAATCTATGGGAATCTGCAGGCTGTGTTTATAGAAATGGATAGCACTCAAGATATAAGCATAAACCTTCTAACCTTGTCCCAATTGAAACTATTTGTGCTGACCTAACTTAGAATTTTAGGAACATGAAGCACAAATCAAAACACATGGAATTAGTTAACAGATAGAGTGAAGAGGAGGTACCTGTCACAAATTTGAACCTATTCCATCATGGATGCCATTCTTTGCTGATCAGCTTCTAGAAGTAATTCAAAACCAGCTAACATGCTCTTATCCATGATTCAACCAGGGATTTTGGAGAAGAAACTCAAACCTAAGGAACGAAATTGAAACCAGTTAACTAATAATAATATAGGATAAAACTAAAGACCAAAAAGAAATAGAAAGCAAACAAAACTTAACTAAAGATGAAGCAGAATTTTGTGCAGAAGATGAAGCTAAAAACCTACTAATTCTTCTAGGAATTTGTGCAGCTTCCTCTGAATTCATGTTTCCTCTGATAAAATTAACAATGGAATCATCAATTTGGAATCAAAAGTGATTAGAAGCACTAATAAAAATTAAATAAGCAAGAGTGACCAGAAACACTAATAATATGCCTTATAATAAAAAATAATATGCATAATAAACTAAATTCACAAATGAAACCAGCAAGAGTGATCAGAAGCACTAATGAAGCAGAAATAATAGAGTTGTTGTACAACAACAAAAAATATTCACTAACCCTTCGGCAAGCTTTAACTATATCTGACTCTGGGAATTGAGCACCACCTCGAATGTCCTATCACCATAAATAAAAGTAAATAACTCAGCCTCACTAAATGGAAGTAGAAAGAGGGAATTTGGATGCACAAGGTATACCTTGCTATAGTACCACTTCAGCAACATTTCCTTTGCCACCCCGCACATGCCACAAAATAGAGTAAATTTGACATGACCTGCATATGTTACCAAAATCATAAGAAAGATGTAACATTTACTTTTACAAGACAACATAGTGTTTTAGGGATAGAAAAAGAACCTTGTTGCACAACCACTCAGTCCAAGATGGTTCTTTGCATAAAGGTGAAACAAGTATCAAACCAAGTACACGTTGTCTATACTTCATCTATTGTAAACAGTAAACACATAAAAATATTAGAAAAATTGAACGATCCATCATTGAAACTCTAATGTAATTTAAAAAGGGGAGAGGCTGCATAGCACCAACATAATAACTTATAGCAAATAAGGTAAGAATGTAAGCCCCGGCAGCTACTCCTATGCACATTACTGCACTAAGACTGCAGACAAAAAGAATGTTGGGGTCAGATTGCCTTCTCAAAATGAACAACTGCCAATATTCAAAGCCTAATGAAAATTGGTGTAAACTAATTTTCTTTATGTCATTAAATGTAAACTAATATTTTAAGCTTGAACTTACTCACCCAAAAAAGTTGAGAACCTCGGCTATTTGATCTGCTAGGTCATCAACAGAAAGAATTGGATAATCTGGAACAATCTCAGGAGCTCCCAACTGCAACGATTCTTGAACAAAGTACAAGATGATAAAAAAGCAAGAACTTAAAATATTATCAATGAAGGAATTTATAACAGTGAGGAGATATATACATCAAGTAACAATAATCAAAACCCCTAATCAGAAGTTCCAATCATCAAAATCCCTAATCAGAACAATAATTATTTACCTGACCTTGAGCAGAGGTCAAAAATAGTGCAATTGTTATTATACCTTGCAAAGATAGTGCATCAGTGTCATCTTATTGTTAGAAGCACAGGTGTCAGTAAGCTTTAAAAGACTATCCAACTTGAATCCAATTGCGGATCCTGCATAAATTAAAAAATAAATAGTAATCCATAAACTGTTAGGACCAGTCTTCACTATTTCAAATAAAGTCAACGCAAGTACACACACACATTAATATAAAACTATAAGCTTCACACAGTAAGACAGCCACTATAAGTCCAAAGTATCTGGCACATGAGTTATAATATTTATCTATTCTATAGTATGGAAACCCTTAACCTAAAACAAAGAAACCAAATTGCACATGTCAATCTCAGAATAGCACTAAAATTTGAAGCAACTGTTCTTCATTACAATATCATATGAATTAATATACAACAGATACCAAAACATCACCTTCCACTTTTACTTGACAACTAAATATTTTCTATTCTGGTAATATTTTTATAAATTTGATTATACAAAGTGAACACCAACCTGTCAATATCAGTATAACACTAAAGCTTCTTCTGCCTCACTTCAGCATCCTGCATATACATATACGTATGAAATCACAAATAAAAATTAAAATAAGCAATAAATAGGAAAAAAAGGGTATTCAAGTTGAAGAATTTAGAGGGGAGCAGGTGCGTACGGAAACTGGGTTACAAACAAAACTAAAAATTAGCATCCAAAACACCTTAAGTACTTTCAGGCCCCCACCTTTCTTAAAAAGCTTTCGAAGAAACAACTTGACAAGAAATATGTTGAAAAGCAGGCTGTAATATACAATACTAATTAATTTTTCCTGTTAACACAAGTGATCTAATAAAAAAACAGACTTAGTTCCAAAAGTTTTAAAAACATCAAGTCATTGTAAAAAGTCAAAAAGGATGTTGAAAGGCTTACCCCAAGAAGTATTCCCATATCTAATGTCATAGCCGAAACAGTCCCACCCTGCAAGTAGCAAAGTGCAATAGAACTCATTCGAATTCCAAATAAGTTGCTAATCCACTAACAAGTAACAACCTTCTCTTTTGCATATTGCCCCAAACAAATTTGAAATTCTTTTCTATCACAAAAATAATTTCAGTAAATACCCTATTCAGTTGACCACTTTCTGTGATCTAATGACAGCCAGCCAGTCCAAACCTATGTGATCTAAAATAATAATGACATTGATATGCTAAACCTAGAAATCAAGAAGGCAGTGAGCGCCATGAAATTGCATTGCCTTTTAAAACAATTAATTCGAAAAGCTAAAAGAATGCTCATTATCAGATTGCACAAGCAGCAGCAGATTCAAAGGAGAAAGGAACCAGAATGTGGAGAGGTAAGAAGAACGAGCAGACGCGGATGGAAATAAATAAATAGTATGCATTTTCATCAACAATACATGGCTTGATCATCAATTCACATTTCACAATTGCATATAAACCAGATTATTATACCAAACCCCCAAATTAAAAACCCTAAAATTGGAACTCTAAACCACCCAAATTTCAGAAACAAACGGAAATCTATAGAATACCTTCTCGATGATGTGAGCGCAGAGAGGACGAGCTGAGCGCAGAGATGACGATGGTGAGGGCGCAGCTAATGATCAATGCAGGAGGGCACAGGTGACGGTGAGTGGCGAAGTCGTGAGTGGTGTGGAGATCAGTGCAGGAAGGTTCACGATGGTGGTATGGGCGGCGCGCGATGATCAGAGCAGGAGGGTTCATGATGGTGTGAGCTTCACGATCTTCACGACGGTGTGGCGCTGAGTGGTGAGTGGGGACTGGGGTGCGATGATCTTCGCAACGGTGAGGCTTCACGCTCTTCGCGCAGTGCAGGAGGGTTTTCTTCTCTACTAGGAGGGTGACTTCAATTCTGAGCTTTGGAGGAAATGAAAATTTTCACCAAGTGTTAGCTTACAGTGTGTGCTTTACACCGGGAAAAAGTTAAGAGGAGGGGGAAAAAATTTACTAAGTGTCTAATTTTTTGCTCTAAACACATTAGGCATCACTTTTAAAACGCACCCAAAACATAATAAATAGGCTACTCTCTAAAAGCGTCTCCTTTGATATGAAAAGTGAATCTATAGATATCAACCTACGGCTACGCTTTATAAGTGATTTCTAAAATACCTAAGGCTACACTTTTTAAATGATGCCATAATTGTGTATCGTTTTCTCATATAAAAAGGCAACACGGAGAAAAGCGTAGCCTATTCATAGAATAGGCTACGCTTTTCAAATGTAGCTTAAAAAAAGTGTGGCTGAATGGGTATTTTTCTTGTAGTGCGCCCGTCAGCAGGCTGTAAATGATCAAAGCTATTGCCCGTGGTCATTGACCTCTTCTGCTATAGAATGAACGCCAAGGCCCTTGGTATTCAATCCAATGGAGGATGAAGTACATAGCAATCCATTCTCTTGGTGATCCTACTCAAAAGTCCACAGACAAGGTAGAATCTTTCGGATCAGAAAACGCTGCTTTTTGGATCTAGCCTATACCACGGAGACCTTAATCTCCTTGGAGATCGGCTGAATGATAAACCCCAATTTAGTGGTTTATCCCGTGCTTAATTTGGGTGGTTTTATCAACTTTTCTCACATTTATTAAATGAAATAGCATGGTTTTGCAATTCTCCCTTGATTTGTGCTTAAATGTGAAAACATACTTTTTAGGCCTTAAAATAGCTAAATTTAACTCACTTTAATTCCATTCGATGCTTTGATATGTTTGTTGAGTAATTTCAGGTTCATAAGGCAAGTATTGGATGGAAGAAGTGAGGAGAAAAGCATGAAAAGTGGGAGAACTCATGAAGAAGTGAAGGAACCGTAAAGTTGTCAAGTCTGACCTCTTCGCACTCAAACGACCATAACTTGAGCTACAGAGATCCAAATGAGGCGGTTTCAGTTGCATTGGAAAGCTAACATCCGGGGCTTCAAAATGATATAAAATTTGACATATTAATTCGCGTTCAGGGGCGCGCACGCGCCATGTACGTGTGCGCGCCGATGCTATCTGTGGCCCACTAAAGTGAAATCGCCCCCAACGATTTCTGAAGCATTTTGGGTCCAATCCAACTCATTTCTGATGCTATTGAACCCAAGGATTAAAGGGAAAATGAACAAAGTAGTCATAGTTTAGTTTTCATCATGTTTTAGGTAGAATTCTAGAGAGAGAAGCTCTCCCTTCTCTCTAGAATTTAGGGTAGTTTAGGTTTAATTTTCTTAAATTCACTTTCAATTCTTGTTTTGATTTAGTTTTCTCTTGCTAATTTCTTGTTATTACATCTTAATCTTCTTAGTTTCTCTTAATCATTTCCTTTAATGTGTTGCTTTTATGTTCATGAACCTTGTTGGATCTCAATTTTCTTTAATGTAATTTTTATGTTTCCATGTTCTTTTATGTTGATCTTAGTTGCTATTATTGATTTCTTGCTTATGTTGGTCATGGGTTTCTTTAATTCTTGCCTTTTATGATGTTTATTTTTCTTGCACACTAAGTGTTTGATATAATGTTTTCTTTAGTTCTTGAGTAGTTTTCTTGACTCTTGGCCTAGGCTAAGGGAATTGAGTGACCTTGAGTCATTGGGTCTCAGTGATTTGGTGATTTGAGAACCCTTGGTGATCAATTTGATACTCATTGACACCAACCCACTGCTAATCTAATTAGTAGGTAGGTTGGGACTTATGGGTTGATGTGATCAAGCCTATTTGATGTACTTCAAGCTTAGGAGTAGACATTACGTACTTAAAGCTTTTAGAAGTAGACTTAATGGGTTGGTACCTCATAATTATCAATATTTGGTTTGTAGACAAGGATGGTGATCTCAATTACCTATGTCTAGACAAGAGTACTTTTCCTTTATTTTATTTAGCTCTTGTCATTTTACCTTCTTGTCATTTAATTTTTCTTGCCATTTACTTTCTTGCAAAAATATAAAACCAACCCCCTTACCCCCTTTATAGCCAATAATTGAGCACTTCATTGTAATTCCTTGTGAGATGACCTGAAGTTCAAATACTTCGGTTAATTCTTATTGGGGTTTGTACTTGTGACAACTCAATTTTTTGATGTGGGAATTGTTTGTTGGTTTAGAACTATGCTTACAACGAAGTTCTTATTTCTAGAAGAGAAATTCTAAACCATCGAGCAAAATCTCATTATCAAAATGGCACCGTTCCCGGGGAGTTGCAATGGTGCTATGTTATTGGCTATTATATATTTTGTGAATAGCTTAATTTTTGTTTTGTTTTTTAGTTTTTGTTAGTTTTAGGATTTGGTTTTCTTTTTTTCTTGCTTGAATTTATTTTTGTTTTCTCTTATTACCATGAATTTTCATTACTTTGGCTATGACTTAGGTTCAAATTATGTTGTAGGAAATGGGAGCTACAATGAGGATGTGCATCAAGGATGGAACAATCAAGGATGGGAGGAGCCTCAAGGGATTGATCAACCTTCTTGGCAACAACAACCTCCGGATTCTTATGGGTATAACTCTCATCCTAATGCATATCAATCTAATGGATGTGGTGACCCTTATTGTGATTGTCAACAACCACCACCACATGCCTATGAACCACCCCCTCAACATGATTTTGAACCACCTTACTCACAAGCCCCATACCACCAAACACCTCATTATGACCCTAATCCCTATCCACCATACCAACCACCTTATGAACCATATGAACCACACATGGAACCACCACCATTCCAACACAATTACTCTCAAGAACCACCTCAATATACACCATCTTTATACCCTTACCAAGATGAACCACCTTCCAATTATGAAACTTTCCTCCCAAATAATGGACCTTCTCTTCCACCATCACCTCTCGATGAAGCCCCCACGCATGAATTGAGAAATCTTGAATCTCATATCCTAAGGCAAGAAGAGGAGGATGAAAAGAAATTTAAAGAGCTAGGAGCCAAGATGGCTATCCTAGTGGAAGTCGTTAGCAATATGGCCTCATCCTGACTAAGCCTAAGCAACCAAGGCACTCCCGTTGACGAATGTGGAGAGGGAATTAAGGAGCATAGTGAGGGAGTGAGTTTAAAGCTTCAAGGTGAAGAAGAAGAGTTGAAGCAAGGATTGCCAGAAGGGGAGGAAGGCGAGATAATTGAGCCGGAAGAAGTGGTTGAAGCCTTTGAAGAGGTTGACCAAGAGATGGATTCAATCATTGAAGAATTCTTATGTACAATTGAATCCTCTCCAATTGGGTTTGACATAGAGGGTAAAGAAGAAGATACCTCACCTCCCATACCCTTGGTAAGCAATGAAGAAGAGATTGAATTGGAAGGAAGCTACCAAGAGGAGGAGGTTGAGCAAGAAGCAAGCTCCATCATTGAAGATGATTCCACACCAACTAATGAGTCTTTTGGAATTGATGAATCTCCTTCATTGTGTTGTGAAATTGATGACAAGGAGGACCGTGCACAACCTCCAACACATGGTTTGAGCAATGAAGGGTGTATAGAAGAAGTTGGTGAGCAAGGAATTGAAATTAAAGATGCTTGCAAAGAGGTGGAAGATGCAAAGAAAGACCACAAGGGAATGGATCTCACATTGGCTAAGTGTGGAGAGGTCCCCCTTTCTAAGTCACCATCCTACATAACATTCAAGTGGGTAAAATTCTTATCTCTAATCTTTACTTTCCCACTTGAATATGGTTTGATTGAAAATGATGGTCAACTTAGAGCTCTTTGTGGAGTTAAGAGTAAGAGAGAGTTGTGTAGTGGTTGGAAACATCATTCTAGGTTCA
The DNA here is from genome assembly GCF_059453495.1 of Arachis ipaensis. Lineage (NCBI taxonomy): Eukaryota > Viridiplantae > Streptophyta > Magnoliopsida > Fabales > Fabaceae > Arachis > Arachis ipaensis. The sequence goes on along the minus strand of NC_142435.1, from coordinate 70,975,906 downwards.
TTATGGTTGCTTGCTCAAAGTTTGATTGCAAGGTTTGGTGTGGAGCTAAATTGTATGGGTCTAGGAAGTTGTTTGGAGGCTTCTTTGAGAATTCCAAGGCTAAACCACCCAAGTGGAATCATGATGATCACTTTGAAGATGGGTGTCAAAACAAAGTGTGGGATCCCGGATCGCACAAGGAAAATTAACTTTGGGAGCTCATGGTTTGTGAAGAACTCCATCAAAGCTTGAAGATATTAACATTGAAGAATGGAGCTTATTGGAGATTCAAGCATTGGTAGATGTTCCAAGATGGTTACAAGCACAAGCCATCTTAAGAGGAGCTCCCCATAAGTCCAACTTAAGGACAATAAACAAAAGTGCTAGGTGGGAGACACCCCACCATGGTAAACTCTTTCCACTCTCTTTTAGATTTGGTTAATAAATGATTTGAGTTGCCATTATAGGTAGTTTTTGTTATTTTCTATACTCTTATACATTTTGCTTTGATTGGTTGGTTGTTTCTTAGTTTGTTTTGATTAGTTTAGTTGTTGTTGAGTTGCATTTTGCTTGTAGTATAAGTTTTGTTTCTAGTGTGTTTGAAAATTTTTCAAAAACCAAAAAGATTTTTTGTTGAATTTAATTTTGGTTATATTAGAATGCTTATAGATTAGGAGAATGCCCTGCTTAAAAAAAAAAAAAAAAAAAACGGGCATCGGCGCATAAGCGCGCGGTGCGCGCGCGCGTCGATGTGGTTTCACAACTCCTAGTACTAAAACCCGAGAGTTGTGCCCACTTTAAGCCTACTTTGTGCCAGGCGATCCGCGCGTAAGCACGCATGGCGCGCGCGCGCCGATTGTCCCTGCAACATCCGCGCGTAAGCACGCAAGGCACGTGCACGCGGATTATTCCTACCGCATCCGCGCCTGAGCACGCATGGCGCGCACGCGCGGATTGTTCCTGCTGCATCTGCGCCCAAGCACGCATGGCACATATGCGTGGATTTGCACCCTGTTTTTCTCCTTTCTCCTTTCTCCTTCTTTCTTCTTTTCTTCTTCTTTCTTTCTACTTTTTTTTTCTTTTTCTTCTTCTTTCTCTCTTGAAAAATTTTTTTTCTTTTTTAAAAAAAAAATAATAATAATAAAATAAAATAATTAAATTAAAAAGAAAAAAAATTTTCTTTTCTTCCATCCTCTTTCATTGCATTTGCTTATTTTCATTTATTGCATTTTAATTTTATTTTCATACCTTGTTCTTATTTTCTTTTCTAGGTTTCTTGTTTTAACATTGGTGTTAGATTACTCTTACTCAATTGTTGAGAATTCCTTGGATTATTTTGGTACTCCGTGACTTGTTTAGCATTAATTGTAATAATTGTTCCACAAACAAGATTAGTGCTTTAGTCCTTCCTAACTCATTATTCTTTGTTTTTGTACCTCATTATCATTGAGTTAGGATAGGACCAATTGCTCTCATGCTTATCACTAATCTTGTTTGTGTCAACTCTTTCTTATTTGAACTTGATGCTTTTGAGTGTTCTCTTCATGCTTTGACTTTACTCTTGCATCAAGTGTTAGTTAATATGCCTTAGCTTATATTTCCTTCTCACTTATATGTTGTAGCTACCATATAGTTGAGAACCTCACTCTTATTTGGCATTAGCCCCCGCCTATGTTTTATTGCCTTGATATCTTTGTTGTAGGCGTAATTCTCTTTCTTTTTCTTTCCTTTTAGGTTGGCCACCAAGAGGGAAAGGATAAGCTTCAAATGGGACAACAAACAAGTCCATACGCACAACCTTTTGAAGGAGTTCATCAATTGTAGCAACCCATCCACCTTGCTATTCTTTGCATGCACCGAGAACAGTGCAAATTTCTAAGTGTGGGGAGGTCGTCCGACCGATCTCCATGGGTAACTATTTTCTTTTCCAACACCAATTTTTATTTTTTGTCTTTGTTAGAATAGTTGTTGCATTGCATGATAGGTTGCATGTTAGTTAGAATTGGTACATATTTTACCACTCCTTTTTTGTTAGGACTACTTGGTTAGGGTGATGATTTCTTTTTCAAGAAAATTTGTTTTTAGGGCACCCTACCAATTTGAAAAATTTTTTTTGTGATGAACTTGCTTGAAGAATTTATTTTGGAACATGGTTTTTGAGCTAAGAACACAAGCATGTGAGTTTTGAGCCAAATTGTGTGGTTACATCATATAACCACTTATTTCCATTCTTGTGTGCATTGTTCTCTTTCTATGATTGTAATCTTTGATTTGTTTGATTCTTTATGTCCATTATTCCATGTATACATGCATTTATATGATTGAGGCCATCATTTCATTTAGCTCACTTACCCAAATAGCCTACCCTTCATCAACCATTGTTAGCCACTTTTGAGCCTATTTAATCCATTTTGTTCTTAAGTTTAGCACATCACTACCCTTAAGTGAAAAATAATAAATGTCCTTAATTTGGATCTTTGATTAGCTTAGGCTAGTGAGGGTGTATATAATTTGGGTATGGGAAACTTGGGACATTGGTTGAGAGAAAAGTGTAATTTATATTTTTGTTGAAGATTTTTGGGAATTGGGTACATATTCATGCACCATATGTAAAACCATATGAATTGATACGTTTGTATATAATAAAAAAATGATAAAAAAAAACAAATATATATATATATATATATATATATATATATATATAAAAGAAAAAATATAGAAAAAAATAAAGAGAAAAAGAAATAAAAAGGGGACAAAAATGCCCCAAAGTAAAGTTCAATAAAAATCAATGCATATGGAATGTTAATTAAAGAGAATGCATGAGTATGTGAAAAAGTGAGAATCATGGGTAGCTAGGTTGTGTATTAGAATTGCATAGGTTGTTATATGTGTTTAGTGAGAGCTTAGGCTAATCAAAGATACAAATTTCAAGCTCACTTGACCATATGCATCCCTACCTTGACCCTAGCCCCATTACAACCTATGAATAAATCCTCATGATGAGTGTATGCATGCATTGAATAATTGTTGATTGTTAGAAGAAAAATAAATCTTGAAAAGCATGATTAGAGGAGAATTGAGTGAATCGACCCTATACACTTGAGCAATTTGAGCGGATACACGTCCGGTGAGGGTTCAATGCTTAATTCCTTGTTCCCGGCTTTCATGAGCTTTTCTTCTTGCAAGTCTACTTGTACTTTATTTTGATATTCAAATTGGTAGGATTCATGAATCATCATACTACCTAGCCTTACTTGATATATATTCTTGGAGATTGATTTGCTTTTGACCAAGTAGGTAGAAGCATTTTGCATTTAGTTGCATGCATGTAAATAGGTTTTTATAGTTTCTCTGCATTGAATAAATGTTCATACCCTTTTCTTGTCCTTCTTTATTCTTAGCATGAGGACATGTTTGGTTTAGGTGTGGAGAGATTTGATAAACCCTGATTTTGTGGTTTATCCTGTGCTTAATTTGGGTGGTTTTACCAACTTTTCTCACATTTATTCAATGAAATAGCATGGTTTTGCAATTCTCCCTTGATTTGTGCTTAAGTATGAAAACATGCTTTTTAGGCCTTAAAATAGCTAAATTTAACTAACTTTAATTCCATTCGATGCTTTGATATGTTTGTTGAGTAATTTCAGGTTCATAAGGCAAGTATTAGATGGAAGAAGTGAGGAGAAAAGCATGCAAAGTGGGAGAACTCATGAAGAAATGAAGGAACCGTAAAGCTGTCAAGCCTGACCTCTTCGCACTCAAACGACCATAAATTGAGCTACAGAGGTCCAAATGAGGAGGTTTCAGTTGCATTGGAAAGCTAACATGTGGGGCTTCGAAATGATATAAAATTTGTCATATGTTATTTCGCGTTCAGGGGAGCGCAAGTGCCATGTACGCGTGCGCGCCGATGCTGTCCGTGGCCCACTAAAGTGAAATCGCCCCCAGCGATTTCTGAAGCATTTTAGGCCCAATCCAACTCATTTCTGATGCTATTGAACCCAAAGATTGAAGGGGGAATGAACCAAGTAGTCATAGTTTAGTTTTCATCATGTTTTAGGTAGAATTCTAGAGAGAGAAGCTCTCCCTTCTCTCTAGAATTTAGGGTACTTTAGGTTTAATTTTCTTAAATCCACTTTCAATTCTTGTTTTGATTTAGTTTTCTCTTGTTAATTTCTTGTTTTAATCTTCTTAGTTTCTCTTAATCATTTCCTTTAATTTGTTGCTTTTATGTTCATGAATCTTGTTGGATCTCAATTTTCTTTAAGGCAATTTTTATGTTTCTATGTTCTTTTATGTTGATCTTAGTTGCTATTATTGATTTCTTGCTTATGTTAGTCATGGGTTCCTTTAATTCTTGCATTTTATGATGTTTACTTTTCTTGCACACTAAGTGTTTGATATAATGTTTTCTTTAGTTCTTGAGTAGTTTTCTTGACTCTTAGCCTAGGCTAAGGGAATTAAGTGACCTTGAGTCATTGGGTCTCAATGATTTGGTGATTTGAGAACCCTTGGTGATCAATTTGATACTCATTGATACCAACCTACTACTAATCTAATTAGTAGGTACGTTGGGACTTATGGATTGATGTGATCAAGCCTATTTGATGTACTTCAAGCTTAGGAGTAGACTTTACGTACTTAAAGCTTTTAGAAGTAGACTTAATGGGTTGGTACCTCATAATTATCAATATTTAGTTTGTAGACAAGGATGGTGATCTCAATTACCTATGTCTAGCCAAGAGTACTTTTCCATTATTTTATTTAGCTCTTGTCATTTTACCTTCTTGTCATTTAATTTTTCTTGCCATTTACTTTCTTGCAAAAATATAAAACCAACCCCCTTACCCCCTTTATAGACAATAGTTAGCACTTCATTGCAATTTCTTGTGAGATGACTCAGAGTTCAAATACTTCGGTTAATTCTTATTGGGGTTTGTACTTGAGACAACTCAATTTTTTGATGTGGGAATTGTTTGTTGGTTTAGAACTATGCTTACAACGAAGTTCTTATTTCTAGAAGAGAAATTCTAAACCATCGAGCAAAATCTCATTATGACTGAACTGATATCTTGAGAAGTTCCCAACGAAATCATGGATTAACCGTCTGAGAGAGGTAAATCCATAGCTGTTGGCTCGTGATTTCCGGCCAGGTATTCACATGAACTCAAGTAGACGCAGGTGTTTGTCAGGCATGTTTGTCTTGATGTGATGTACAGAGCTAATTTGTTAGATCGTCCTGTTCATTACGATGAAGATCGGGATATATATCTTAGAGATAGATCAGACACGGATCGAAGAAGATGAAATAGTACTTTTATTAATTCATAGGACTCAGCTGGGCTCCTCCCCTCAACCTAGGAGGTTTAGAAACTCATACTGAAAATAACATACAAAGATAAAAACGTAAAAATAGCAGACCTCCCTCTTGGAGGAGGAGGAAGGTGCCCAAGGTCGAAGATGATGATGGAATGTAAAGATGGATGGTCTGTAAGTTACATGAATCTAATCCCTTAAATAGATGACTAGCAGGGTAAAACAGTCTAATTAGTGCTAAAATCTACTTCTGGGGCCACTTGGTGAGTATTTAGGCTGAGCTTTGATGAGATCCACGTGCATTGAGGTCTCTTAGGCATGGAATGCTAGCCAGGGGTCCTTTCTAGATATTTGGACGTTGGGCTCTGCTCTTTGGGCGCTGGAAGTCTGGATGAGTGCAGATAGCTGGCGTTGGACGCCTGTTTTGGGCCTTCTAATCCGAAGTAAAGTATGGACTATTATATATAGGTAGAAAGCTCTGGAAGTCAGATTTCCATAGCCATTGAGAGCGTTCCATTTGGACTTTTGTAGCTCCGGAAAATCTCTTTCGAATGCAAGCTGGTCAGATCTGGACAGCATTTGTAGTGCTTTCTTTGTCTCTGAATTAGACTTCTGCTCCAGCTCCTCAATTTCAGCCAGAAAATACCTGAAATTGCCCAAAAACACAAAAAGCTCATATTTGAATCCAAAAATGTGATTTTAACACTAAAACCTATAAAAACTTAATAAAAACTAAATAAAAACTACTAAAAACTATATGAAAAAGATGTCAAAAAGCGTATAAAATATCCGCTCATCACAACACCAAACTTAAACTATTGCTTGTCCCCAAGCAACTAAAAACACAGTAGGATAAAAAGAAAATTAAGATACAATAAATTTCTAAGTTTCAAATGAAGCTTAGTTAAAATCAGATAAGCGGGACTTAGTAGCTTTTTGCTTCTGAATAGTTTTGGCATCTCACTATCCATTGAAAGTCAGAGATGTTGGCATCTTTAGGAACTTAGAATCCAGTTCATATTAGTGAATCTCTTAGTTAAGCTTATTTTGATTCTTGAACACAGCTTTTTTTTTTTTTTTTGAGTCTTGGTCGTGACCCTAAGCACTCTGTTTTCCAGTATTACCACCGGATACATTCATGCCACAGACACTTTACCTGGGTAAAACTTTTTAGATTGTGACTCAGCTTTGCTAGAGTACCCAGATAGAGATGTCCAGAGTTCTTAAGAACACTCTTTTTGCTTTGGACCACGACTTTAACCGCTCAATCTCAAGCTTTTCACTTAACACCTTCACGCCACAAACACATGGTTAGGGATAGCTTGGTTTAGCCGCTTATGCCAGATTTTGTTCCTTTGGGCCCTCCTATCCACTAATGCTCAAAGCCTTAGGCCCTTTTACCCTTGCCTTTTGGTTTAAAGGGTTATTGGCTTTTTCAATCTGCCCTCATTTTCCTGCGTTTTTGGGCAGTAATGGGTTTTTCTGCTTTTATTTTATTTTCACTATTTTCCTTCTTGCATGCATATATATATGTTTTTCTTTTGCAACATGCTTTTTCTTTTGCTTTTTGCTTATTTTTCTTGCTTAAAGAATCAATTTTCAGATTTTTCAAATTATCAATAATATTTTTCCTTTTTCCTTATTCTTTCAAGAGCCAACATTCATAAATTTCAACTTCAAATATGAACTGTTTAATCATACATTCAGAAAACAAAAGCAAATGACACCATATCAAACTAATTAAACTAATCTTATTTTAAAATTGAAATTCATACATCTCTCAGTTCTTTTCAAAAAACATTTCATTTAAGCAAGGTGAGAAATATATGGAATATTTTACAACTTTTTAAGACATCAATGCAAATGATCATGCAACTAGGACAAGAAAATAGATAAACAGACAGAAAAACAGAAAAATAAGACAGGAAAGGAGTAAAAGAGAATGAATCTACCTAAATGATGGTGGCCAGTGCTCCTCCTTGAGGATCCCATGTAGTGCTTGATCTCTTCTATGTTACTCCTTTGTCTTTATTGAGGCGGCTGCACAAGCTTTTGTGCATGCTTCCTAGTTTGCTCCGTCCTCTTCTTCCATACTTAAGAGTGGTAAAAGTCACAAAGCAAGGCTTTGACAACACCAAACTTAAGAGTTTTGCTCGTCCTCGAGCAAAGTAGGGTAGAAGAAGGTGGGGTAGTTGGAGCTTCTGTAGGACCTCTTGGTCTTGAGAAGCTAGGGAATTCCAGATTCTCTGCTTCTCTGCATTGGCGTTTGAACGCCCAGGGGCTGCTCCCTGGCTGGCGTGCAATGCCAGCAATGCTCCCCTCTTAGGGCGTTGATGCCAAGGCATCTTAGGCTAGTTTCACTAGCATTTTTTTGATAGTTTTAGTTGTTTTATGCATTTTCTTGAGCTTAAAGTAACCAAGAATGGTTAAAAGAAGAACAAAGCAATGAACCATCCAAACAGTATGATTTTGATGCAAATTCCATGAGTTTTTAGTTATATTACTTGAATGCTATGAATGGAAGATTTCTCATGAAATTTTGCAAGACTTTGATGCAATTGTTTGGATGATTTCAGGGAAGAAGAGGCTAGGCAAGGAAGCAACAAAGTCAATAAAGGAAGCTTGAATATCACATGTGGAGTTTAAGTTCTAGTTTAAGCCTAAACTGGAGCTTAAACGCCAGAATCATGAAGGCTAAGAAATGCTGAAACTGAAGTTTAACCTCCAGTTTAACCTTAAACTGGAGGTTAAACGCCAGAATGAAAGTCTCACCAAAGAAGCATTGCACGTTTAACCTCCAGTTTAACCTTAAACTGGAGGTTAAACGCCAGAATGAGAATGCCAATCAGGAAGCATTTCCACGTTTAACCTCCAGTTTAACCTTAAACTGGAGGTTAAACGCCAGAAATGGGAAGTGCACCAAGGAGCCATTTCCACGTTTAAGCTCCAGTTTGACCTTAAACTGGAGCTTAAACGTGTTCGACCAAGTTTTCTCCTCCAGGGTTGCTTTCTCCATTTCCACGTTTAAGCTCCAGTTTAACCTTAAACTGGAGCTTAAACGTGTTCGACACCTCCAGGGCTACCTTTCTCAGCTTCCACGTTTAAGCTCCAATTTAACCTTAAACTGGAGCTTAAACGTGTTCGACCTCCAGGATGCCTTCTTCCATTTCCACGTTTAAGCTCCAGTTTAACCTTAAACTGGAGCTTAAACGTGTTCGACCTCCAGGGCTGCCTTTTCTATCTCCACGTTTAAGCTTCAGTTTAACCTTAAACTGAAGCTTAAACGTGTTCGACTAAGTTACCCTCCAGGGCTGCCTTCTTCCATTTCCACGTTTAAGCTTCAGTTTAACCTTAAACTGAAGCTTAAACGTGCTTCCACAAAAGGCATCACTGGAAGTGTCTGGCGTTTAAGCTACAGTTTAAGCTTAAACTGCAACTTAAACGCCACTCTTGGAAAAGGTTTCTGGGCCAACAATATTGCGGTTTAAGTTAGTATTTGAGCACAAACATTAACTTAAACTTACTCTGGTATGAAACCCAATTGAATATCATGGTTTATGGGATTGGGCCTGAAGGATTGATGAGTCTGAAATTTCAATTTATTGAGTCATGTGTCATTATTTGATTATCACTAAGTTGGCTCAATGAATGTTACAGATTTTGGATCAACAGCCTCATCAAGATTATGGATCATAAACCCAAGGCAAAAGGAAAGCAGGGAGAGGCCTCAAAGCCCAAGAAACACAACAGAAGCTCAATATAGAAAGTGTATAAATAGGATAGAATTTAAGTTAGGGAGGACTTTTACTTTTACTTTTAGCTAGTTTTCATATCTTTGTAATTGAATTCAGAGCTATGACTCACTAAACCCCCTTTCATTGGGTTAGGGAGCTCTATTGTAATTCAATGAATCAATAATAGTTTATCTTCTTCTTCAATCTTTTCTCTTAAATTTTGTTAGAAAGCTTCTCGATCTAATTCCATTGGGTAGTTGTCTTGGGAAAGAAACTACCCATAATTGGAATCCTTCGGAACCTTGGGAAAGGAATGGAGGATTCATGCTAGAGAAGCTTTCTCACAGTGAATTGGATTGGGGTTTGGATGGATATTGTGACATGTAATCCTACCAAATTGTGGTTCATGAAACTGTGTGGTATAATCAGTGATCGAGCATCATCTCTTCTTATGAACATTTAAACCAAGGGATTGGGAATTTGTTCGTTTTTAGAGAGAATTGGTGAGCCAAGGGATTGGGATCCAATCATATAAGATTGCCAAGCAAAATTCAATGAACGCATTGCTTGAGGAAGAGATAAACATGTTTTGATTCGGAGATCTCAATATCTCCTATAACCCAATGAATTCCCCATTTCTGATTTCCACTTTCTCTTTACATTCTGCAATTACATTCATGCAATCACCCCCATTCCCTTTTAATTTCAGCAATCTAGCTTCTGCTCTTTACTTCATGCAATTTAAGATTCCGCCATTTAAATTTCTTGTCATTTACTTTTCCCGCCAATTTTACATTCCGCAATTCTCATCTAAATCTTGATTCCGCTCAACTAGAACACACTTCTAATCCGAATTGCTCACTCAACCAATCCTTGTGGGATTCGACCTCACTCTATTGTGAGTTTTTACTTGACGATAACCGGTGCACTTGCCGGAAGGAATTTTGCCGATCGTGCAATTTCCTAAATCGTAGCATAACTAGTTTATGCGCATCAAGTTTATGGCGCCGTTGCCGGGGATTGGTTTTCGATTGACAATTCTCAAATTGGAAGTTAACTAGATTGAGCATTTTTTTTTGTTTTGATTAATTCAGTACACATTACTTGTTGAATTTTAATTTCTGCACTCTGTTACATGCTTTCTTTCTTTATGCCTTTAAATTCAAGCAACTAACTCACTGACTCACTAACTGTTTGAATTAATTCCTCAACTGCTCTAACCATACTCTTCCATTAACCAAGAGTATTTCACTTGTTTGTTGCCTGTGCTGTGTTCTTGTATGACAGGTAGGAGAGGAGAGACATCAACTCCTCCATATACCGAACCAGAGAGGACCCTTCATAGACTGAGAAGGGAAGCAAGAGGGAAGAGAGTACTGGGAGAAGAGGAATCTGAAGGAGAATCTGAGGACAATTTTGAGGAAGCTTTAGATCTCAACATGGATAGAGAAGTTCACAACCATGAGAGAGCTGATGGAAACAATGCCATTCCTGAGAGGAGGGTTCTTAGTTCATACATAAACCCAACCTCTGGGAATTGTGGTAGCAGCATCCAGAAACCACCCATTCAGGCCAACAATTTTGAGCTCAAACCACAGCTAATATCACTTGTGGAGAATCATTGTTCATTTGGTGGAAGTGCTAATGAAGACCCAAACCAACATCTCACAAAATTCCTGAGAATTTGTGACACTGTGAAGTCCAATGGAGTCCAGGAAGATGCATATAAACTGCTTTTGCTCCCATTTTCACTTAGGGACAAGGCAGCTAAGTGGCTGGAATCATTCCCAAGGGGGAGCCTAACAACCTGGGATGAAGTGGAAAGCAAGTTTCTGGCACGTTTCTACCCCCCACAAAAGGTCAATAGGCTTCGATCTGAGGTTCAGACGTTTAGACAACAAGATGGTGAAACTCTCTACGAGGCATGGGAGAGATTCAAGGATTTGACAAGGAAATGCCCACCAGACATGTTCCATGACTGGGTGCAATTGCATATTTTCTATGATGGACTGTCTTATGAATCAAGGAAGGCTGTAGACCATTCATCAGGAGGTTCATTGAACAGGAAAAAGACTGTGGAAGAAGCCATTGAAGTGATTGAGACAGTGGCTGAGAATGAGTACTACTATGCATCAGAGAGACACAACACTAAGGGAGTCATGGAGCCGAACCATGTTGATACAATTCTAGCCCAAAACAGGGTGTTTGCCAAGCAACTAGCAGAGCTCACCAGGAAATTAGAAACAAAACAAGTGGCTGCAATACACACACAAGAGCAAGAGGAAGAAAGCACTGAAGGAGGTGATTGGGAAGAGGCCAATTATGTAGGAAATCAACAAAGGCAACCATATGATCCACATTCCAACACTTACAACCCAGGCTGGAAAAACCACCCAAACTTTGGGTGGGGAAACCAGCAAAACCAACATAACAAGTCCACATACCAAAACTCCAACCAAAGATCATACCAAGCCACACAAAACACTTACTCTCAACCACCATATCATGGCCAAAATAATCAACCTACCCAACCTAACCCGAACCAACAATTTCAAGATCAATTAAACAGGATAGAAGGAGTGCTGGCACACATGGGTCAGGACATAATTGAATTGAAAAGCTTCAGGGATGATGTGAGAACTACCTTAAGAAACCATGGTGAAAAACTCAAGAGGATGGAGTCTCAAGTAGGAGAGCTATCTCAACAGGCCCTCAAATCAACTGCAGTGTTCCCTAGTGACACAGAAAAGAATCCTAAAGGGGAACAAAAGGGAGTGAGATGGGAAGAATGCAAAGCCATCACCATATTGAAAGAAGTCTCAGAAGAAGAAGGAATCAGATCCTCAGAACAGGAGCCAGAAATCTTGAAGGAAGGTGTGGAGGAAGCTAAGCAGGAAAGTGAAACTGAGCAAGCCAAGGAACTGCAAAAAGGCACGATAGAAACATACCAACCAAAAGCACCATTTCCTCAGAGGTTAGGAGGAGGTGAAAAAGAGAAAACCTATTCAAGGTTTTTAGAGACATTTAAGTCTCTCCATATCAATATTCCCTTTCTTGAGATTCTCCATCAAATGCCTACACACATCAAGTATTTAAAGGAATTGTTGAGCAAGAAAAGAGTTTTGAAGGGAGGACAAACGGTAACAATGAACAAAGAATGCAGTGCCCTCATCAAGAAGGACACAGTCTCTAAGAAAACAGACCCAGGAAGTTTTCATATTCCTTGCATCATAGGAGAAACAAAAATTGACAGAGGATTCTGTGATCTAGGAGCTAGCATAAATGTGATGCCTCTAACTCTTATGAAGAGGCTACAACTGAATGAGGTGAGATCCACTGATGTAATCATACAACTGGCTGACAAAACTCAGAAGCAAGCTGAAGGGGTGGTTGAGAATGTGCTGGTGAAAGTGGGAGATTATTACTTCCCCACAGACTTTGTCATTTTGGACATGGAGGAAAGCTACCTATACCCTATCATTCTGGGAAGACCATTTCTAGCCACTACTAGAGCGCTCATAGATGTAGAACAAGGAGAGCTAATTCTGAGAATACATGATGAACAGCTCATTTTCAAAGTTTTCAAACCTGCATCTGAACCTGAACCAGAACCTGAAAAGCCTAAGGATGATAGTAGTCATCTGTGTTTGGAGGAAAGTAATCCAGCAGCTGAAACTCTAAAACAGTCTTTGGAAGGCAAACAGGAATTGCAAGAGTTAAAGCCACAAGAATCAATGGAAACAGATCAGAAGGATCCTCCTAGCATAAGGGTCAATGAAGAAATCCTCAAGAGAAAGGGAAGAATGATAGGGAAATTGCCAAGAGGGTGGAGAAACAAGAAAATTCCCACTGAAGGTTTTTCTCCGGGAGATAAAGCGATATCAAGTCATTATCTGCCAATCCCACCTGGCCTCAAAACCATTCCTTCCCAGCTCCCTCAAGTGTTCACAATCAGGAAAGTTCTTTCTATGGAACATTTAGAGGTCATGAAGGAATCAAGTGGAGACGTTTGCATAGTGAGAGGAGAAGACGTCAAGCACTACAATCCACCCTAACAAGGGACAACCGTCAAGCTAGTGACGTTAAAGAAGCGCTTCATGGGAGGCAACCCATGTTTTTAATATCCTTACTCTTTTTTGTTTTGTTTTGCATCTAATAAAGCATGGTTTCTTATGCATGAACTTGAATCCTCAGGACAACTGCTGAAAGAGTGCACTAAACATTGCATATAAAATACAATTTGTCTCTAAGTTTGGTGTGCCTGAGGGCACCCCAAACTTTATTCAAAATGCATTCAATTTTTCATGCAAAGAGCACAACCAAACATTAAGTTTGGTGTTCCTCTTTGAACACGGTTCATGAAAAGCAAGAAGTTCCTCTGGATTTCGAAATTCATGACAAGTAGACCATTCGCATGTTTTAATACTTTGGTTTCAATTACTTAGGGTAGTAACTTTGTTTAGAATCAAAGAGCCAAAGTGACTATGATTTATTAGAATTATGCACAGTCATTAAGGACAACCAATATGGATTTCATGTCATCAGGAGACTTTACCAAACACTAAGTTTGGTGTCCAATAATAAGTGTGCATACATACAAAAGTCACGGCTATAAGCTCATGGAGTCAATCATTGATTTACATGTGCAAGTACTATTCATCATTCACATGGACCGAAAAATGATAGCAAACTTGTTTGTTTGTGCAGGTACAAAAGAAAAGACAAAAATGGAGGAAAAAGACAAAGGGAGGTACGGTGCTTGGTCAAAAAGAAAGTTCACAAGTCTTTGAAGCTAACACATGGGAAAAGGAAGTTCTGCAAGAAAAGATTGCTACATGTACAACCTAATGAACCCAGAATACTTCCAAGAAAATGAAAAGCAATTCGTCCTTCTCCCTAATTCATATATTTACCATCAAGCCACCCTTCACAAACCACCCTAGCCGTCCATTTTTCACTTAAGGGCCCTATAAAGAACCACTTGGGGAACGAGTTCAACACCACCAAATCTCCTTCATGCACATTTTCTTCATCATAGCATAAACTATCTCTTGCCGAAAACAACCTCCCCACATTTCCAACAACACTTCTTGCTTCACCTTGTCAACTTTAGCTTGTCACTTACCCCAAAACTAAAGAACCAATGGCAGCTTCATCTAGCCACAAAAGAAGAAAAGACAAGCAACCAATGGAGGAGAACAGGGAATTCGATGCAAGGAGATACAAATCAGTTTTTCATGAGATTCAAGCCGAATGGATGAGACCTAAAAGGGTACTAGCTGAGGTTCCCTTTGACCTTGAAAAGGATGAGTTCCCAGGTATTTGGGAGAAGATCAAAAAGAGGAAGTGGGAGCTCCTGACTAAGCCAATCACTAAAATCAACATCAACTTGGTGAAGGAGTTCTATGCAAATGCAGTGAGGGAAGACTCAACCAAGAAACCCACATACAAAAGCTATGTGAGAGGGGTGGAAGTTGACTTCAGCCCCAAGGCAATCATGAAAACTCTTGGCCTGAAAAACATACATTTCAGCCAAGCAAGTTATGAGGAAAGGATGATAGGAGAACCTGACTACACGACTATTGCTGAAGATCTTTGTGCCATCAGAGCTGAATGGGTGAGAAAAACAAGAGGGGCTCCAAGAGTCTTGAGAAGGGGAGACCTAACACCTGAAGCTAAAGGGTGGTATGCAATAGTTAGGAGATCCATCCTACCCACTGCAAACTCTTCAGAAATAGTCCCTAAAAGAGCCATCTTGCTTCATTGCATTATGGTGGGAGGGGAGATCAAAGTTCATAAACTCATTGCTGAACAGATACAAGAGTTTAGTGAGAAAAGTGACCCTGAATCCTGGCTTCACTTCCCTAGCACCATCATTAGACTATGCATCGATGCCCAAGTACCACTTGAAGATGAAAGACCTAATTGGCTATATCCTGGATTGGCCATAACTGCGTACAGAATGACTCTTGGCCCAACTGCTCCAAGACATACAAGAAGAAGAAATGAAGAAGGGCAACAAGCGGAAGCAAAGCAAGAAGCAGAACAAGAAGGACAGGAAGGAGAAGACAGAGAAGAAGAGCAAGAAGAGCAAGCAATCCCAGAAAGAAGACAACGAATTCCCAGAGACCCCATGGATATGAGCAGAATGCAGGAAATCATGGAAGGAATGTCTCAACAATACATGAGGTCTCAGGAGAGACAAGAGGACTTTCACCTAAAAATGATGGATATGCAAAGGAACTTTGAATCAAGATTCTTAGATCTGCAAAAGGGAACAAAATTTACACTTACAGGAATCCTTCAGCCACATATGCCAACACCAAGATGCCAATGTCTTGGCAATCAAGGAAGCCACCACTTTACAGAATGCAAGATACTCAGTCCAAGCTGATTACAACATCAGTTCGCAAATCAAGCTTAACTACATAGGGGAACATTTACACAAGATGGACCCAGCATTCCCAGCTTTTGATGAGTATTTCAAAGGGAGGAAAGAAGGAGAAATAAACAAGGCAATGATCCTTGAAAAAGGAGTGGAAGAAACAATGAAAAAGGCTGGATTCTGGAAAAAGCTCATAAGAAAAGACAAAGGAAGCACAAGTGGTCAAAAAGAGGCAGGAAGCAAGAAGAAGCAGGATCCCAAGAATTAAGAAGAACCAAGCAATAAATAAGAGGTGGTCTCGTTCCTTAATAATCAAATGATAATTGGTGAATTGTCTTTATGAGCTTTCTTTCATCATAAGTCATTTAAGTTTTATGTGGAGTTTTTTTTTTTAGTATGAGTGTCTGTTATTGCTTTGAATAAAGCGAATGCCTAGATGTTTGGATATAACTTCACCTTCTTAAACAAGTGCTTGCCATGCTTGTTCTATTTACAAAAATAAAAGAAAAGTTTGAACAAAAGTAACTTGGCTAAAGTAGTGACAAATCAAGTAGAATTAAGTGGTGGTATGCATGCTTGATTGTTCAGTCAGATCACTGGAAATAGAGTGTAGAATTATCATTTTTTATGTAGAAATTGAAAACTGTCTATGGATCTTGATGAATAAATGTCTTTGGCCATGAAAAAGAAAGAAAAAGAAGAAGAAAAAGCCACTGAAAAAGGGCAACCAAAAAGAAAAAAATTTGAGAAAATAAGCTAGGCACCAATGGTTTGAACTTCTGAGACAAATGCCTGTGGTGTTCATGTATTAAGGATATGCTTGGATGAATAGGTTCTGAGGAGTGTTTCAACACTTGGTAACTTGGGTTAACTAACCCGGGATTATCAACCAAAAGTCCATTATCAAGAGCAACCTAAATACAAAACATTTAGTCACACAAAGAGGTGCTGGGCACCAATGTCTCAAGAAGAAATGTGAACTAAAATGCCTGAAGTGGATATGTGTAGTGCACTGATAAGAAAAAGAAAATGCCAAAGGCTTGTGCAACACATGACACCAAGCAAACAAGGAGCAAAGGAGCTCTAAGAAAAAGAAAAGAAAAACAAAGAAGAGAAAAGTGCCAAGGACATAAGAATAACAAGAGGCCATAGCAGTGTTTGATGGATGCAATGAAAAAGTGATGATCTTACTTGATAAGTATGGAAAAGTGATGCTGCAACTTTCTGCATAAAACCCTTCTGATGAACTTCAAATGCTTGCTAATATAGCCAATGTAATTGCTTTCTGTTTCATACTTTCTTCTCAAATAACTCAGGACTTGCTTAGGGACAAGCAAGTATTAAGTTTGGTGTTGTGATGCTAAGGCATCTTAGGCTAGTTTCACTAGCATTTTTTTGATAGTTTTAGTTGTTTTATGCATTTTCTTGAGCTTAAAGTAACCAAGAATGGTTAAAAGAAGAACAAAGCAATGAACCATCCAAACAGTATGATTTTGATGCAAATTCCATGAGTTTTTAGTTATATTACTTGAATGCTATGAATGGAAGATTTCTCATGAAATTTTGCAAGACTTTGATGCAATTGTTTGGATGATTTCAGGGAAGAAGAGGCTAGGCAAGGAAGAAACAAAGTCAATAAAGGAAGCTTGAATATCACATGTGGAGTTTAAGTTCCAGTTTAAACCTAAACAGGAGCTTAAACGCCAGAATCATGAAGGCTAAGAAATGCTGAAACTGAAGTTTAACCTCCAGTTTAACCTTAAACTGGAGGTTAAACGCCAGAATGAAAGTCTCACCAAAGAAGCATTGCACGTTTAACCTCCAGTTTAACCTTAAACTGGAGGTTAAACGCCAGAATGAGAATGCCAATCAGGAAGCATTTCCACGTTTAACCTCCAGTTTAACCTTAAACTGGAGGTTAAACGCCAGAAATGGGAAGTGCACCAGGGAGCCATTTCCACGTTTAAGCTCCAGTTTGACCTTAAACTGGAGCTTAAACGTGTTCGACCAAGTTTTCTCCTCCAGGGTTGCTTTCTCCATTTCCACGTTTAAGCTCCAGTTTAACCTTAAACTGGAGCTTAAACGTGTTCGACACCTCCAGGGCTACCTTTCTCAGCTTCCACGTTTAAGCTCCAGTTTAACCTTAAACTGGAGCTTAAACGTGTTCGACCTCCAGGATGCCTTCTTCCATTTCCACGTTTAAGCTCCAGTTTAACCTTAAACTGGAGCTTAAACGTGTTCGACCTCCAGGGCTGCCTTTTCTATCTCCACGTTTGAGCTTCAGTTTAACCTTAAACTGAAGCTTAAACGTGTTCGACTAAGTTACCCTCCAGGGCTGCCTTCTTCCATTTCCACGTTTAAGCTTCAGTTTAACCTTAAACTGAAGCTTAAACGTGCTTCCACAAAAGGCATCACTGGAAGTGTCTGGCGTTTAAGCTACAGTTTAAGCTTAAACTGCAACTTAAACGCCACTCTTGGAAAAGGTTTCTGGGCCAACAATATTGCGGTTTAAGTTAGTATTTGAGCACAAACATTAACTTAAACTTACTCTGGTATGAAACCCAATTGAATATCATGGTTTATGGGATTGGGCCTGAAGGATTGATGAGTCTGAAATTTCAATTTATTGAGTCATGTGTCATTATTTGATTATCACTAAGTTGGCTCAATGAATGTTACAGATTTTGGATCAACAGCCTCATCAAGATTATGGATCATAAACCCAAGACAAAAGGAAAGCAGGGAGAGGCCTCAAAGCCCAAGAAACACAACAGAAGCTCAATATAGAAAGTGTATAAATAGGATAGAATTTAAGTTAGGGAGGACTTTTACTTTTACTTTTAGCTAGTTTTCATATCTTTGTAATTGAATTCAGAGCTATGACTCACTAAACCCCCTTTCATTGGGTTAGGGAGCTCTATTGTAATTCAATGAATCAATAATAGTTTATATTCTTCTTCAATCTTTTCTCTTGAATTTTATTAGAAAGCTTCTCGATCTAATTCCATTGGGTAGTTGTCTTGGGAAAGAAACTACCCATAATTGGAATCCTTCGGAACCTTGGGAAAGGAATGGAGGATTCATGCTAGAGAAGCTTTCTCACAGTGAATTGGATTGGGGTTTGGATGGATATTGTGACATGTAATCCTACCAAATTGTGGTTCATGAAACTGTGTGGTATAATCAGTGATCGAGCATCATCTCTTCTTATGAACATTTAAACCAAGGGATTGGGAATTTGTTCGTTTTTAGAGAGAATTGGTGAGCCAAGGGATTGGGATCCAATCATATAAGATTGCCAAGCAAAATTCAATGAACGCATTGCTTGAGGAAGAGATAAACATGTTTTGATTCGGAGATCTCAATATCTCCTATAACCCAATAAATTCCCCATTTCTGATTTCCACTTTCTCTTTACATTCTGCAATTACATTCATGCAATCACCCCCATTCCCTTTTAATTTCAGCAATCTAGCTTCTGCTCTTTACTTCATGCAATTTAAGATTCCGCCATTTAAATTTCTTGTCATTTACTTTTCCCGCCAATTTTACATTCCGCAATTCTCATCTAAATCTTGATTCCGCTCAACTAGAACACACTTCTAATCCGAATTGCTCACTCAACCAATCCTTGTGGGATTCGACCTCACTCTATTGTGAGTTTTTACTTGACGATAACCGGTGCACTTGCCGGAAGGAATTTTGCCGATCGTGCAATTTCCTAAATCGTAGCATAACTAGTTTATGCGCATCAGGCGTTGAACGCCCAGCAGGGCTTCCTAGCTGGCGTTCAACTTTGACACTCCACTTGGAGTGTTCTGTTTTTACTACTGTGAAATCTGTCTCTTGACTGATGCACATGATCATGACTCTAACAACTGAAAGGAAAAACAAAAAGAAAATAAATGGTTGAGTAAAGTTGGGTTGCCTCCCAATAAGCGCTCTTTTAAAGTCACTAGCTTGACCTTTAGCTCCTTAAGGAGGTGAGTAAGGGCTCAGATTTTCGCCCCTGACAATGAATTTTTTGCCTGTCCTCTCATTGATGAGCTCTACATGCTCTAGAGATAGAACACGACTCACTGTATGTGGTAAGGCTGGCTTCTTAGTGAAGACAACTCTCATACTAGGTGAGAGGCCTTTTGTTGGGACTTTCTCGTCTATCCAGCCTTTAGGTACTTTCTTTTTAGTACCTTTGTGCTTAGAGCTTGTTGAGGGCTTCTTAACACCAAACTTAGAATTGATATCTGGGGACTCTGCAGAGCTCTGCACAAAAAGAGAGGGTTTGCACACTAGGTGTTACACTGTTATCTCTCTTTTAGAGGGAGAATTGGGGTGAGGCATCTTAAATAAGATGTGGTCCTCCCCTAACTTTAGGGTTAGTTCTCCCTTAGCCACATCAATGATAGCATTAGCTGTGGCTAAGAAAGGTCTTTCAAGGATGACACAGTCATCCTCATCCTTTCCTATGTCCAAGAATAAGAAATTTGCAGGGATGTAGTGGTTTTCAACTTTAACCAAGACATCCTCTACTAAGCTATATGGCTTCTTCATAGTCTTGTCTGTCATCTCTAAAGAGACGTGTGTAGCTTGTACCTTAAATATGCCTAGCTTCTCCATTACTGAGAGTGGCATGAGGTTGATGCTTGACCCTAGGTCACATGGAGCCTTTTCAAAGGTCATAATGCTTATGGTGCAAGGAATCAGAAAGCATCCAGGGTCTGAAAGCTTCTGAGGTAGCTCTTGCTGATCCAAAGCATCGAGTACTTTGGTAAGCAGTGGAGGTTCTTCCTCCAGAGGCTTTGTACCAAATAGTTTGGCATTCAGCTTCATTAGAGCTCCTAGGAAACGAGCAACTTGCTCTTCCCTAGTGTCGTCATCCTCACTTGAGGATGAGTAGTCATGAGAACTTATGCACTGTAGAAGTGCATTCAAAGGAACCTCAATTGTCTTTATGGTTTCCTTTGGTTCTGGGCTGGTGGGCATTGAACACCCAGTGAAGGCTTCTTCACTGGTGTTTAATGCCTTCCCATTCTCCTCCAATTCAGCCTCAACCTCCATGATTATGGCCTTACACTCTTCTCTAAGATTAACTTCAGTATTACTAGGGAGAGTGTCAGGAGGGATCTCAGGGATCCTCTTGCTCAGTTGACCAACTTATACCTCTAAGTTTCTAATGGAGGACCTTATTTCATTAACGAAACTGTGGGTGGTCTTAGTGAGGCTGGAGACTAGAATGACTAAGTCAGAAAGGCTCTGCTTAGAGGTCTCCATATTCCCTTGAGAAGGTGGGAATGGTGGTCTGTAATTGAACCTATTCTGGTTCCTACCACATTGATTGAAACCTTGCTGAGGTTTCTGTTGATCCTTCCATGAGAGTTAGGATGTTTCCTCTATGAAAGGATGTAAGTGTTTCCATAGGCTTCTCCCATGTAATTCACCTCCTCCATGGTGGGTTGATCAGGATCATAGGCTTCTTCTTCAAGAGAAGGTTCCTGATTACTGCCAGCTGCAGTTTGCATCCCAGTGAGATATTAAGAGACCATGTTGACCTGTTGGGTCAAGATCTTATTCTGAGCTAGGATGGCATTCAAAGTCTCAACTTCTTCCTTTCTTCTGAGAGGTTCCATGATTTATAGGATTCCTCTCAGAGGTGTACATGAACTAGTTGTTAGCAACCATCTTAATGAGCTCTCTAGCTTTTGCGGCATTTTCTTTAAGTGGAGAGATTCACCTGCAGAGCTATCCAAGGAAATATTGGATATTTCAGATAAGCCATCATAGAACATGCCTATGAGGGACCATTCTGAGAGCATGTCAGGAGGATATCTCCTGATCAGCTGCTTGTATCTTTCCCAAGCTTCATAGAGGGATTCACCTTCTCTTTATTTGAAGGTTTGAACTTCTACTCTAATCTTGCTCATCCTTTGAGGAGGAAAAAACTTAGCAAGAAAAGCATTTATAAGCTTTTCCTAAGAGTCAAGACTCTCTCTAGGTTGGGCATCCAACCGAAACTTAGCTCTGTCTCGCAAAGCAAAGGGAAAAAGCATCAGCTTGTAGACTTTCGGATTAACTCCATTAGTCTTTATAGTATCACAGATCTATAAAAATTCTGCTAAGAACTGATGTGGATCTTCCAATGAAAGTCCATGAAATTTGCAGTTCTGTTGCAGAAGAGAGACAAACTGAGGCTTATGCTCAAAATTGTTAGCTCCAATGGCAGGTACAGCAATGCTTCTGCCATAAAAGTCAAAGGTAGGCATGGTGAAGTCACCAAGGACCTTTCTAGGCTCCTCTTGTGGTTCGGTCATATCCTCTGTTTCTTGTTCAAAACTTTTTGAAAGGTCTATTCTGGAGTGTTGTGCTTTAACTTGTTGTAAATGCCTCCTCAGAGTCTTTTCAGATTCAGGATCAGGAGTCAAAAGGGGTTCTTTATCCTTGTTCCTGGTCATAAACAAGAAGAAAATAAAAAAAAGAAGGAGAGACTATGCCAATAGGTAAGAAGCTCCTCCTTAAAGTTAGAAGTAGAGAAGAAGGAAGAAGATAAAAATTAAAAATAAAAGTAAATAAAATAAGTAGAGTCTAAATACCTTGGATATAGTAAATAAAGAGAAAAAATCACAAGAGAGCTTTCTATGCCAATTGGCAAGAAGCTCCAAGTGAGATGTGAAGAAAGACAATAAAAGAGAAGATAGAAGATGCAGAAAAAGAAGTTGAACTAAAGCTGTTATGAAAAGAGATTAGAAGTGAAGAGGTATAAATAGAAAAAGTAAATTAAAATATTTTTATATTTGTTTAATTAATTAAATTAATTTTCAAAAAATTATTACTTTATTTAAAATAATTTGAATTTTAATTGTTAAATTTTCGAAAATAGAAGACAGAAAGGGAGAATTAATTTTCGAAAATAGAGAGAGAAGAGAGTTAGTTAGGTAGTTTTGAAAAAGATGAGAGAGAAGAAGGGGAAGTATTTTCGAAAATTAAGGTAGAGGAGAGTTAGTTAGGTGATTTTGAAAAAGATGAGAGAGAAAAAGAGAGTTAGTTTTCGAAAATTAAGAATAGAAGAGTTAGTTAGGAGGTTCTGAAAAAGATAAGAGAGAGAAGAATAGAAGTGATTTTCGAAAATTGAGAGAGAGAAAAGTTAGTTAGGTGGTTTTGAAAAATAAGAGAGAGAAGATAAGATATTAATTAAGAAAAGATAAAAATAAGAATAAAAATAAAAAATAAGATAAGAAAAGATTTAAATTTTAAAAATAAGATAAAAAGTAAGATAAGAAAAGATTTTGAAGTCAAAATTTGAAATTTTAGAAAAAGATAAGATAAGATTTTAAAAAGTCTTGAAAAAGATATGATTTAAAAATTAGAAGTTAGAAAAGATAAGATAAGAAACAAAAAAGATAAGATTTTTGAAATTTGATTTTGAAAAAGATATGATTTTAAAATTTAAATTTTGAAAAAGATATGAAAAAGATAAGATTTTTAAAAAAAGATAAAAAAATTTTTTAAAAAAGATATGAATTTTACTTTTGAAAAATTTGATTTTTGAAAACTTGACAACTAAGATAAGATAAGATAAAATTTTGAAAATCAAAATATGAATTTTTATGAATATTTTCGAAAATTATGGTTAGGAATTAGTTAGAAAAGATATATTTTTTATTTTTTAATTTATGATGAAATAGAAAAACACGAAAAAGACACAAGACTTAAAATTTTTAGATCTAGTGCACCCAAATTTTCGAAAATTTTGGAGGGAAACACCAAGGGACACCAAACTTAAAAATTTTAAGATCTAAACACATGCAAGACTCAAGAACACCTTGAAGACTCACAAGAATACAAAGAACAAAAATTTAAAGACTCAAAGAACTCAAAAACACAAGAAAAAGACACAAAACTTAAAATTTTTAGAAAACCAAGACCAAATTTTCGAAAATTGCAAGAAAAATAAAAAAGAAAATACCAAACTAAAAAATTGAAACAAGATTTAAACAAAGAAAAATTATTTTTTTGAAATATTTTTAGAAAGAAAAATTGGCTCAAAAATAATTCAACCAAGAGCATATGTCTGGGTTTTAGCCAATAAGGAAGGAAAATTAAAATGGAAAATTAAAATTAAAAGACTCAAAGATTCAAACCAAGAACATAGACGCATTCAAAGAAAAGAAAAATATTTTTGGGAAGGATTTTTAAGAAATTTTCGAAAAAAATAGAATAAGAAAACAAAAATTAAAGACTCAATTAAAATAAAATAAACTAAACTTACCTGATCTAAGGAGCAAAACAATCCGGCAGTTTGGCCAAACTCAACAATCCCCGGTAACGGCGCCAAAAACTTGGTGCGCGTGTATGCAAAACCCACACTATTTCGTACAACAGCAGCAGTACCAGCAAGTGCATTGGGTTATCCAAGTAATACCTGAGCGAGTCAAGGTCGATCCCATGAGGATTGTGGCTTGAAGCAAGCTTATGGTTGTCTTGCAGGTCTTAGTCAGGCGGAATCAGAAGGAGTTATGTTGAATGTGCAAAGCATGTGTTTTAAACCTATTAGGAATTGAATGGAATAGAGTTGAGAGTCGGAGTTGCTTTGTCTTTCTGAAGTAACTCGGGTACCATTATCTTCTTTGCTTGTGAATGATCTTCTTCTATGGCAGGCTGTAAGTGATCCATGCCATAGCCCATGGTCATTGATCTCCTCTGCTACAGAATGAACGCCAGGGCCCTTGGTATTCAATTCAATGGAGGATGAAGCGCATAGGAATCCATTCTCTTGGCGATCCTACTCAAAACTCCACAGACAAGGTAGAATCTTTCGGATCAGAGAACGCTGCTTCTTGGATCTAGCCTATACAACGGAGACCTTAATGTCCTCGGAGATCAGCTGAACTGATGTCTCGAGAAGTCACCAACGAAATCGTGGATTAACCGTCTAAGAGATGTAAATCAATAGTTGCTGGCTCGTGCTTTCCGGCCAAGTATTCACACAAACCCAAGTAGACGGGGGTGTTTTTCAGGCACGTTCATCTTGATGTGATAAACAGAGCTAATTTGTCAGATCGTCCTGTTCATCACGATGAATATCGGGATATACATCTTAGAGATAGATCAGACACAGATCGAAGAAGAAAAAATAGTACTTTTATTAATTCATAGGACTCAGCTGGACTCCTCCCATCAACTTAGGAGGTTTAGAAACTCATACTGAAAATAACATACAAAGGTAAAAACGTAAAAATGGCAGACCTCCTGCCCGGAGGAGGAGGAAGGTGCCCAAGGTCGAAGATGATGATGGAATGTAAAAATGGATGGTCTCTAAGTTACATGAATCTAATCCTTAAATAGATGACTAATAGGGTAAAACAATCTAATTAGTGCTAAAATCTACTTCTGCGGCTCACTTGGTGAGTATTTGGGCTGAGCTTTGATGAGATCCACGTCCATTGGAGTCTCTTAGGCGTGGAATGCCAGCCAGGGGTCCCTTTTGGACCTTTGAACGTTGGGCTTTGCTTTTTGGGAGCTAGAAGTCTGGAAAAGTGCAGGTAGCTGGTGTTTGACACCCATTTTCGGCACTTTAATCCGAAGTAAAGTATAGAACATTAGATATTTCTAGAAAGCTCTGGAAGTCAACTTTCAATAGCCATTAAGAGCGCTCCATTTGGACTTCTGTAGTTCTAGAAAAGCTCTTCCGAATGCAAGCCGGTCAGATCTGGACAGTATCTGCAGTGCTTTCTCTGTCTCTGAATCAGACTTTTGCTCCAGCTCCTCAATTTCAGCCAGCTATACTTAAAATTTCCCAAAAGCACAAAAACTCATAGTATAATCCAAAAATGTGATTTTAACACTAAAACCTATAAAAACTTAATAAAAACTACTAAAAACTATATGAAAAATATGTCAAAAAGCGTATAAAATATCCGCTCATCAGTGACCCATGCATTGGCATAAAACTCTTGTACCATTAAGATTCCAACTTCTGGAATAGGATTGGTTAGGACTTCCCAACCTCTCCTCCGGATTTCTCGTCGCATCTCTGGGTACTATTTCTTTTTTAGCCTAAAGGGGACTTCAGAAATCACCCTCTTCTTTGCCACTACTTCATAGAAGTGGTCTTGATGAGCTTTGGTGATGAATCTCTCCATCTCCTAAGGTTTGGAGGTGGAAGCAATAGCTGTGCCATAAGTGTGAATGGAAAGCAAAAAGCAACGCTTTTCCAACACCAAACTTAAAAGCTTTGCTCGTCCTCGAGTAAAATATGAAGAAAATAGTAGAAGAAAAAGAGAATAAGGAGAGATGGAGGGAGATATGGTTCGGCCAAGTGAGCGCTATAGTGTATGAGGTGTGTCTTTTTAGAGGTGGTATGATGGGGTATTTATAGGGGTGGGATGGGGTAGGGTTCGGTCATGGGAAGGGGAAATTGGAGGGAAAGTTTGAATTCGAAATGGGTGTGGTTGGTAGAGGGTTTTGATGATTTTGGGAAGAGGTATCGATATGATTGGTTGAGGGTTTATGGGGAAGAGTGTATGGGGAAGAGTGAAAGTAAGAGAGAGAAGAAGTGGGGTAGGTGAGGAATCTGTGGGACCCACTAATCCTGAGGGGCTAGGAAATTTGAATTCCCTGCCCCCTTGTGGGCGTTGAATGCGCTCCTCCTACTCCTAGCTGGCGTTGAACGCTAGCAATGTGCTCCTAATAGGGCATTGAACGCCCATTGGGGTGATCCTTCCTAGCGTTCAATGCCAGGTCTCTACCTCCTGGCTGGTGTTCAACGCCAGCAATGCTGCTCTTTATGAGTGTTGAACGCCCACTCTGGCCTCCTTGTCTGGCATTAAACGCCAACAAGGTACCCGCTCTAGGGTGTTTTGTTTTTAGTTCTGACTGTTTCTGTTTATATGTTCTAACTACTGCACATAATTATAATTAAGGAAAAAATATGAAAATTACAATGATATAACTTAGATAAACTTAATGAAAAATAAGAAAACTCTAATTATTGATGGGTTGCCTCCCAACAAGTGCTTTTTTAACGTCCCTAGCTTGATGGTTAACTCCTTATGGAGAAGGATAGGGTCCCAGAATTTTGCCACTTACGGTGAACTTCTTGCCTATGCTCTCATAGATAAGTTCCACATGTTCCAGAGACAGGATATTATTCACAGTATATGGAACGACTGGATTGTCAATGAAGACAACTCTCATGCCAGGTGGTGCACGAAATTGTGATCACACTTTTCACAACTCCGGTGCAACTAACCAGCAAGTGCACTGGGTTGTCCAAGTAATACCTTACGTGAGTAAGGGTCGATCCCACGGAGATTGCCGGCTTGAAGCAAGCTATGGTTATCTTGTAAATCTTAGTTAGGAAATTAGTGATAAAAATGATTTTGTTTATGAAAAGTAAATATCATGAAATGAATGATACTTGTGATTCAGTAATGAGGAACAGGTTGAGGTTCCAGAGATGTTCTGTCGTCTGAATCTCTGCATTCCTACTGTCTTCTTCTCCAAACACGCATGGCTTCCTTCCATGGCAAGCTGTATGTTGGTGGATCACCGTTGTTAATGGCTACCATCCGTTCTCTCAGTGAAAATGGTCCAGGTATGGTTTCTGTACGGCTAATCAACTGTTGGATCTCTCGTCTCAGATGAAAAATACCAGGCACAACTATCAGACGGCTAATCATCTGTCGATTCTCACTTGTGCCCAACATTCGTGAGTTTGAAGCTCGTCACAGTCATCCCGTCCCAGATCCTACTCGGAATACCACAGACAAGGTTTAGACTTTCTGGATCTCAGGAATGCTGCCAATTAATTCTAGCCTCTACCATGAAGGTTCTAATCTCACGGATTCGAATGCTCTGTTTCCATGAGAGGCAAGTCAAATCCATGGATCAGAGACCCAAGAGATACGCACTTAAGCTGTCGCCCAACGACTACGTTGAGCTCAGATAGAACGGGAGTGGTTGTCAAGCACGCGTTCATAAATTTGAGAATGATGATGAGTGTCACAGATTATCATATTCTTTATATTAAAGTACGAGTGAGAATCTTAGAACAGAATCAAGCGTGATCGAATAGAAAACAATAGTAATTGCATTAATCCATTGAGACAAAGCAAAGCTCCTCACACCCACCGATGGGGTTTAGAGACTCATGCCGTAGAAGATACAATATGAGATGTAAAATGTCATAAGTTACAAAATGAATCTCTAAACTAGTAACTTAGGTTTACAAAAAATGAGTAACTAAGTGCAAATAGTGCAGAAATCCACTTCCAGGGCCCACTTGGTGAGTGTTTGGGCTGAGCTTTGAAGCTTTCACGTGCATAGGCTATTCTTGGAGTTAAGCACCAGCTTGGGTGCCAGTTTAGGCATTCAACTCCAGTTTTGGTGCCAGTTCCGGCATTTTACGCCAGAAAAGGGTCTCTGGCTGGCGTTTAACGCCAGTTTGGGCCATCAAATCTCGGGTAAAGTATGGACTATTATACATTGCTGAAAAGCCCAAGATGTCTACTTTCTAACTCAATCGAGATCGTGCCAACATGACTTCTGTAGCTCCAGAAAATCCACTTCGAGTGCTGGAGGGTCAGAATCCAATAGCATCTGCAGTCCTTTCTCAGCCTCTGAATCGGATTTTTGCTCAGGTCCCTCAATTTCAGCTAGAAAATACCTGAAATTATAGAAAAACACACAAACTCATAGTAAAGTCTAGAAATGTGAATTTTGAATAAAAACTAATAAAAATATAATAAAAAGTAACTAAAACATATTAAAAACTATGTAAAAATAATACCAAAAAGCGTATAAATTATCCGCTCATTACAACACAAAACTTAAATTGTTGCTTGTCCCCAAGCAACCAAAAACAAAATAAGAGAAAAAGAAGAGAAAATACAATAAATTTCAAAAATATCAATGAAGATTAGTTTTAATTAGATGAGCGGGACTAGTAGCTTTTTGCCTCTGAATAGTTTTGGCATCTCTCTATCCTTTGGAGTTCAGAATTGTCGGCCTCTTTAGGAACTCAGAAATATAGATAATGTTATTGATTTTCCTAGTTAAGTTCTTTTTTATTCTTGAACACAACTACTTTATGAGTCTTGGTCGTGACCCTAAGCATTTTGTTTTCCAGTATTACCACCGGATACATAAATGTCACGGACACATAACTGGGTGAAGCTTTTCAGATTGTGACTCAGCTTTACTAGAGTCCCCAGTTACAGGTGCCCAGAGTTCTTAAGCACACTCTTTTGTTTTGGATCACGACTTTAACCACTTAGTCCCAAGCTTTTCACTTGGACCTTCATGACACAAGCAAATGGTTAAGGACAGCTTGATTTAGCCGCTTAGGCCAGGATTTTATTCCTTTGGGCCCTCCTATCCATTAATGCTCAAAGCCTTGGATCCTTTTTACCCTTGCCTTTTAGTTTAAAGGGTTATTGGCTTTTTTCTGC
Source organism: Arachis ipaensis (assembly GCF_059453495.1). Lineage (NCBI taxonomy): Eukaryota > Viridiplantae > Streptophyta > Magnoliopsida > Fabales > Fabaceae > Arachis > Arachis ipaensis. The sequence continues at coordinate 70,947,047 of NC_142435.1, read as the reverse complement.
TTGCTTTTTCTTTTTCTTTCTTTATTTTTCACCATTTTTTTCCGCAAGCTTTGTGTTTTTCACTGCTTTTTCTTGCTTCAAGAATCAATTTTATGATTTTTTAGATTATCAATAACATGTCTCCTTTTTCATTATTCTTTCAAGAGCCAACTTTTCTTAATTTCAATTTCAAATATGCACTGTTTAAGAATACATTTAGAAAACAAAAAGTATTGCCACCACATCAAAATAATTAAACTATTTCCAAGATAAAATTCAAAATTCATGTACTTCTTTTTTTTTTGCAAATAAAAGTATTTTTCATTTAAGAAAGGTGAGAGATTCATGGAATCATTCATAGCTTTAAGATATAGACTCTAAACACTAATGATCATGTAATAAAAACAAGACTTAGACAGAAAATAAACATAAAAATAGACAAATAACAATAAAAGCAAAGAAATTAAGGAGCAGGTCCACCTTAGTGACGCCGGCTACTTCTTCCTCTTGATGGTCCAATGGAGTGCTTGACCTCCTCTGGCTTGCTCCATCCTCTTTCTTAGTGATGGGCTTTGGTGATGAATTTCACCATCTCCCAAGGTTCGGAGGCGGAAGCAATTGTCTTCCCTTTCCTCTTTCTAGAGGATTCTCTGACTTTGGGTGCCATAAGTGGTAATGGAAAGCAAAAAGCAGAACTTTTCCACAATCAAACTTAAAAGCTTGGCTCATCCTCGAGCAAAATAAGATAGAAGGGAGTAGAAGAAGAATGAGGTAATTAATTTTGAAAAACTAGTTAATGTTAAAAAAATTAAAAGGATTTGAAAAGAATTTGAGAGGATATGTAAGTTTAGAAAAAGATATGGACAAGAATTAAAAAGAATTGAAAAATAATTAAAAAGAATTTAAAAGATTAATAATTTTTGGAATTAGAAATAAAAAATGAATGTTTGTAATATTTTGATGCAGAAAAATTTGAATTAAAACATAAAAATTCGAAAAAATTGGAGTTGGAAACAAAATTACCTCCCCCTTGCTGTTCTAGCGTTAAATTCCCTGAATGATAGCCATTCTGGCATTTAACGCCCATCTGGTAGCCATTTTGGGCGTTTAATGCCCAGCCAGGTACCCTGGCTGGCGTTAAATGCCAGAAATCCTTTGTTATTAGGCTTTTTTTCTGAACGCCCAGGATGCTGCTGTTTCTGGCGTTAAACACCCAGAATGATAGCCATTCTGGCGTTTAACGCCCAAAATGCCCCTTTATTGGCGTTTTGACGCCAGTGAGCTCTTTTTCTCTTTGATTCCTCTGCTTTATGTCCTGAACCTCCATTTCCTAGACTTATTCACTGAAATGCATTAAGTAACATGAATAACAAAATTAAATAGACTCATATAATTGTTATAAACATCTAATTTTTTATAATGGCTGGGTTGCCTCCCAACAAGCGCTTCTTTACTGTCTTTAGCTGGACTTTACTGAGCTTTTAATTTAGTCTCAGTTTTGAGCATTCTTGCTCAACATTGCCTTCAAGATAATGTTTGACTCTCTGTCCATTAACAATGAACTTTTTGTCAGAGTCAATATCCTAAAGCTCTACATATCCATATGGTGACACACTTGTAATCACATATGGTCCCTTCCACCGGAATTTTAATTTCCCAGGGAACAATCTAAGCCTAGAGTTAAACAGCAGAACCTTCTGTCCTGGCTCAAAGACTCTAGATGACAGCTTTCTGTCATGCCACCTTTTTGCTTTCTCCTTGTAAATTCTAGCATTTTCGAAAGCATTGAGTCTGAACTCCTGCAGCTCATTCAACTGGAGTAATTTTTTCTCTCCAGCTACCTTTAGTAATTTTTTCTCTCCAGCTACCTTAGCATCAAGTTCCACTGGCAGATGACAGGCTTTTTCATACACAAGCTGGTATGGAGAGGTCCCTATAGGAGTCTTGAATGCGGTTCTGTATGCCCACAGAGCATCATCCAGACTTCTTACCCAATCCCTTCTACGGGTACTTACAGTCCATTCCAGGATTCATTTTAGTTCTCTATTTGAGACTTCAGCCTGCCCATTTGTCTGTGGATGATATGGAGTTGTCACTTTGTGGTTAATTCCATATTGGATCAGAGAAGAGTCAAGCTGTTTATTGCAGAAATGAGTGCCTCCATCACTGATCAGTACCCTAAGGACACCAAACCTGCTGAAGATATGCTTCTGGAGGAACTTCATCACTGTTTTAGTATCATTAGTGGGTGTTGCAATTGCCTTTACCCATTTAGATACATAGTCTACTGCCACCAGAATATAAGTATTTGAATATGATGGTGGGAAAGGCCCCATGAAGTCAATACCCCATACATCAAATAACTCAATCTCTAAGATCCCTTGCTGAGGCATGGCATAACCGTGAGGCAGATTACCAGCTCTCTGGCAACTGTTACAGTTACGTACAAACTCTCGGGAGTCTCTATAGAGAGTAGGCTAGTAAAAGCCACAATGGAGAACCTTTGTGGCTGTTCGCTCACCTCCGAAATGTCCTCCATATTGTGATCCATGGCAATGCCATAGGATCTTCTGTGCCTCTTCTTTAGGCACACATCTACGGATTATTCTGTCTGTACATCTCTTAAAGAGATATGGTTCATCCCACAAGTAGTACTTTGCATCAGAAACCAATTTTTTAGTTGCTGCTTACTGTACTCTTTGGGTATGAATCTCACAGTTTTATAGTTTGCAATATCTGCAAACCACGATACTTCCTGAATGGTAAAGAGATGCTCATCCAGAAAGGTTTCAGAGATCTCAGTAGGAGGGAGGGACGCTCCTGCTACTGGTTCTATCCGGGACAGGTGATCAGCTACTTAGTTCTCTGTCCATTTTCTGTCTCTTATTTCTATATCAAACTCTTGCAGAAGCAACACCCATCTTATGAGTCTGGGTTTTGAATCCTGCTTTGTGAGGAGATATTTTAAAGCAGCATGGTAAGTGTACACAATCACTTTTGATTCTACTAAATAAGATCTGAACTTGTCAATGACATAAACCACTGCAAGCAACTCCTTTTCTGTGGTTGTGTAATTCTTCTGCGCATCATTTAAAACACAGATAGCATAATAAATGACATGCAGAAGCTTGTCATGCCTCTATCCCAATACTGCACCAATGGCATGGTCACTGGTATCACACATTAGTTCGAATGGTAATGTCCAGTCTGGTGTAGAAATGACTGGTGTTGTGACCAGCTTAGCTTTCAGAATCTCAAAGGCCTGCAAACACTCTATGTCTAAGATAAATGGTGTATTAGCATCTAGCATATTGCTCAGAGGTTTTGCAATTTTTGACAAATCCTTTATAAACCACCTATAGAATCCTGCATGTCCTAGAAAGCTTCTGATTGCCTTAATATTGGCAGGTGGTGGTAATTTTTTAATTACCTCTACCTTAGCTTGATCCACCTCTATTCCCTTGTTTGAAATTCTGTGCCCAAGGACAATTCCCTCAGTCACCATAAAGTGACATTTCTCCCAGTTTAAAACTAGGTTAGTCTCGTGGTACCTTTTCAAAACAAGTGCTAGATGGTCAAGACATGAGCTGAATGAGTCTCCAAATACTGAGAAGTCATCCATGAAGACTTCCAAAAATTTCTCTACCATATCAGAGAAGATAGAGAGCATGCACCTCTGAGAGGTTGCATGTGCATTGCACAGCCAAATGGCATCCTTCTGTAGTCAAATACTCTAGATGGACATGTGAATGCTGTTTTCCCTTCGTCCTGAGGATCTACCGCAATTTGGTTGTAACCTGAATAGCCATCCAAAAAGCAATAGTATTCATGACCTGCTAGTCTCTCTAGCATCTGGTCTATGAATGGTAAAGGAAAATGATCCTTTCTGGTGGTTGTATTGAGCCTTCTGTAGTCAATACACATACGACACCCTGTAACTGTTCTTGTAGGAACCAGTTCATTCTTTTCATTTTGAACTACTGTCATGCCTCCCTTCTTGGGGATAAATTAGACAGGGCTCACCCAGGGGCTATCAGAAATAGGATAAATAATCCCAGCCTCTAATAACTTAGTGACTTCTTTCTGCACCACCTCCTTCATGGCTGGATTCAGCCACCTCTGTGGTTGAACCACTGGCTTAGCATCAGCCCCCAATAGAATCTTGTGTATGCATCTGGCTGGGCTAATGCCCTTAAGATCACTTATGGACCACCCAAGAGCTATCTTGTGTGTCCTTAGCACCTGAATTAGTGCTTTCTCTTCTTGTGGCTCTAAACAAGAGCTTATGATTACCGAAAAAGTGTCATCTTCTCCCAGAAATACATATTTCAGGGATGGTAGTAGTGGTTTGAGCTCAGGTTTAGGAGGCTTCTCCTCTTCTTGAGGAGTTTTCAGAGGCTCTTTTGTTTTCTCTGGTTCCTCCAGATCAGGCTGAACATCTTTAAAAATGTCCTCTAGCTCTTACTGTCCTCAGAGGGATTTTGGGCAGTGGTCTGGTCATCCTCTGTCAGTTGTTCCTTTCTTGGCTTTCTACTGCTTTGAGTTGAAACATTCAATGTCTTCCCACTCCTTAAATGAACAGCTTGGCATTCTTCTGTTATATGTTTAGATAACTGCTGTCCTGTCTGATTCAATTGTTTTTCCATATTCTGGTTAGCATCTTTGGTTTCTTGTAGCATCTCTTTAAATTCTGCTAACTGTTTTGTTATAGAAGATAGTTGTTGATTGAGTTCAGCAATTTGTTCAAGAACTAAGTTCAGTGGATACTGCCTCAGCCTCTTCTTTCATGGAGGTCTCACCGCTTGAGTACAGGTGCTGATTTCTGGCAACTGTATCAATGAGCTCTTGAGCCTCTTCAATTATCTTTCTCATATGTATAGATCCACCAGTTGAGTGGTCTAGAGACATCTAGGCCTTTTCTGTAAGCCCATAGTAAAAGATGTCTAACTGCACCCATTCTGAAAGTATTTCAGAGGAGCATTTCCTCAGCATCTCTCTGTACCTCTCCCAGGCATTATAAAAAGATTCATTATCCTCTTGTTTAAAGCCTTGGATGTCCAGCCTTAGCTGTGTCATCCTTTTAGGAGAGAAATATTGATTCAGGAATTTGTCTGATAACTATTTTCATGTTCTTATGCTTGCTGTAGGTTGGTTATTTAACCACCTCTTAGCTTGATCTTTTACAACAAATGGAAACAATAATAATCTGTAGACATCCTGATCCACTTCCTTATTATGTACTGTGTTAGCAATTTGTAAGAACTGTGCCAGAAACTCAGTAGGTTCTTCCTGTGGAAGACCGGAATACTGGCAATTTTGTTGTACCATGATAATGAGCTGAGGGTTTAGCTCAAAATTGCTGGCTCTGATGGGGGGTATACAGATACTACTCCCATATGAAGTAGTAGTGGGGTTAGCATATGACCCCAGAGTCCTTCTGGACTATTCATTTCCACTTAGGTCCATGATGGAGAAAGGGAGATGATGTGGATTGTAAATAAAAATTTTATTCCTTTTTTTTTTGAAATTAAAGAAATTAAAATAAAGTAAATAAAAGAGATTGATGCAAGTTTCGAAAATTAAGAAAAGAAAAAGAAATAAAAGAAATTATAAAACTAAATTAATTAATTAATTAAAAAGATTTGAAAAATTGTGGGTGAGGATTTTCGAAAAATGAAGAGAGAGAAAGTGGTTAGGAAGTTTTGAAAAAGATATGTCTTAAAATTAAAGATACTTGAAAGAAAATAAATAAAAGAAAAAATTTGAAAAAGATATGATTTTAAAATTTTAAAGATTGAAACTTTCTTAACAAGAAAACACCAAACTTAAAATTTTTCAATCAAAATAATAAAATAGGACAAGTAATTCGAAAATTATAAAAAAAAGAAAAAGATTTTGAAAAATTTTATAAAAGTTTTCGAAAAATAAAGAAAAAAGAAAATTGAAAATGAATTTGTTTTGAAAATGATTTACAAAGATAAATTTTTAAAATTGAAATTTTGACTTGACTATCAAGAAACTACCAAATTTAAAAAATTTTGACTAAGTCAACCTGAGAAATTCGAAAATGATGAGTAAATAAAGGAAAAGATATTTTTTTGAATTTAGTGAGGAAAGAGAAAAACAATAAAAAGACACCAAACTTATAATTTTTAGATCAAAACAAAGAAAACAAACAAGAAAACTTTGAATGTCAAGATGAACACCAAGAACAAATTTTGAAAATTTTTAAGGAAATAAGGACACAAAAAACACCAAACTTAAAAATTTTTATACTTTGGACAATAATAATTCGAAAATGTATAAGATAAACAACAGAAGACACCAAACAAGAAAATTTAAAGATCAAATAAGGAAAATTATCAAGAACAATTTGAAGATCAAGAAAGAACTAAGAACATGTAATTAAAAATATGAAGAAAAATAAAAACATGCAATTCGAAAAATTGAAGGAAAATAAAAACATGCAATTGACACAAAACTTAAAACATGAAACTAAACTCAAACAGAAGACATAATTATTAGTTTATTGGTTTTTATCTATTTATTAAAAATTTTCGAAAAAAATCTAGAAAAAGAAAACAAGAATTTTAAAATTTTAACAAAAACAATAATAAAAGACTCAAAGAAAAATTAAAGATTAAAAAAGAAAAATAAAATTTTTGAAAAGAAAATAAAAGACTCAAATTTAATGACTCTAAACCAAAAAAGATAAAGTTTTCCTAATCTAAGCAACAAGATGAACCATCAGTTGTCCAAACTCGAACAATCCCCGGCAACGGCGCCAAAAACTTGGTGCATGGAATTGTGATCACACTTTTCACAACTCCGGTGCAACTAACCAGCAAGTGCACTGGGTCGTCCAAGTAATACCTTATGTGAGTAAGGGTCGATCCCACGGAGATTGCCGGCTTGAAGCAAGCTATGGTTATCTTGTAAATCTTAGTCATGAGATTAGTGATAAAAACGATTTTGTTTATGAAAAGTAAATAATATGAAATGAATGATACTTGTGATTCAGTAATGAGGAACAGGTTGAGGATCCGGAGATGCTCTGTCGTCTGAATATCTGCTTTCCTACTATCTTCTTCTCCAAACACACGTGGCTTCCTTCCATGGCAAGCTGTATGTTGGTGGATCACCGTTGTCAATGGCTACCATCCGTCCTCTCAGTGAAAATGGTCTAGGTACGGTTTCTGTACGGCTAATCAACTGTCGGATCTCTCGTCTCAGATGAAAAATACCAGGCACAGTTACCGCACGGCTAATCATCTGTTGGTTCTCACTTGTGTCGGAATAGGATCTCTCTATCCTTTTGCACACTGTCACTGCGCCCAACATTCGTGAGTTTGAAGCTCGTTACAGTCATCCCGTCCCAAATCTTACTCGGAATACCACAGACAAGGTTTAGACTTTTCGGATCTCAGGAATGCTGCCAATTGGTTCTAGCCTCTACCACGAAGGTTCTAATCTGACGGATTCGAATGCTCTGTTGTCAAGAGAGGCAAGTCAAATCCGTGGATCAGAGACCCAAGAGATACGCACTCAAGCTGTCGCCCAATGACTACGTTGAGCTCAGATAGAACGGGAGTGGTTGTCAAGCACGCGTTCATAAATTTGAGAATGATTATGAGTGTCACAGATTATCATATTCTTTATATTGAAGTACGAGTGAGTATCTTAGAACAGAATCAAGCGTGATCGAATAGAAAACAATAGTAATTGCATTAATCCATTGAGACACAGCAGAGCTCCTCACCCCCACCTATGAGGTTTAGAGACTCATGCCGTAGAAGATACAATATGAGATGTAAAATGTCATAAGTTACAAAATGAATCTCTACAAGTAGTTTTTATACTAAACTAGTAACTTAGGTTTACCGAAAATGAGTAACTAAGTGCAGATAGTGCAGAAATCCAATTCCAGGGCCCATTTGGTGAGTGTTTGGGCTGAGCTTTGAAGCTTTCACGTGCATAGGCCATTCTTGGAGTTAAACGCCAGCTTGGGTGCCATTTTGGGCGTTCAACTCCAGTTTTGGTGCCAGTTCCGGTGTTTTACGCCAGAAAAGGGTCTTTGGCTGGCGTTTAATGCCAGTTTGGGCCATCAAATCTCGGGAAAAGTATGAACTATTATACATTCCTGTAAAGCCCAAGATGTCTATTTTCCAACGCAATCAAGACCGCGCCAGGTGGGCTTCTGTAGCTCCAGAAAATCCACTTCGAGTGCTGGAGGGTCAGAATCCAACAGCATCTGCAGTCCTTTCTCAGCCTCTGAATCGGATTTTTGCTCAAGTCCCTCAATTTCAGCCAGAAAATACCTGAAATTACAGAAAAACACACAAACTCATAGTAAAGTCCAGAAATATGATTTTTGCATAAAAACTAATAAAAATATAATAAAAAGTAACGGAAACATATTAAAAACTATGTAAAAATAATGCCAAAAAGCGTATAAATTATCCGCTCATCACCAGGTGAAAGGCCTTCAGTGGGGATCTTCTTGTCCCTCCGGCCTTTAGGTACTTTCTTCTTAGTACCAGTGTTTTCAATGCTTGATAATAGCTGCCCAACACCAAACTTAGAGTTGGTGTCTGGGGGCTCTGTATAGCTCTACGCTGAGATAGAGGGTTGGAACACTAAGTGTTACATAACTGTCTCTTTTCTGTCAGAGGGAGAGTTGGGGTTAGGCATCTTGAATAAGATATGGTCCTCCCATAACTGTAGAATCAGTTCTCCCTTTGCTATATCAATGATGGCATTGGCAGTGGCTAGGAATGGTCTTCCAAGGATGATGGATTATCCTATTCATCCCCAGTGTCCAAGATTATAAAATGTGCAGGGATGTAAAGGTTCTCAACCTTTACTAAGACATCCTCTACCAGACCATATGCCTTCTTCATTGATTTGTCTGCCATCTCTAGTGAGATTCTTGTAGCTTATACCTCAAAGATTCCCAACCTATCTGTTACAGAGAAAGGCATGAGGTTTATGCTTGATCCTAGGTCACACAGAGCCTTATCAAGGTCATGGTACCTATGGTGCAAGGAATTAAGAAGCGTCCGGGATCTGGTTTCTTCTGAGTTAAGTTCTGCTGAACCAAGGCATTGAGTTCCTTGGTGAGCACTAGAGGTTCTTCCTCTAATATCTCTGTGCCAAATAGCTTGGCATTCAGCTTTGTGAGAATTCCTAGGTACCGAACAACTTGCTCTTTCCTAGTTTCCTCTTCCTCATTAGAGGAGGAGTACTCTTCAGATTCTATAATTTTCAACCAAGGATTCAAGGGAACTTCAGTGGGCTCCTTATGAACCTTGGGTTCCATCAATTCTTCAATAGGAAAGTTCTCAGTGGGCTTAGGGTAGCCAACTACTCCTATTGTGGCATTCAATGCCAGGACTTGTGTTTTTTTGGGCATTGGATGCCCAACTTGTGTCCTTTTACTGGCGTTCAATGCCAGATGTTGTGTCTTCTTGGGCATTAAACCCCGGTAAGGACCTCCTTACTAGCGTTAAATGCTATTGATGGTGCTCCTATAGGCGTTGAATGCCCAGTAAGGACTTCCTTACTGGCGTTCAACTCCAATGCATCCCCTTCAGATTCGGCCTCAGTTTATACAATGATGGCCTTGCACTCTTCTCTTGGGTTAACCTCAGTGTTACTTAGAAGAGTATTATGAGGAGTCTCAAGGATTCTCTTAGTCAGCTGACCAACTTATACCTCCAGATTCCTGATGGAGGACCTTGATTCTGTTATGAAGCTGTGAGTGGTTTTGGAGAGTTCAGAGACTATGGTTGCTAAGTCAGAAAGGCTCTGCTTAGAAGTCTCCATCTGTTGCTGAGAAGGTAGAAATGGTGGTCTACTGTTGAACCTATTCTGGGTTCTTCCACCTTGATTATTGTTGAAGCCTTGTTAAAGCTTCTATTGATCCTTCCATGAGAAGTTAGGATGATTCCTCTATAAGGGGTTGTAGGTGTGATGAGTCCATATTTTCTGATATATTTTGGTTTGATTCGAGTGGATTTCATCACATAAACCCACATTTATTCATCTAAATATCATGCTTTTGTGTTTTCTCCCTAAATTGAGCTTAATTGTGAAAACATGTTATTTTGTGCTAAATTTAATCAATTTTATTCCACTTTTATTCCATTCGATGTTTTGATATGTTTGATGAGTAATTTCAAGCTTAAGGTATTTCCATAGGGTTTTCCCATGTAATTCACCTATGGTGGGTTGATCTAGATCATAAGCATCTCCCTCATAGGAGGTGTCTTGAGTACTGCCAGCTGCAGCTTGCATTCCAGTCAAATGCTGAGAGATCATATTCACCTGTTGGGTCAAAATCTTTTTCTGAGTCAATATAGTATTCAGAGTGTCAACCTCTAGAACCCCTTTCTTCTGAGCTATACCATTGTTCACAGGGTTTCTCTCAGAAGTGTACATAAAATTGTTGTTTGCAACCATTTAAATGAGTTCTTGTGCCTCTGCAGGTGTTTTCTTCAAGTGGAGTGATCCACAAGCAGATTGGTCCAAGGACATCTTGGACATCTCAGATAGACCATCATAGAAGATACCTAGGATAGTCCATTCTAAGAGCATGTCAGGAGGACATCTTCTGATTAGTTGCTTGTATCTTTCCCAAGCTTCATAGAGGGATTCACCCTCTTTTTGTCTGAAGGTTTGAACTTCCACCCCGAGCTTGCTCATCTATTGAGGTGGAAAGAACTTGGCCAAGAAAGCATTGACCAGCTTTTTTCAAGAGTCTAAGCTTTCCTTAGGTTGAGAATTCAACCATATCATAGCTTTGTCTCTAACAGCAAAAGGGAAAAGCATAAGCCTATAGACCTCAGGATCCACTCCATTGGTCTTGACAGTATTACAGATTTGCAAGAATTTTGATAGGAATTGATGTGGATCTTCCAGTGGAAGTCCATGAAATTTGTAATTCTGTTGCATTAGAAAGACTAAGTGAGCCTTAAGCTCAAAGTTGTTTGCTCTAATGGCAGGTGTTCCGAGGGTTACCTAAAACTGTAGGTCGATCTTGGATGAGATCTTCTATACTGGTCGGAGATGACGTGTCCGGCTGGTGGACGGTGGCCGGACTGCCTTTGGATTTGGGTCGTGTTCCTCTATTTGGGCCCTTTACTGGGCTTTCCTGTCAATTTAGCCGAGCTCTTTAAGAAGAGGTCGGATAGCCTGACTTGAAGAGGTTGGTCGCTTTGTTACTGAACATCCCGGGTCGGATAGCTTGACCGAGGGTGTGAACAATGCCCCTGCTCGAGCTCGGTCTTTCTTTATGAGGTCGAGTCCTAGTTCTTAAGACTTTGATCCTTCTCTGGTGAAGCCGAACTCAAGCATTTGTCGACTTTTTTCTTTGTAGAATCTTCCTTTTTTGAATGTGGAACGTTTTCTTCTGAAAGCGCGCGCTTTTATATTAGCATTCTGTTCTTGGGAACGTGCGAGGGTTTAATACCTTCATTAATTGGTTTTAATTGCCTGTTTCTCTTGGCTTTTTATTTTGAACTTTACACACAGAAACGGTTTCTCTTCTCCATTTATACTTGTAACTTCCCTTTTCTTTCTCCCTTTCTGTTTCCTGAAGTTTGCGGTTTTCACATTTCTTCCCTGCGACGTCATTTGGTGATTTCTTGGTGTCTCTCTTTGCTCGAAAGGCGATTCTGTCCCTCCGTCTTCGATCTTCTACGAAACTTCTTCCGTTGTTCAGGTTGGTTCTTCTTTTCATTGTTCTCATCCTTTTTTCTGATAAGGCTTTGATTCTGACTAAATGTACGTTGGGAATGCTTGAGCCTTTTTATAGTCTTGTGTTTGCTTGTTACTGTGATGTATTTTTTCTGGTTTCTTTTTCGTCTTTAGGCATACTCTTGGTATTTCTGTTGAGGCTTTCTAGGGCTTTGCATGTTCTGCTGTTGCTTCTGGTTGTTTTTTGATACTTTAAAAATTGTATTTGTTTACTTCTGCAAAGATTGCCCCTTGATTTTTTCCCTGTTGATAGCTTTTCTTGCTGCTGAACCTTTGTAAGAGATAATCGATGCTTTGTTTTGATTTACTTTGTTTGTTCGGAGGGGGATTTTATTTCTCTGAAGAAAAGGTTGCGTCTTTGATGATATTTGTTGTTTAGTAGCTTCGTTCGTTGATCAAAGCTGGGATAGTGAATCTGGGAGGTAGTTTATTTTGATGATCTGTGGCTCATAGCTTTCTTCTCAAAGTGTCGCTTTAGTTGAAAGAAAAAGAAAAAAGGGTTTATTGTTTTCTTGTTGGGACGTATCGAGATGTAGGCTTGTAGGTTTCCTGAGTCTCTGTCCTGCTAACTGCCTCCAAAGGATGCCCCTGGATCTTTTTGGTGTGGGTCCTGGGGTTTCCTTTTGTTGTTTGTACTGCACTGGATTATGTTGGCCGAGTTGTTTTGTTTTCTTCCGAGATGTTTTTTAGTAATTCAATCTTCTTTTCTTGTTTGTAGGACTAGTTGGTCATGTCTTCTCGCAAAAATATTGTAGAGACGTCCTCTAAGGTCCCTGTGGGAATGTCCGATTGGTTGGACTCCCTTGTTTTGATGTGTGTTTCTGTGGTCAATGCTGAATTCTGTGTGGAGCTTAGGAAACATCACCGCCTTTGTAAGAGTAGAGATCAACAGAGAAATTATGGATTGGTAGCACCTAACTCCGAGGAGAGGGTTTGCTTCCCTATCCAGACCCAGGGGAAGCGCCCTTTCTTTTATGCTTACGACTATTTTTTCAGCCAGTTGGGCATCACTTTCCCCTTCACTTCCTTTGAGACCGATTTGTTGTGGTCGTGTAATGTAGCCCCATCCCAACTTCATCCGAACTACTGGGGCTTTATTAAGATTTTTCAGCTTCTTTGCTGAGAATTAGATGTTACCCCTTCTCAAACTCTTTTTCTTTATTTGTTTGTTTTAACTAAGCCCGGGATTTCTGCAAAAAAGAAAGCCTCGTGGGTTTCTTTTAGACCTGCACAAGGACATAAGGTTTTTACCATGTATGACGAATCCTTTAGGGACTTCAAGAACTATTTTTTCAAGGTTCGAGCTGTTGAAGGAGCTCGTCCCTTTTTCCTGGAAGCGAATGATGAGCCATCTTTCCCTCTGCATTGGTAGCAAAATGTAGTAGTATCCCGCTACACATGGGAAATGCTCGACGAGATTGAGCAGGCCTTTGTAACAGTTTTAGAGAACCTTTGGGGGGAACCTCCTCATCTGGATACTAAAAAGTCTTTGGGGGACCCCTCCCTCATCCGAACTGCGTTGGGTATTGCTTGATATATATTACTTCTTATTTTTACTCTGCTTTTTTTTTTCTTCTTTCCTGGTCTGTAAAACTGCTGGTTTACATTTCGCAGAGATGGCCAAGAATAACGATGCAATGAAAGCTTTCAAGAAGGCGAGAAAGGCTACTACAGCTCAGAACATCTCGACCAAGACGGATGGGAAAGGATCTTCTCAGATGACGTCGAAACCATCTATGCCGAGCTCTCCTGGTCCGAGGAGAATGATTCCTACTCCTCGAGTCCGTTTGATGGATCCTCCGCAGTCTTCTGCTGCTGCTGTATCTTCTCCTCCGGCTATTCCTCCTTCCAAAAGACCTCAGACTGTTGAACCCTTTAATCTGGATGCGCCTGATTTTGATCCTATTGGCTTTGTAGATCAGCAGATTGGTCCTTATGTTGCCCTCTCTATGGATGATGTTTCTCTCCTTCGCCATTTAGATTTTATAACTCGGAGTAGCATCAAGATGGCGCATATGGGTGCTGCCCTGTACCGAACTGCCCAAGACCTTCCTCTGCATGCTACCAAAGCCTTTATGGAGGAGGCTAAGCAGGAGTTCGACCGGATAAAGGGTTTGAAGGAGGAGCTCGAAGTGAAGGTGTCCAAACTGGAGAAGGAGTTGGAGGGCGAGAAAGCTAGTTCTATTGCTTTGGCGGCTTCTGTGAGGTTGGCTGAAGACACAGCATTAAGGCACAAGGATAGCTACGTCATGTCCTATAGGAAAGTGATGTGTCTTAGGGAGGAGTTGGAGTCGGCCCGGGTTGATTATGCCGAGCTCCAAGGTCACCTTGTGGGCAGTGTAAATGCTGCTTATGAGAACCTGAAGGAGCAGGTTCAAGTTATTGCACCTGAGGCCGACCTTACTCTCTTTAGTCTGGACAATGTTGTAAAGGATGGCAAGATTGTCTCTGACGACCCTGATGACGATGATGTTAAACCTCCCTCCGTGCCTGCTGCCAAAGCCTCTGTGGTGCCGACTTCTTCAGTTCCTTCGGTTGAGGCCAGTCATCCCAAGTCAGAACCTGACTGTCGAATCTTGAATCGGGATGATGGGACTGTGGATGCCGTGCCTCCTCAGACTCGTCCTCCTTTGCCCCGTGTTGATGCTGCTAAGCAGCCTTTGGATCCTTAATGAATTTTCTAATTACTTGTGTACGTAGCCCGGCTTGTGGGCTTTTTAAACTCTTTATTTTGTAAATGATGTTTCTGACTTTCGCTGCACTCCTAGCTGCTTGCTTAGTAACTTTATTTTGAAAAACAAAGTAATTTCCAAGCTCTTGGGGTTGGTTTTGGTAACCTCTTGGGCTTGTTATTATCATAACTTGTGTTTTTTCGTAACATGTCCTTCTGCACTCGTCTAGGTACCTTTCTAGGTTTTTGGGAGTGTTGGAATTTTCGTTGTCTGATCTCTTTGGATTGGCTTGAGCCTTTGCCTGATGTTATTTCCAGTAATTTGTGTTGTTTGGACCTCGTTCGGGTCATTATCCGAAATTACTTTGTATAACGCTAAAGCTTTCGAGAGGCCGATTTCGCCATGTCAATTTTGTCCAAGTTGTTGTTAGTAATCCTCTTTTTTGGACCTTGCTTAGGTCTCTTTCAGGGATTACCTTACGTTTTGGGCTGACTCCATCGTGTTGGGTCCTCCTAAGTTATTTTTTGTAATCCTCTTTCTTGGACCTTATTCAGGTCTCTTTCAGGGATTACCTTTATAACTTTTATGCTTTGGGCCGACTTTATCATGTCGGATCCTTCTAAGTTACTTTTGTAATCCTCTTTCTTGGACCTTGTTCAGGTCTCTTTCAGGGATTACTTTTATAACTTTATTTTTTGGGCCGACTTCGTCATGTCGGGCCCTTCTAAGTTATTTTTGTAATCCTCTTTCTTGGACCTTGTTCAGGTCTTTTTCAGGGATTACTTTTATAACTTTATGTTTTGGGCCGACTTCGTCATGTCGGGCCCTTCTAAGTTATTTTTGTAATCCTCTTTCTTGGACCTTGTTCAGGTCTCTTTCAGGGATTACTTCTTATAACTTTATGTTTTGGGCCGACTTCGTTATGTCGGGCCCTTCTAAGTTATTTTTGTAATCCTCTTTCTTGGACCTTGTCCAGGTCCCTTTCAGAGATTACTTTTATAACTTTATATTTTGGGCCGACTTCATCATGTCGGGCCCTTCTAAGTTATTTTTGTAATCCTCTTTCTTGGACCTTGTTCAGGTCTCTTTCAGGGATTACTTCTTATAACTTTTATGTTTTGGGCCGACTTTGTTATGTCGAGCCCTTCTAAGTTAAAGTAATCCTCTTTTATAGGGTTGGCCAGACCTCTTTCCAGGGTTTACTTATAACTTTGGTTGACTTGTTCCGACTTCTTAACGTCGGCCAGTCTTTTAAGTTATTATTTAGCAATCCATTAAGACCTCATCAGGTCCTTTCTCCGGATCACTTTCGATAACTTCTTGCATTATTCTGTTTTCATCTTTGCCGATTTGTAGAAGGTGAGTTCAATCCTTTAGTCGACCTTTAGATGAATTTGGTTTTCATCTCTGTTGGTCTTTATCGTGATTGTGCAGTTAATTTTATGTTTCACTTTCTGCCGATCTGTTGCTTTATAATCATGCGATGAATGTTTCAGATTAATGCGTCTTGAAAACTTGTAGAACATCTAACATATTTTATTTAAAGGAAAATGCAAATATGTACATGTGGAGATTTTATCCTTTTATGTCGGATAATTTGTGGATCTCAACTTGGTGCCTCAGTAAGAAACCTTTTCAGGAAAAAGAGTACACCCTATGCTGAGATCCTTTACCATTCCTAACTATAGTACCTTCTTACGTTGCAGGCGTGCCATGACCTAGAAAGCTCTCGCCCCTCGAGTTCGGATAGTCTGTAGTAGCCCTTCCCAAGTACTTCTATGACTCGGTAGGGTCCTTTCCAGTTTGCTGCTAGCTTTCCTTCTTCAGGTCGAGTTGTTCTGATATCATTTCGGATTAGGATGAGATCATTCTCTGCGAAACCTCGTGGTACTACCTTTTGATTATATCTGGAAGCCATTCGACGTTTTAATGCTTCTTCCCTGATCTAAGCTCTTTCTTGGATTTCGGGAAGTAGGTCGAGCTCTTCCCTTTGAAGTTGGGAGTTGGCTTCTTCATTGTAGTGGACTATTCTAGGTGACCCTTCCTCGATCTCCACTGGGATCATTGCCTCCGTTCCGTAGGGTGACTCCATTGTGGTGGAATGTGGCGTTGTCCGATATGCCCATAGGACTTGTGGGAGCTCCTCAGCCCAGGCTCCTTTTGCGTCCTGTAACCTCTGTTTTATCCCAACTAATATGACTTTGTTGGCAGCTTCGGCTTATCCATTGGCTTGAGGATGTTCTATGGAAGTGAATTGTTGTTTTATGTTTAAGTCGGCCACTAACTTTCTGAAGCCTGTATCTGTGAATTGTGTGCCATTGTTTGTGGTGATGGAGTATGGGACCCCGAATCTTGTGACAATGTTTCTATACAGAAATTTTTTACTTCTTTGAGCAGTGGCGTTAGCTAGGGGTTCTGCCTCGATCCACTTTGTGAAATAGTCTACCCCTACTATGAGGAATTTAACTTGTCCTGACCCCTGAGGGAAGGGTCCGAGGAGGTCGAGACCCCATTTTGCAAATGGCCAAGGTGAGGTTACGCTGATGAGCTCCTCTGGCGGGGCGATGTGAAAGTTGGCATGTTTTTGACATGGTGGACATGTCTTTATGAACTCTGTGGCCTCCTTTTGTAGAGTTGGCCAATAAAATCCTGCCCGAAGTACTTTTTTGGTAAGTGCTTGTGCTCCGAGATGGTTGCCACAAATGCCACTGTGTATTTCTTCTAAAACTTCCCTTGTATTGGAAGTCGGCACACATTTTAACAATGGTATTGAAATCCCTTTTTTGTATAGAGTATTATTTATGATAGTGTAATGTTGTGCCTCCTGTTTTAACCTTTTTGCCTCCTTCTCATCTGTAGGAAGTGTTTCTGTTTTGAGGTAGTTAATTATAGGAGTCATCAATCCTTGATCTAGACCTGTTATGGCTAGGACTTTTTCCTCTTCCGAGATTGACGGGTTCTGTAGTATTCCTGGATGAGGCTTCTATTGTTGCCTCCTGGTTTGGGGCTGGCTAGCTTTGAGAGTGCGTCAGCTCGGGCATTCTGTTCGCGGGGTATGTGGTGGATCTCATATTCCCGGAGTTGTCTGAGCTGTTCCCTGGTTTTACCCAGGTACTTTTTCATTGTGGAGTCCTTGGCTTGGTAGCCTCCCGTTATTTGTGAAGTGATCACCTGTGAGTCGCTGAAGATAATGAGTCTTTGAGCTCCGACATTTTTAGCCAGCTTTAAACCAGCTAGTAGTGCCTCATATTCCGCCTGGTTGTTTGAGGGAGAGTTTAATTTGGGTTCCTTGGTTGCTTTCAATTATCACACCTGCGCCGCTTCCAGTCTTATTCGAGGAACCGTCCACGTAGAGATTCCATTCTGTGAGGATTTCTGGGGTGTCTGTAAATTCTGCAATAAAGTCGGCTAAGTATTGTGATTTGATAGCTGTCCGAGCTTCGTATTGAAGGTCGAACTCAGACAACTTGATTGCCCATTGTAAGATTCTGTCTGCTAGATCTGTTTTCTGCAATATCCCTTTTATGGGCTGGTTGGTCCGAACCTTAATGGTGAGAGCTTGGAAGTACAGGCGAAGTCGTTGAGATGTTAGTATAAGTACATAGGCAAATTTTTCTATTTTTTGGTAGTTCAACTCGGACCCTTGTAGTGCTTTACTAATGAAGTATACAGGTTGTTGCCCCTTGTCGTCCTCTCGAACTAGTGCTGAGGCTACTGCCCGACTTCCTACTACGAGGTACAATATGAGTGGCTCTCCCTCTCGTGGTTGAGTTAGGATAGGTGGTTGTCCCAGGAAACTTTTGAAATCTTGGAAGGCTTGCTCGCACTCTGTTGTCCATTCGAACTTTTTTCCCTTCCTTAGAGTGGCGTAGAAGGGGAGAAACCTTATTGCTGATCCCGCTAGAAATCTGGACAAGGCTGCTAACCTCCCGTTGAGTTGTTGTACCTCTTTGACACAATTTGGGCTTTTCATGTTGAGTATGGCCTGGCATTTATCTGGATTTGCCTCGATTCCTCTTTGTGTGAGCATAAAACCCAAGAACTTGCCAGCTTCTACTGCAACGGTGCATTTTGCAGGATTGAGTCGCATGCCATGCTTCCTTATAGTGTCGAACACTTGGACCAGGTCAGACAATAATGTCTCTTCACTTTGTGTCTTTATTAACATGTCGTCCACATAGACTTCCATGATTTTTCTGATATGATCTGAAAAGACTTTATTCATTAGCCTTTGATAAGTAGCTCCCGCGTTTTTAAGACCAAAAGGTATTACGATGTAGCAATAGTTTGCTTTTAGTGTTAGAAACGAGGTTTTTTCTTGATCGGGTGGATACATTGGGATTTGATTGAATCCGGAATATGGATCCATAAACGAGAGGTATTTATATCCGGATGAGGCATCCACCAGAGCGTCGATACTTGGGAGTGGATAAGGGTCTTTTGGGCAGGCTTTGTTGAGATCAGTGTAATCACTGCACATTCGCCACTTCCCGTTTGACTTTTTCACTAAGACGAAGTTAGCTAGCCATAGTGGGTACTTGACTTCTCTTATGAATCCTGCCTCTAGTAGGGTTTGTATGTGCTCTTCCACAGCTTGGGATCATTTTGGCCCAAGTTTTCTTCGTCTCTGCTGTACTGGCCGAGATCCTGAGTAGACCGCCATCTTGTGGCACATTAGTTTGAGGTCTATGCCTGGCATGTCTGCAGCTTTCCAAGCAAAGAGATCGACGTTATCTCGTAAGAACTGTACGAGTGATTCTTTTATGTCTCCTTTTAGAATCTTGCTAATATTAGTTGTTTTGTCCGGGATGTCTCCGATCTGGACTTTCTCTACTTCACCTTCAGGTTGTGGACAGAGTTCTTCTCGCCTCTGAACTCCACCAAGTTCAATTGTGTGGAATTCTTCTCCTCTTCCTCTGAGGTTTAGACTTTCATTATAACAACGGCGCGCCATCTTCTGATATGCTTTTATCGTAGCTATCCCTTCTGCAGTTGGGAATTTCATGCATAGATGTGGAGTTGAGACTATTGCGCCGAGTTGATTTAATGTTGTCCGACCTATTAAGGCATTGTAGGCTAAACTCACGTTGACCACGATGTAGTCTATCTTGAGTGTTCTGGATTGATTTCCTTTTCCGAAGGTTGTGTGTAGTGGGATGTATCCTAGTGGTTGCACTGGAGTGTCTCCCAGTCCGAACAGGCTGTTTGGATATGCTCTAAGTTCTTTTTCTTCCAAGCCGAGCTTGTCGAAGGCAATTTTGAATAAGATGTCGGCGGAGCTCCCTTGGTCTATTAGTGTGCGGTGGAGATTTGCATTTGCCAGTATAATGGTGACGACCATGGGATCGTCGTGTCCTGAGATGATACCGGATGCATCTTCTTTGGTAAACGTAATTGTAGGGATGTCGGGTGCTTCTTCCTTTCCTTCGACATGATATACTTCTTTGAGATATCTTTTGCGAGATGATTTGGAGATTCCTCCTCCTGCAAACCCTCTGTGTATCATATGAACATGTCTTTCTGGTGTATGAGGTGATCGCTCAGTCCGTCCAACCTCCTTGTCCCTTCTCCTTTTTCTTTGCTCATCGTCCCGGGTGGCCAGATACCGATCTAGTTTTCCTTCTCTCACTAATTTTTCTATGACATTTTTTAATTCAAAGCATTCGTTGGTGGAGTGTCCACGGACTCGATGGTATTCACAATATTCATTCCGGTTTCCTCCCCCTCTTTTGCCTTTGAGTGGTCGAGCTGGGGGTATTTTTTCTGTGTGGTAGACTTCTTTGTAAACATCCACAAGGGACACCCAAAGAGGAGTGTAATTATGATATTTTTTAATTTTTTCCCCTTGTCGATCTTCCTTCTTTTTGGGCTCTTTATCTTTGTCTCGGTAGGTGAATCCGGATTTTGAGGTTTCTCTTAGTCGAGAATTTTCTTCCATGTTGATGTATTTCTCCGCACGTTCTTGCACTTCATCCAGAGATGTGAGGTATTTTTTTGATATGGATTGGCTAAAAGGTCCCTCTCGTAGGCCATTGATGAGGCCCATGATGGCGGCCTCTGTTGGTAGACTTTGTATGTCTAGGCATGTTTTGTTGAATCTTTCCATGTAGTTGCGAAGACTTTTCCAATCTCCTTGCTTGATTCCTAATAGACTGGGGGCGTGCTTAGCCGTATCTTTTTGGATGGAGAATCTGGCTAGGAACTTTTTGGCTAAGTCATCAAAGCTTGAGATGGACTTCGGAAGTAGGTTGTCGAACCATCTAATTGCTGTCATTGTGAGAGTTGTTAGAAAAGCTTTGCAGTGAACTGCATCTGAGGCGTTGGTGAGGTACATTCTACTTCTGAAATTGCTGAGGTGATGGTTGGGATCTGTAGTGCCATCGTATAAGTCATATCCGGAAGTTTGAAGTCCTTAGGGATTTTGGTCTTCATGATCTCCCTAGTGAATGGATCTTGATCCTTACGAGAGTTGTCTTCAGGGGTGGACCGAGTAGCTTTGGCTTTGAGATCGGCTTCGAGTTTTAGAAGTTTATCTTCTAAATCTCGACGTCGCCTTACCTCTCTTTGTAGATCCTTTCCAACTTCTCGTTGATGCTGGGTTTCTTTTTCAAGTTGTTTTAAACAATCTTGAAGCACTTCTATCACTCCCAGATTTGATGAGTTTTTGTCCCCGTTAGGTTCCGGGGTATTTTTCAGTGTATTGTCTGCATTTTTGTGCGGTGTTCTATCCTCTAGATCTGAATCGTGGTCAATGTCATGGTCGTCCGCCATGATGATGGGATAACTTCTAAGTTCCCCGGCAATGGCGCCAATGTTCCGAGGGTTACTTGAAACTGTAGGTCGATCTCAGATGAGATCTTTTGTACTGGTCGGAGATGATGTGTCCGGCTGGTGGATGGCGGCTGGAGCTATCGTGTCCGACTTGTGGGACTGGCTACACTGCTGATCCTTCGTCACCGAAGGGTGGGGGATACCTGCAAGAGACTCCGATACTTAAGTTAGCATGGGTATTAAGCAGGTTTTTAGTAGAATCAGAGTATGAGTTATACCTGGGTGCTCCAGTGTATTTATAATGGTGTGAGGTCAGCTTATCTTCAAGGGAACCGCCTTTATCTCTATAGGCTTGGACTGCCTTTGGATTTGGGTCATGTTCCTCTATTTAGGCCCTTTACTGGGCTTTCCTGTCGATTTAGCTGAGCTCTTTAAGAAGAGGTCGGATAGCCTGACCTGAAGAGGTCGGTTGCTTTGTTACTGAACATCCCAGGTCGGATAGCTCGACCCAGGGTATGAACAACAGGTATGGAGATGCTTCTTCCATAGAAGTCAGAAGTTGGTGCAGTGAAGTCACCAAGAACCTTCCTTACATCTCCTCTATTATTAGGCTCGGCTGCCATGGTTGTACTTTTAGCTTCTTGTTCGAAAAGTTCTGTGAGGTTTCCTCCGAAGTGTTGTGCTTTAGCTTCTTGCAAACGCTTCCTTAGGGCCTTCTTAGGTTCGGGATCAGGATCAAAGAGATGTTCTTTATCTCTGTTCCTGCTCATAAACAAGAAAAAGAAAGACAAGAAAAAAGAAGAATGGAAGTCTCTATATCATAGTATAGAGAATTCCTTGTGAGATATCTTGAAGAAGAAAGAGAATGGAGGTAGAAGAAGAGATAGAATTCGAATAAAGGGTAACTTTTTTAGGAATTTAAAAATTAAAAAGTAATAAGGGAAACTAGAATTAAAATATTTTTGTTTTTATTTTATTTATTAATTGAGTTCGACAAACAAAAAGGAAATTAAAAGCTAATTAACTAAAAAGATTTGAAAATTGAAAGATGATTTTTGAAAAAGAAGAGAGAGAGAAGTAAGAAGTTTTCGAAAAATAGAAAAGAGAAGAATTATTTAGGATGTTTGGAAAAATAGGAAAGAGAAGAAGAGTATTAAAGATAATAAGATAAGATAAGTAACTAATTAAGAAAGATTTAAAATTAAGATAAGATAGGAGTATTGAAAAAGATTTGATTTTAAAAATTTTGAAATTTAAAATTGGAAAGAAAAAGTTAACAAGATAAGATAAGGATTGAAAAGATTTGAAAAATATTTTATTTTGAAATGGAAATTGAAAGAAGATAAGATAAAGATTTGAAAATAAGTTGAAAAGATAAGATTTGAAATTTGATTTTTGAAAAGGATTTGATTTTGAAATTTGAAATTAAGATAAGATAAGATAGAGATTTGAAAAAGTTTTGAATTTTAAAATTAAAAAAAGATAAGATAGGAAAGAATCAAATTAAAAGAAAAGATTTGAAAAGATTTAAGAAGATAAAAATTTAAAATTTGACTTCACTAACAAGAAAATACTAAACTTAAAAAAATTTTTAAATCAAGAAAAGATAAGATAGCTAAGAATTTCAAAAATTTGAATAAAGATAGAAGAGATATTTTTTTATTTTTGAATTTATGAAGAAAGAGAAAAACAACCAAAAGACAGCAAACTTAAAATTTTTATATCAAAAGACACTAGTTTTCAAAAATTAAGAAAACAAACACGAAAAGACACCAAACTTAAAAATTTTAAGATCAAAACAAGAAAAGAAACAAGAACAACTTGAATACTAAGTAGAACACTAAAGAACCAATTCAAAAATTCAAAAGACACAAAGAACACACAAATGACACCAAACTTAAGAACTGACACTAGACTCAAACAAAAGACACTATTTTTAAAAATTTTTGGAAAAGAAAACAAGAAAGTTCGAAACTTTAACAAGAACACGAACAAAAAGACTCAAACAACAGCAAAGATTTTTTTTGAAAATCTTTTTATTTTTTTGAAAAAGAAAATAAAAGACTCAAACAAAATAGTAAAAAGTACCTAATCTAAGCAACAAGATAATCCGGTAGTTTGTCAAATCTGAACAATCCTCGACAACAGCGCCAAAAATTTAGTGAACAAAACTGACTCTGCACGTTTCGTATAGATAGACCGGCAAGTATACCAAGTCGTCCAAGTAATACCTCAGGTGAGTGAGGGTCGATCCCACGAGGATTGTTGGTTTGAGAAAGCAATGGTTACCTTGCAGATCTTAGTTAGGCGGATAGAAATTATAGTTGTCACAAGAAAACGCATAAAATAGATAACTAAATAAAACGTTACTAGATAGGTGTGTAATCAATGGTATGAGAATGGTTGAGGCTTTTGAAATGCTTCTTCCTTCTGGATCAACTTTTCTCAACATCTACTCCAACTTCTGATTGATTCTTTCCATGGCAGGCTGTAAATGATTAACTACAAGTCAGCGGTCATTAATCTTCTCTGCTTCTGATCAAACGCCGAGTCAGCGATCATCCAATCTGAATGGGGGTGAAGCTCTAGCAATCCATTCCCTTGGTGATCATACTCAAAGTGCCACAGACAAGATTGAATCTTCCGGATCAAAGAACCCTGCTTCTTGGATTCTAGCCTGTACCACAAAGTCCCTAATCGCCCCGCACCTCGGCTGAACTGATGACTCGAGAAGTCTCCAACGAAGCCGTGGATTAGCCGTCTAAGAGATGTATAATCAAGCTTGTGGTTCAGTACTATCCCGTTAAGGACTCACAAGAACCCATGTGAATAGGGATGACGGTCAAGTTACACTCCCAATTCATTAGGATGAAGAATGAAGATACATCTTAGAATAGAATCAAGCATAGATTGAAGTAGAATAGTGATATTATTAATTCATAAGAATCAGCAGAGCTTCTAACCTTAACCTAGGAGGTTAGTGACTCATACTGTACATAATGATGTTCCAATGTAAAGTGGGGGAAGAAGATGAGGCAGAAGATCCTAAATAAAGGTGATCTTCTCCTTTAAATACTAATCTAATAATTAAGGATTACAGAAACAAGATAAACTAGGTTGATAGAGCAAAAATCCACTTCTAGGGCCCACTTAGTGAGTGTTTGGGCTGAGCTTGGAGTGTTTCCACGAGCTAGTACCCCTTAGGGGTGTTGAACACTGGCTTGGGACTCTGTAATGGGCGTTGGACGCTAGCTACCCCCTTTTGGGTGTTAGATGCTAGGAATGGGACTGGTGGCTGGCATTGAATGCCAGTTTGGCCCTTCATTTCCAATACAAAGTATGGACAATTATATATTTTTGGAGAGCCCTGGATGTTAGCTTTCCATAGCCGTTGAGAGCGTGCCATTTGGATCTTTGTAGCTCCAGAAATGCTCCTTCGAGTTCATGGAGGTCTGAATCTGGCAGCATCTGCAGTCCTTTCTCTGTCTCTAAATCAGACTTTGCCAAAACTCCTCAATTTCAGTCAGAATTTACCTGAAATCATATGAAAACACAAAAATTCAAAGTAGAAACCAAAAATGTGAATTTTTCACTAAAATCTATGAAAATAGAATAAAACTTAAGCAAAACATAATGAAAACTATATGAAAATGATGCCAAAAAGTGTATAAAATATCCGTTCATCAACGCCCATAGGGGATTAGAAAGTTGCCCTCCTCAGCTCCTTAGGGGGCGTTGAACGCCCAGTCTTGCTCCAGGTCTGGCATTCAACGCCAGCAATTGCCCCTCAATGGGTGTTGAATGCCCAAAATACTCCTTCTCTGGCGTTCAACGCCAGTCCTTCTCCCCTGATTGGGCATTGAATGCCCAGCTTCCTCCTTGCCTGGCGTTCAATGCCAGCAAGGGGATCTCTCCAGGATATTTTGGTTTCAATTCAGAACATCTCTGTCTCTATTCTAAGTGCTGCGCATGATCATAAACATTAAAAAGCAAAGGAAAACTATGAAAATTAATAAGAAATGAACTGAAAATGAATTTAAATGAGAATAAATGAAAGAAAGAAAATAATAATACGCTACTGATGGTTGGGTTGCCTCCCAACAAGCGCTTCTTTATCGTCAATAGCTTGACTTTACTGCTGCGATGTTAGCAGCAATGTAGAGCTTTCTTGCTCAAGATTATCCCCTAGGTAATACTTGACTCCCTATCCATTCATTGTAAATATTTTATCAGAGTGTCTATCTTGGAGCTCTATATGACCATAAGGTGATACATTAGTGACCATGAAAGGTCCTGTCCATCGTGACTTTAGCTTCCTAGGAAAGAGCTTGAGTTTGAAATTGAAGAGTAAAACCTTTTGGCCAGGCTCAAAGATTCTGGGAGAGACCTTTTTATCGTGCCATTTCTTGGCTCTTTCCTTGTAAGTTTTAGCATTGTTAAAAGCATCTTGTTGGAATTCATCCAACTCATTTAGCTGGAGTATCATTTTTTCTCCTGCAGCCTTGGCATCAAAGTTGAGGAATCTAGTTGCCCAGTAAGCTCTATGTTCCAGTTCCACTGGTAAATGACACGCCTTGCCATAGACCAGCTGGTAGGGAGACATTCCAATAGGGGTCTTCAAAGCTGTTCTATATGCTCAAAGGGCATCGTCAAACTTTCTTGCCCAGTCCTTCCTAGAGGCGCTCACTATTCTCTCCAGGATTCTTTTGAGCTCCCTGTTGGAGACTTCATCCTGCCCATTTGTCTGTGGATGGTAGGGAGTTGCTACTCTGTGGAAAATGCCATAACGGTACAGTATGGAGTCGAGTTGTTTGTTACAAAAATGATTGCCTCCATCACTAATCAGTGTCCTTGGAATGCCGAATCTGCTGAAGATGTATTTCTGGAGGAATTTCATCACCACTCGAGTGTCATTAGTGGGTGATACGATTGCTTCAACCCATTTAGACACATAGTCTACTGCCACAAGGATGTATGTGTTTGAGAATGAGGGTGGAAAAGGGCCCATGAAGTCTATGCCCCCCACACATCAAACATCTCAATTTCCAAGATCTCCTGTTGAGGTATCTCGTGATTGTGAAGGAGATTTCCAGCCCGTTGACAACTGTCACAGTTGCGGACAAACTCCCGGGAATCTTTGAAGAGCATTGGCCAGTAGAAGCCACTCTAAAGGACCTTGGTGGCTATTCGCTCACCTCCAAAATGACCTTCACAATCTGAGCCATGGCAATGCCATAGGATTTGCTACGTTTCTTCCTCAGGCACGTAATGGCAGATTATACCGTCTGAGCACCTTTTGAAAAGATATGGTTTGTCCCACAAATAGTACTTAGCATCATGGATGAGTTTTCGAATTTACTGTTTACTGTACTCCTTGGGGATGAACCTTATCGCATTGTAATTTGCAATGTCGGCAAACCAAGGTGCTTTGCGTATTGTAAAGAGTTGTTCATCAGGGAAGGTCTCAGATATCTCTGCAGTGGGAGGGGACATCCCTAATACAGGTTCAATGCGGGACAAGTGGTCGGCCACCTGATTTTCTGATCCTTTCCTGTCCCTGATCTCTATGTCAAATTCTTGTAGGAGTAATACCCATCTTATCAATCTTAGTTTAGAGCCCTGCTTGGAAAGAAGATACTTGAGAGCAGCATGGTCAGTATAGATAACGACCTTAGAGCCTATTAAATAGGATTTAAACTTGTCAATGGCATAGACCACCGCAAGTAGCTCCTTCTCTGTGGTGGTGTAGTTCTTTTGTGCGTCATTTAAAACACAGCTGGCATAATAAATGACATGTAGGAGCTTATTATGTCTCTGTCCTAGGACTGCGCCAATGGTATAATTACTAGCATCACACATCAGTTTAAATGGCAGGTCCCAGTTGGGTACAGAGATAATAGGTGCAGAGATAAGCTTTGCCTTCAGAGTCTCAAAAGCATGTAGGCAATCTTTGTCAGAAACAAAAGGAGTGTCAGTGGCGAAGAGATTGCACAAGGGTTTTGCAATTTTGGAGAAATCTTTTATAAATCTCTTGTAGAAACCTGGATGTCCCAGGAAACTTCTGATTGCCTTAACATTAGTGGGTGGTGGTAATCATTCAATTACTTCCACCTTTTCCTGATCGATCTCTATTCCCTTGTTTGAAATCTGATGTCCAAGAATAATTCCTTCAATCACCTTGAAGTGACATTTTTCCCAGTTTAAAACCAGGTTTGTTTCTTGGCATCGTTTTAGAACTAAGGATAGATGGTTAAGGCAGGAATCAAAGGATACCAAAGACAGAGAAGTCATCCATGAATACTTCAATGAATTTCTCAACCATGTCTGAAAAAATTGAGAGCATACACCGTTGAAAGGTTGCAAGTGCATTACAAAGACCAAATGGCATTCTTCTGTAAGCAAACACTCCGTACAGGCATGTGAATTTTTTTTTCTCTTTATCCAGAGGGTCTACTACAATTTGATTGTAGCCTGAATAGTCATCCAGGAAGCAGTAGAATGCATGCCCAGCCAGTCTCTCCAGTATCTGGTCAATGAATGGTAGGGGAAACGATCCTTTCTTGTGGTGTTGTTGAGTCTTCTATAATCAATACAAATACGCCATCCTGTAACTGTACTCATAGGAATCAGTTCATTCTTCTCATTGTGGATCACTGTCATCCCGGCACGACTTGGATAGGGCTTACCCAGGGGCTATCTGAGATGGGGTAGATAATCCCAGCCTCCCATAGTTTTGTGACTTCTTTTTGAACTACTTCTTTCATAGCTGGATTTAGTCGCCCCTGTGGTTGCACTACTGGTTTAGCATCTTTTTCGAGCCTGATCTTATATATGCACCGAGTTGGACTAATTTTTTTAAGTCACATATGGTCCACCCAAGAGTTGTTCTATGGGCCTTCAGCACTTGAATCAGTGCTTGTTCTTCTTGCGGCTCTAGAGAAAAGCTTATGATCACTGGATAAGTGTCGCCATCTCCTAGAAACACGTATTTCAAGGATGATGGTAGTAGTTTCAACTTGAGTTTGGGTGGTCTATCTTCCACTTTAGGAGCTTTTAACGATTCCTCCTGTTCTCTTGGTGCCTTTATGTCAGGCGTGTCATCCCCAAGGAAGTCATCCAGCTCCTCCTCGAATCTCTCAATTGCATGTACCTCTTCTACCAGGGGGTTGATGATATCAATCCTCATACAATCCTTTGGGGTGTCAGGGTACTGCATGGCTTTGACAGCATTTAGTACGAATTTGTCCTCATTGACTCTCAATGTTACTTCCCCTTTTTGCACATCAATGAGGGTCCTTCCTATAGTTAGGAAGGGTCTCCTTAGAATAATGGATACATTCTTGTGTTCTTCCATATTCAACACCACGAAGTTTGTGGGAAATGCAAAGGGTCCAACCCTTACAAACATGTCTTGAACTACTCCTGATGGAAACTTGATAGAGCCATCAGCAAGCTGAAAGTAGATGCGGGTAGGCTTGACTTCTTGGATCCCAAGTATCCTTAGTAGTGATGAAGGCATCAGATTGATACTTCCTCCAAGATCACATAGGGCTTTCCTCGTGTAACCGTCTCTGAGAGTGCAGGGTATCACAAAGCTTCCAGGGTCTTGAAGTTTCTCCAGAAGGGTCCTCTGAATGACTGCACTGTATTCTTTAGTGAGGATGACTGTCTCTACCTCCCTCCAATCCTTCTTATGGCTTAATATGTCTTTCATGAACTTGGCATAGAAAGGTATTTGTTTAAGGGTTTCTACGAATGGGATCTTGATCTCCAGTGTCTTGAGGTAATTCGTAAACCTAGCAAATTGCTTATCCTTTTCTGCTTGACGGAGTTTTTGAGGATATGGCATCCTAGTCCTGTACTCAGGTGTGCTGAGTGGTGCAGGGTGAGTGTTCATGGTTCTAGACTGAGGATTACCAGCTTGCTTCGGATGAGTGTTCTCTGAACTGGCACGTGCTTGGCCTCCTGTATCTGGGCGTTCAATGCCCATGCTGATCCCTTCCTGGTGTTGAACGCCAACATTGCCACCTTCTGGGCATTGGACGCCCTTATTGACTAAAAAAGTATTTTCATTGGTTAGGAATTTTCACAAAATAATTCTGTTGTTAGTATAGTTCTCAACCAACAAACAACACTCAATCAATGTTTAAATTTTGGTTGTCACAAGTACAAACCCCAATAAAATGACCGAGAGTATTTAAACCTCGGGTCGTCTCACAAGGAATTGCAATGAAGTGCTCAATTATTGGCTATGAAGGAACAAGGGGGTTTGATTTGGTAATTGGCAAGAAAAGTAAATAACAAGAAAGTAAATGACAATTAACTAATAAAAGAAAGGAAAATAACACTTGGCTAAGGCATGGAAATTGAGATCACCATCTTTGTCTACAAACCATGTATTGACAATTGTGAGGGACTAGTGCACGAAATTGTGATCACACTTTTCACAACTCCGCACAACTAACCAGCAAGTGCACTGGGTCGTCCAAGTAATACCTTACGTGAGTAAGGGTCGATCCCACGGAGATTGTCTGCGTGAAGCAAGCTATGGTCATCTTGTAAATCTTAGTCAGGCGGATTCAAATGGTTATGAGTTTTTGATAATTAAAAGATAAATAAAACATAAAATAAAATAAAGATACTTATGTAATTCATTGGTGGGGATTTCAGATAAGCGTTCGGAGATGCTTTGTTGCTTCTAAACCTCTGCTTTCCTATTGTCTTCATCCAATCATGCGTGCTTCCTTCCATGGCAAGCTGTATGATCCTCTCGGATGAAAAATACCAGGTACTGCCTCTGCATGGCTAATCAACTGCCGGATTTCTCGTCTCGGATGAAAAATACCAGGTACAGCTACCGCACGGCTAATCATCTGTCGGTTCTCACTAGCATCAGAATATGATCTCTCTATCCTTTTGCACACTGTCACTGCACCCAACATTCGCAAGTTTGAAGCTTGTCACAGTCATCCCTTCCCAGATCCTACTCGGAATACCACAGACAAGGTTTAGACTTCCAGATCTCAGGAATGCTGCCAATGGTTCTAGCCTATACCACGAAAGTTCTAGTCTCAGATTCGGATGCTCTGTTGTCAGGAGAGACGATGTGAATCACGGATTAGAGACCCAAGAGAATATACTCCGGCTATCGTCCAATGACTATGTTGAACATCATGTAGACCGCTTGTGGTTGTCAGGCACACGGATCTTGGCTAAGCGAGTAACGAAAATAGTGGCTGATTGTCATGGGTCACCCCTTCATTCTGACTCAACTGAATTAAGTACAAGAGTATATCTTGAAGAAGAAGTAAGCGTGAATTGAAAGAAAAACAATAGTACTTGCATTAATTCATGAAGAACAGCAAAGCTCCACACCTTAATCTATGGGGTGTAGAAACTCCACCATAGAAAATACATAAGTGAAAAGAGGTCTAGGCATGGCTGAATGGCCAGCCTCCCAAAGAGGTTCCAAATGTCCAAAGTCTTAGGGTTGACAAAGGATACGAATAGAATAGTAAAAAGTGATATTTATACTAAACTAGTTACTAGGGTTTACAAAAAATAAGTAACTAAGTGCAGATAGTGCAGAAATCCACTTTCGGGGCCCACTTGGTGTGTGCTTGGGCTGAGCATTGAAGCTTTCACGTGCATAGGCCATTCTTGGAGTTAAACACCAGCTTGGGTGACAATTTGGGCGTTTAACTCCAGTTTTGGTGCCAGTTCTGGTGTTTTACGCCAGAAAGTTTTTGGCTGGTTTTAGCGCCAGTTTAGGCCATCAAATCTCGGGAAAAGTATGGACTATTATATATTGCTGGAAAGCCCAAGGTGTCTACTTTCCAACGCAATTAGGAGCGCACTAATTGGGCTTTTTTAACTCCAAAAAATCCACTTCGAGTGCAGGAGGGTCAGAATCCAACAGCATCTGCAGTCCTTTCTTAGCCTCTGAATCAGATTTTTGCTCAGGTCCCTCAATTTCAGCCAGAAAATACCTGAAATTACAGAAAAACACACAAACTCATAGTAAAGTCCAGAAATGTGATTTTTGCATAAAAACTAATAAAAATATAATAAAAAATAACTAAAACATACTAAAAATTATATAAAAACAATGCCAAAAAGGGTATAAATTATCCGCTCATCAGGGACCAACCCATCAAGTCTACTTCTCTGCTTGAAGTACGTCAAATGTCTACTTCTATGCTTGAAGTACGTTAAATAGGCTTGATCAACATCAACCCATAAGTCCCAACCTAGCTACTGATTGACCACTAAGGATTCTCAAATCACCAACTGAATGAGACCTAATGACTCAAGGTCACCCAATTCTCTTAGCTTAAGCCAAGAGTAAAGAAAACATTTTAACAAACACCTAGAGTGCAATAAAAGTAAACATCACAAAATGCAAGAATTAATAAAAACTATAACTAACATAAGCAAGAAATCAACAATTGCAACTAAAATAAACATAAAAAGACATGGAAACATAAAATTGCATTAGAAGAAATCGAAATCCGACAAGGGTTCATAAACATAAAAGAGAGAAAAATAAGAAATTAACAAGAGAAGTAGATAAACCAAGGTGGTAGAACAAATAAAAGTAAAGGAAAACTAAAATGAAACAAGAATTAAAACTTGGATCTAAGAAAATTTAACCTAAACTACCATAAATTCTAGAGAGAAGGGAGAGCTTCCCTCTCTAGAATTCTAACCTAAAACATGATGAAAACTAAACTATGACCCCTCCCCCCATTCCCTTGGAATCCTTGGGTTCAAAAGCATCAGAAATGAGCTGGATTTGGGCCTCCTTGAGCTCAAGAATCGCCCCAGCGTATTGCCTTTAGTGAGGTCACGTGCCGCTTGTCACGCGTACGCATGGGTCACGTGTATGCGTCACTAGCAAAATTCTTCTTCATGCGTACGCGTGGGTGACGCGCACATCGATGGAGAATTTCTTTTTCACACGTACGCGTGGGTGCCGCGTGCGCGTGGCCTTGAGTTCAGCAAATCCTCATTTCTTCATGAATTCTCCATTTTTGCATGCTTTTTCTTCATTCCTTCAACCCAATATTTTCCTTCTAATCCTGAAATCACTTAACAAATATATCAAGGTATCGAATGGAATTAAAGTAAATTAAATTTAACCAATTTAAGGCCTAAAAATCATGTTTTTACCAATTCAGGAGAAATTCAAAAAACCATGCTATTTCATTGAATAAATGTGGGAGTTTATCATTGGCCCCTACTGGGCGTTGAACGCCAATGTTTCTCCCCTATGGGTGTTCAGTGCCCTTGGCAATGCCCTGGGTTGCTGTGTTTCCACCTTCTGACGTTTCCCCTTGATGAGTGGATTTTTGATGGTATAGAATTTCACAATAAGTTCTTGTTGCAAGTATAGTTTCTAGACCAACAAATAATCCTTTCATGCAAAAATTTGGTTGTCACAAGTAACAAACCCCTAAAAATAATAACCGAAGTATTCAAACCTCAGGTCGTCTCTCAAAGGAATTACAGGGAAGTGTTCTTGCTATTGGTTATGAGTTATATATCTTTTGGATTTTGGATAAGAAACATGAAAGATGAATTGCAAAAGAAGTAAACTAATAACTAAGAAAGCTCTTAGCAAGGAATGAGAATTAGAAGTCCTATCCTCATTATCATCATCAATTGTGACATCAATTGTCCATTGCTCCAACTTAGTCAACCTCTAACTATGAAGGTAAGTCAAATGGATAAATCAACTTGATTCCTCAAGTCCTAATCAACTCCTAAGGAAAGACTAGAGTTAGTGGAATTCAAGTCAACTAGTAACTTTCAATTATCAATCAACAAAGTAATTTGATAATTCAAGAGTCTCCAATTACTCAACCAAAGCCAGGAGGAGAAGACTCTATTCTAACATCCTTCCAAGCATTTTATCAAACACTTGGAAGGCATAAAAGGAAAGCAAGATAAAAGTGCAAGAATTATAAATCTACAACTACTAATTGCAAGGAAATCAACAACAACAAATCAATTCAACAATAAAAAAACATGAGATATAAATTGCATTAAAAGAGAAATAGAAGAAACAAAAGTGTATCAATATAAAAGTAAAGAATTGCAAGAATGAAATACAAAACTAGAGAGAGGAAAGGTAGAAGAACAAGGAATTGAAAAGGAAAAGTAAATCCAAGCATGAAATTAACCTAGATATAAGAAATCCTAATCTAACATAATCCTAATTCTAGAGAGAAGAGAGAGCTTCCCTCTCTAGAATCTAACTAAAGCATTTCCCTCCAAAATTCAATTATGACTCTCCCTAAACTAAAAGCTACTTGATCTCCTCTTGATTTCTGCATATAATAGGCTCAGAGATGAGATGGATTTGGGCCTGGGAAGCCCAGAATTTGCCCCCAGCATTTTGCCTTTAATGAAGTCACGTGCGAGCGTCGACGCGTATGCGTCGGTCACGCGTACGCGTTGCTTGGCAATTTGTGTTCCACGCGTACGTGTCATGTATGCGTACGCATCACCTGGCGACTTTCACATTCCACACGTGCGCGTCTGCTACGCATGCTCGTGGGCTGAATTTCTTCCAGTCCTTGATTTTCCATGATTTCTCCACTTTGCATGCTTTTCTCTTCATTCCTTTGACCCATTCCTAGCCTTTTCAACCTGAAATCAGTAACACACACAGCAAAGCATCTAGTGGAATTAAAGGTGAATTAAAACTAACTAATTTAAGGCCTAAAAAGTATGTTTTCACTCTTAAGCACAAATTAGGGAGAATATATAAAACCATGCTATTTTAGTGGATAAATGTGGGACAAGGGTGATAAAATCCCCTAAATTCAGCATAGAATGCATCACCAAATAGCGGTGCATCACCCCTTCCCCCTATTTCTTACTGTTCTGAGACTGGGAGGTTAGAAACCTTCCACTCCTCAATTGGATGGTTTGCCACTCTTCTCTTATCTGTTCAGACAAATGCTGTTCAACCTGGTTCAATCGTGCCTTTATATTCTTGTTGGAGGCATGAGTTTTCTGCAACATTTCTTTCAAATTTAGCAACTGTTGTGTGAGGGCGTGTAGCTGCTGGGTCAATGATTCACTTTGTTTTGGAAGGTATGATTTCATGGACACTGCCTTGACCTCTCCTCTTATTGTAGTCTCACCAAATGAGTATAAATGCTGGTTGCTGGTGACTGTCTCAATTAGTTCTTGAGCTTCTTCAATTGTCTTTCTCATGTGGATTGAACCACCTGCAGAATGATCTAGGGATATCTTAGCTCTATCTGTGAGTCCGTAATAGATGTCTAGCTTTACCCATTATGAAAACATTTCTGTGGGGCATTCCTGTAGCTTCATTCTGTATCTCCCCAGGCATCATGAAGAGACTCATTCTCTTCTTGTCTAAAGTCTTGAATGTCCAGCCTTAGCTGGGTTAGCTTCCTTGGGGGAAAGTATTGGTTCAAGAATTTGACCACCAGCTTATCCCATGTTCTCAAGCTCAATTTGGGTTGGTTATCTAACCACCTCTTTGCTTGGTCTTTTACAGCAAATGGGAAGAGCAGGAGTCTGTAGACATCCTGGTCTACTCTCTCGAAAATCTACAGGAAGTTTGCAAGGAATTTCGTGGGTTCTTCTTGTAGAAGTCCCTGAAACTGGCAGTTTTGCTGTAATAAGGTAATTAGTTGTAGGTTGAGCTCAAAATTGGCTGCTCTAATAGGTGCCACACAAATACTTCTTCCATAGAAGTCAGGAGTGGGGACTGTATAAGACCCCAGAGTTCTTCTTGGTTGTGCACTCTCAAGTGGATCCGTAATGATATTTTCCTGTTCCTGCTTGCACAAACAAGAAGCAAAGCAAGAAAATATCAGGGGCCTCTATGTCAAAGGATAGAGAGCTCCTAGTCAGATGTCCTAAAGAGATATGAAATAAATTAAAGTAATATTGCTAATAATAAGGACGTAAAATTCAAAATAGAAAGAGAAGAATTAATCTAAAATTTTCAAATTTTAAGGCTTAAAAAGGAAAGGAGTTTCAAAATATTTTTGAAATTCGAAATGGAAACAAATTAAAGGGACACCAAACTCAAATATTTTGATATCAAATATTATAAATTTTGAAAAACAGAAAGATAAACACTAAAAGAGACTAAACTTAAAAATTTTAAAATCAAATAGAGAAAAATATAATCAAAATTTTGAACACCAAGAAAGAAAAACAAGAACAATTTTCGAAAATTCAAGAAAAGAAACAAAAACCACAGGGATACAAAAATTAAAAATTGACACAAGACTCAAACAAAATAAAAGATGAGAATATTTTTGATTAATTTTGAAAAAGAAAATAAGAAGCACAATTAAAAGAAAAACAGTAAAAAGTACCTAATCTAAGGAGCAAGACAACCGTTAGTTTGTCAATCTCGAACACCCGGCAATGGTGCCAAAATCTTGATGCGGAAAAATCGAATTTCCCACAACTTAAACGACAAGTGTACCCGGTCGTTCAAGTAATACCTTAGGTGAGTGAGGGTCGAATCCCACGAGGATTGTTGGATTGAGCAAGCTGTGGTTATTCTGCAAATCTTAGTCAGGCAAATAGAAAGTTGATTGTTGTTGCCGTAGGCGCATAGACAAAACAATACCGAAAGCAATAAAGAATTGATGTAGAACAATAGTGAGAAAATAGTTAAGGCCTTGAAGATGCTTGTTCTTCCGGATTAATACTTCTTACTAACTACTTTAACAATGAGCGACTCATTCAACGGCAAGGCTGTAAGTGATTAAGCCAGGGGTAGTAGTCATTAATCTCCTCTTGTCCAAACCAAACGGCCGAACAAGTCAGTCAATCTGGATGAGGGTGAAGCTCACGCAATTCAATCTCTGATGATGCTATTCAAAATGCCACAGACAAGGTCGGATCTTTCGAATTGGAGAATGAAGCTTTATGATTCTAGCCTTAATGCCACAGGGACCTCAATTACCCATGACTAATGAGATTTCATGTCACATATCCTAATTAGCCCAAATAACTTGTTGGAACCTGTGATGTACTCTCAAGCTATAGCTCAATACTATCCGGGTTAGGACTCGTAAGAACTCATGTAGAATAAGGGGTCATACTTTTGTTCCACCCCAGATTTATAAAGATTAAGAATGACAATACATCATAGAATGGAATCAAGCATGTATTAAAGTAGAAAAGTAATGATATTAATCCATAGGAATGAGCAGAGCTCCTATCCTTAATCTAGGAGGTTTAGCCGCTCATATTTTACAGAAGATAAAGTGGAAATAAGTTCTGAGAGGCTGCAGATCCTAAACACGGTTGATCTTCGCCTATATATACTAATCTAAAAATTAAGAATTACAAAAATGAAATAAACTAAGCAGAAAAGTGCGAAAATCCACTTCTAAGCCCACTTGGTGAGTGTTTGGGATAAGCTGGCATTTAGCTTGGAAAAGTGGGTATTGAACGCTCCCATGGTGGCGTTGAATGCCAATTTTGGGCATTCAACACTGGCCTTGGTCCTTTTGGGGTGTTGAAGGCCAGAAAGGGGGTAAATCGGGTGTTCAACGCCCATTTTGGGCAATCCATTCCAAAGAAAAGTATAGATCATTATATATTGCTAGAAAGCTCTGGAAGTTAGCTTTCCAACGCCGTTAAAAGAGTGTCAATTGGACCTCTTTAGCTCAATAAATGCTCATTTGAATGCATAGAGGTCAGGATCTGACAACATCTACACTCCTTTCTTTGCCTCTGAATCAGACTTTACCAAAACTTACCAAATTCACCCAAAAATCACCTAAAATCATAAGAAAATTACAAAAGCTCAAAGTAGCATTCAAAATGTGAATTTTGCACTAAAACCTACTAAAACATAATAAAACTTAATAAAAAATATTAAAAACACTAAGAAAATAAGCCCAAAAAGGTATAAAATATCCGCTTATCACTTACGCTCTCTCGGCCCCTGGCCATGCTCTTCTTCTTCTTCTTCTTCTTCTTCTTCTTCTTCTTCTTCTTCTTCTTCTTCTTCTTCTTCTTCTTCTTCTTCTTCTTCTTCTTCTTCTTCTCATCCTCCTCCTCCTCCTCCTCTGCACTTTTATAATTTTTCTCTGCTAGGATTTTTTCCACACTATGAGAAACTAATCCTCCATTGTTAAGGTTTGGAGCTCTATTTACTTTGATAGATTAATAATTATTTGTTCTTCTACTCTTGATTAATATTTTGATTATTATTTAAGAATTGGTTTCGTTCTTCATTCTAAGAATTAGTGATTATTGGGAAATAAATTTAATTCAACTTGAATTCTATTTGAGTCTTGGAAAGGTTATATCATTAGAATTACAGCTTGAAACCAATCTCTCATAGTTCCTAATTATCTAGACTTAATATGGTACATGACATATAACTGCATTATGCTTTTGGGTTTTAAGGGTTGTGTGGCATATACATCAGAATTGTAATTTCACCCTCTAATGCAATTGAGTGATCAAGAGATTGGCGGTTGGTTGCATTAGAGGAGATTGAATTGCCTAGGAATAGGAATTTAATCACTTGGGGTTTTCCATAAACATAATCTTTGCATGCAAGGTAGTTAAGATTGAATATTAATTCAAAAATTTAAATATCTTTGACACCTTAACTATCTTTATCATATTATTTTCTTAACCAATTTTTGTTTGCTTTTATTTAATTCTCTATTTTTACATTATTTGCTATTGAAACCCTAAGTTTTGGTTGCCTGACTAGAATAATTAATTTACTATTGTTTGCTTAATCCGTTAATCCTTGTGGAATTGATACTCACTCACCTGAGTTTATTACTTGGTACGATCCGGTTTACTTGTCGGTAAGTTGTGGATTGTAAATTTTGCACCAGCCTCGACCCTTACTTCCCTGTTTTTCAGTCGAGCTTGCCTTAGTTTCTTTTGAGAAACACATTCTTGGTTCTCTTGTATAAGTCAAAAGCTTTAGCAGTTAAGGCGTCGAACAAGGCACTGCATCGAGGACAAATAGCAACATTTCCTTCCTCTTCTCTTTGCCATAGTAAAAAATCCAACAGGTCATCTCCTGCCTTTGGATAAATGGTTCTTTCTATTTTGAACATGTCGAGTTCGAACTGACTATTTTTTCCTGTAGGCTCGACAAACGCCATGTTAATCGAGAAAGTCAATTTCTATGTTTCTGAAAAGTTTGACGTGACCTGGAAAGGATAAGAGTTTACTTTCATCTCAGCCTTCTTTGCAAACTTTAATCGACCATCATCAATTGCCTTCTGTATCATGTCCCTAAAACGGACACAATTATTAGTATAATGTCCAGAGGTTTGATGAAATTTACAAAACATTTTATTTCTAATTTCAAAAACAAATGGTATTCTTTTCCCTTCAAGGAGTACAAGCTGTTTGTTTTTTAATAACATGTCAAAAATTTGTTCAGCTTTTGTCAAGTCAAAAGAATAACTTCTTCCTCCTGTCAAAAGAGTTTTGTCTTCAACTGGATTAAGAGATCAACACACATATGGGGTCCATCTTTTAATTCTACAGCAAAGGCAGACTCATTGCTCGACTCTCCTTCACCAATACAGTCGACATAATTTATTTTTTATTAAAGAAAGGTTTTTTTGCTCGATTTAAGTTTTTCTTTTTCTTTATTCAACTTTTCAATTTGTTGAACCTTATCAACTAACTGAGCCAAGTCAAGGAATTGTTGGCTTACTAATTTTTTTCAAATATTGAAGTTGAGACCATTGATGGCCATTTTGACTATTTCAGGTTCAGGAATAGGAGTGAAATATTTGTTTCTTATATTCTTGAATCGGATCAAATAGTCATTGATCCACTTATATTTTCCCTTCTCACTGTGAATAAATCAGACAAAGTTACTTTCATTTCACCTCTAAAGAATTGATCATAAAAACTCATTTCCAACTGAACCCAGCTGTAGATTGAGTTAGGATACAAATTTAAAAGCCATGTGAATTCATTCTTTGTCAAAGAAGAGGACAAATATCTCATTTTTAAATATTCATTACCATTTAACTCACCAATTTTGACTGTATAGCGAGCTATATGCTCGACTATAAATTCTCTTCTCTCACCTACAAATTTATTGAGGGATTTGAGAGTTTTGACTCCTCTAGGGAGTTCGGCTTGCAAGACATAATCTGGAAAGGGAGAAATGAAACAGGGTTTATTTCTCACCCTAATATTTAACCCTGCTTGATTCAAAATCTATTCGACACTTGGGTTATATTCTGACCATAAGCTTGAGCAGCATTGTTTGCTCTAGCCTCATTCAAAATTCTATTTGGATTATCTCCTCTATTTAACATTAAGGAAGGATTATCATCCTGTATTCCACCTATCGGTGGTATAAACGATCGATTGACTGCTCCTGCAATATTATCGACACGTCGAGCTATTTGCTCTATTCTTGCATTATTATTCTTCATTATAGGATTTAAAATTATAGCCATCTGCTGTGTAAGCATATTGACCAAATCATTATGGCTATCCTCAATTTGAAGTCTAAATACAGCTAAAGATTCGACCGTGTTATGAGCCATTATTTTGACAGAAATTTGTCTCTATATATTTTGAAATATGGAGGTACGTCCTTGATGAATCCATATTTTATGGTATTTATTTGCTCTATTTGGGTGGATTTCATCCACTTTTCTTGCGTTTATCCATTGAAATAGCATAGTTTCATAAATTCTTCCTAAATTGTGCTTGAAAGTAAAGACATGTTTTTTAGGCATTTTAATTGCTAAATTTTATTCACTTTAATTCCATTTGATGCCTTGATATGTTTGCTGAGTAATTTTAAGTTTATAAGGCAAGTATGGATTGAAGAAGTGAGAAAGGAAAGCATACAAAGTGGAAGAATTCAAGAAATGAAGGACTTGGAAAGTTGTCAATCTTGACCTCTCGGTACTAAATTGATCATAACTTGAGCTACAGAAGTCCAAATGAAGCAGTTCTAGTGGCATTGGAAAGCTAACGTCTGGGGCTTCAAAATGATATATAATTTGCTATAGCTTACATACGTTTAAGTGTGCATACACACAAAATTTGTGCGTATGCACAAGTCCTGGCACGTGAGCTCATTAATTGGAAATCGCTAGGGGCGATTTCTGGGCCCCCAAAACCCAATCCAACTCATTTCTGAAGCTATTTCAAGCCAAATTGAAGAAGGATGAAGGGGGGAGCACTTAGGTTTAGATTTTTACATGTTTTAGCTTAGTTTTTCTAGAGAGAGAAGCTCCCCCTTCTCTCTAGAATTAGGGTTCTTTAGTTTACTTTCTCTCTAATTTCAGCATTTAATTCTTGTTTTAATGTAGTTTCATTTATGTTTCTTGCTTTCTTGTCTTGATCATCTTCATTTCTTTTGTTATTTTCTCAATTTTGTCATTTCTAGTTTATGAACACTCTTGTTACTTTCAATTTCATTTAATGCAATTTTGATATTTTATGTCTCTCTTTAACGCTTGTTTGAGTTGTTATTATCATTTTATTATAATTGGTCTAGATTTATTTTTATTACAATTTATGATGTTTTTTCTTTTATGCATGCTAGGTGTTTGATAAAATGTCTCTTTTAGCTTTTGCCTAGTTTTTCACACTCTTGGCTTGAAATTGGATAATTAGGTGACCTTGAGTCATAGATGTCCATTCGATATTGTGATTAGAATTGTTAGTTGGTTTGGTTTCCACTAAGGCTAGTCTTTCACTAAGTTAATTAGTGAGTTGATTAGGACTTGTGGATTGAGATTAATTATGCCCTTTTGACTTATTCTCGATGTTAGAATAGACTAATTGGGATTAATTCTTAGCAATTATCATGTTTGTGGTCTATGATTATGATAGGAATCCTTAACTCCCAATCCTTGCTAAGAGTTCCTACTTTTTGCCACTTGAATTACATTTTTTATTTACTTGCTTTGAGCTTTAATTTCTTGAATGTCTATTTACTTCCTTGCACTTTAATTTCTTGCCTCTTATAATCAACCCCCAAAATTTCTCATAGCCAATAATAGGACACTTAATTGCAATTCCTAGGGAGAACGACCCGGGAGTTTAAATACTCTCAGTTTATATTTGTTTTGTATTGTGACATTCTTAGAATTTAAAAATTTGACTTGAACATTACTTGTTGGTTTGGAACTATACTTGGAACGGAACTTAATTTGTGAAAATTTTAAGCCGGCGATTTTGTTTTTATCAGTCCTCCACTAACTAGCAACCTTACTTGGATTGCTCCTGTACCTTGTGTTGAAATGACATTTGGCATTATTATATTAGGTTGCAAAGATATGGGTACCGACCCTAAATATGGGAGATTATTCATCACATATTAATAAGCATTGTGATTTGCTATATTAAGGTCATAGTGGGTCTATATACCCACTGGAAGGTAACTTGGAGGAGGTGTCGAACTATACAAGGGGTTGTTTCTTGTAGTGCTTGTATCTCTTATATATCCCGTGCTGGAATTTTTCACTGATGGAGCATAATTTGGAGGCATTCTGTATGGAGGCCATACTTCATATAAAGGCCATGTACTGGATACAGCCGACGAAATTTCCTCTGTAATAACAGGGTTTGTCATTTGATATAATGGGCCAGCCTCTGCCTCTTAGCCTCATGTGTTTTCACCAGCATCATTATTCGACGTATCCGTCGAAGTAGAAGATCTATCAGTCATTATTAATTTGTCATTGCATAATCGCATGCAAAATTTGACACATTATTTAACCCAGCATTCCACTGGGCGTGCTAATTTATTTCACTTGATTTTTGGTATCCTCGACAGGATTTTTTGATAGGGTGTCAAATCAAACTTGTATCAAGATCTCAAGTATCGGAAGCAGATACGACTCCTCTGAAAAAGAATGAGTTTGACCCGAAAATTACTTAGCGTTCGTGTCGAAATGTATGAGATGTTTGAATTGTGACAAATAATAAAGAATTGCAATAAAACGGATGAAACTTTCAAATTGAAAATGAAAAAAAGCAAAAATACTTAAAGAACAGAAGTAAAAATAAAATGCGTAAAGAAAATAATGAAAAAAATGAAAAAAAAAAAAAATAAAAGTAGACTTCCAACATTCATATACATAATTATGATCACAAATCTACTCTATTAATAAAAAAATATGACATGATTTACTTGTCAATATCAGAATTTTATTTACAACATAAAAAATTTTATTTGTGACATCATTTTTTTCGTTAATATAGAACCTCTTAGTTCATATATATGTATTTTTATCATGTTTTTAAATAATTTAAAAATATTTTTATTGATAAAATTTGAAAATATTTTTATCATGAATAAAATATGACAAAAATATTTTGAGTGCAATTTTTTGTAGTTTATTCTTTTAGATTCCTAGTTTCCTACTATATTGTCCTCTTGTTACGTGTAGGTGAAAGGGAGTGAATTCAATTTACTGTTTGGAAAAAAATACCCTAAGTTTAGACCGTGCACTTTGCTAATAGCCTGATACATTATATTATTCGGACGTACACTTTTATGTTTTTATAATGATTAATTTTATGGTGTGGATGCTTAATTTTTATCTAACTTTCTTTTTATAATAAATTTTAATATTTAAAATGATTAAATTTTATATTTTTAAATTAAATATTAACTATTTAAATTTTTTGGATAATTAAGTAACAAATTTTATAAGTAGATACTAATATAAAAATTTTACAATTATTTTTATGTAAAGTTGTTTTTTTATTATTAAATAATAAATTATATAATTTAATTTTGATATATTATAAAATATTTTTTTTAATGGCTAAACAAATAAAATATATTTTTAATATAAAACTCTTTATAAAAATTTTTTTTAATATCTTCATTTAACTTGGTGTCTATCTTTTTATTCAAGTCTGACTAGCATGCATGCATGTTTCCTACATGCCTACATCTGATCAGCTGATACACTAGGTATGTACGTCAAGCAGGATCTTTCAATTATCATTCAAGAAATTCATTACTTTTTAATTTGAAAAAAAATAAAATTTAATTTTAACATATTATTAATATAAAATAATTTTATATTTATATTTAATTATTCTATAATATTATATTAACAAAAATAATTATTTTATAAATTAATTGTATAAATAATTATAAACAAACGAATATATATAACGTTTTATATTATTAGCGTATTAAAATTAAACTCAAAATATCCAAAAACATATATCATAAGAAAAAAGAAAAGCATTATTTGTAAACTTATGCGTTTGTTCATATCTATATACTACTCTCTTAGAATTGTATGTGCAAATTTTGTATAATGTAAATACAAATTATACTAATTTATATATGTATATGTAAAAATTGAAAAAATTTAACGTGCTAACGAACTGTTTTCAATTTAGCCTTCTAGAATTTCTGAAATCGCATAGGCCTTAAAGGAAAACACTCAAATTGTTGGTTCTGTTATTACAATGCCAATTGCTAAATTAAAATACAGAAACTTTAGGTCATTTACTTAGTTGAGTAGTTACTTTTAAGGGTTAATAGTAAAATTTATTCTTTAAAGATCATTTAATTTTTAAATTGGTTTTTAAATAATTTTTTTAGTTATTCTTACTTCCACGAATGAAGTATATAGAAGAGTGAGGAGAAGGCAGACAGAATAATGAGAGCATTTTCCAGGCGAGAGGGTGAAGGGTGGGGAACCACCGCGCAGGGTAGAGGTTGGGCTTCCACCAGGTTGGAGAAGGACCCAAGAGTTTGGAATCGTGAGGAGTACGTGCGCTTAGAGCGGGATTCGTTCAGTGTATTCGTGGACAGATTACCAGGTGATATTTCAAAACGGGAGTTATTTGAGCTTTTTTCTTGGACGGGGCGGATTAACGATATCTATCTGTCATGGAAGATGAGGAATAGGATCATTTACCTATTCGCATTCATCAGGTATACCACGAAGGGGGGAGCTCTGAAAGCGATTGCAGAGATGAATCACTTGCGA
The DNA here is from genome assembly GCF_059453495.1 of Arachis ipaensis. Classification (NCBI taxonomy): domain Eukaryota; kingdom Viridiplantae; phylum Streptophyta; class Magnoliopsida; order Fabales; family Fabaceae; genus Arachis; species Arachis ipaensis. The sequence goes on along the minus strand of NC_142435.1, from coordinate 70,902,874 downwards.
CTAAGGGGATCGGAGATTTTTGTAGGGGAGGCCAAATATAGGAGAGATAATTCTAAGGGGCGGGGAGCTACTGTTGTGGGGATGGGTGGGAGCAGGATCCATCCTAAGAAGCATGAGGTCAATACTGGCATAGAGGTGCGTGCAGGGGAATTAACGCCGGATGATAACGGAGGCCATGGGATTGGTCAGACGGATTTAGCCAACTCAACCTATACACGCGTTGAGGGACCGAAGGTGGGGGAGACGAAGGAATTGGAGGTATCTGCCTCCAAGGATAACTTGGATTGGCTGAGTAGGAGTGTTGTTGGGAGAGCCGGGAGAGCAATTGATTTTCGATCATTGAACGACTCTATCCGGAAGGTATGGCCACACGTTGTCCAAGTCTGTGATGTGGGGAGGTATAAGGCTTTGTTGGTTTTTGATAGCACCCGGAGCGTGGAGGAAGCGCTGGAAAGTTCTGGGGATGAGATCCGGCAGATCTTTCATCATGTGTGCCTCTGGCAAGAACAAAAACGGTGCGACAGGAGAAGGGTGTGGCTTATGTGTTATGGTATTCCGCTGCATGCTTGGACGGTAGATACATTCTGTGCAATCGGGACACAGTGGGGTGAAGTGATTGAAGTTGATGATGGAACACGCTCAGCCACGTCGTTCTGAGCTGGACGTGTGCTAGTGGATACGTGGAGATTTGATCCAATCTCTGAAAGACTCCGTCTACTGGTAGGGTCGTGTGGCTTTGACGTGTTTGTTACGGAGATGGGCAAGGATGCGTATGGATCGACAGGGGACATGGCGCATGATGCTGTGGAACGCCATGAAGAGACTAGTGCCGGTCAGCCTGTCCGTCACCGGACGCCAAGAACGCTGGAGAGGTGGGACACGGTGGCTGAGTTGGTGGCCATACCGCATAGGCTGGAGGGAGTACAGAAGGGTAGTACGGGAATTTAGCCTGAGATCTTGGACGAATGGGGTAACAATTTTTTGAATTCGAAAACTTCAACGGCAAGGTGTGCGGATTTTTCTCCTAGAAAGGAATTGGCTGATTCTGGTGCAGATACGGTAGTAAATGGTAGGAGGCAGCATGGGAATAGGATCACAAGTAAGGTGCAGGTAGGGAAGCATGCTAATGGATTGGGGAGGCATAGTAATGCGATTGGGGCCCAATTGGGATTACCTAAACCAACGGTGGTAGATTTGGAACCAAAATCAATAGGCCCATCTGTTGCAAATTTAGTTGGGCTAGAAGTGGGTCTTAGTTATGGGCCTCCAAGGGAGCTGAATGAAGGCAATGGGAAGGGGAGTCTTCGGTCGGGTCGGGTTGGAAGGAGTGGTCCATTGGAGAGCTGCTGGGTTGATAATGAGAGGGAGCTTGGCAGTGACGGCGAGCTTGGTGCGGGAAGCGGAAGGGAGACCTGTGCATCTCGGAACTCGGCGAACACGACGCCCAGATGTGGTGCGGGTGGCAGACCCGTCGTCGGGGATGGTGTTGGCGTGCTGATGGGTCTGGCGGCAGGGGACTCGCCTCCGTGGTGGGTTCGGTCTGATGGCGATGGGGTGAGTCTGGGAGCGCTGGACCAGGATCTGTGTATTTCGGGCATGAAGCCTCGAAGGGGACGAACGGGGTTCGACCAGAATGGGGCTCGGGAAGCTCTAAGGGAGGGCGAATCTGGGGGGGATGGTGCTAGGGAAACGGTATTGATGGATGATGGATTGGTGGTGCTGCCGTCTAGTGGCGGAATGGATTCGGTATTGGCTACTAGTGGCCCGGATGCAGGCTGCCCGAAGGATATGGCGTGCGGCCAGATGGTAAGGGATGGGTTAAGCCTGGGAAATCCACGGGTGGAAATAATATTGAATGGTGGTGGGGTAGGGAAACAAAGGAGTGGATCGGAGGGAGAGGGTTGTGGGGAGGATAATGGTAAAGGGGGCTCCAAGGGGGCTGCAGATTCGGTATTGGGGGGTGTAGGGGAACATTTGGCGGATTCGATGAATGACACTGGTGAGATTGGGAGAGAGCCTGAACCGGAAGTGTCCGCTAATAGTAAAAGAGAAGCTGAAATGAAGGAAAACCGGGAAGCATGGAAGCTTGCTGTGGAATCCGGAGCTGTGCAGTATGATGAGGAAGATGACATCATGGCAATACTTCAGGCACAGAACGAGGCACTTGCGGAGAAGAAAAGACTGGCTAAGCAGAAGGAGAAAGCACGGCGGAGTAGACCAAAAAATCAGAGAAAGGTGTGTGTAAGTGCTTTAAAATGATTTTTAGTTCCTGGAATATTAGGGGATTGGCGGGAGTTGGTAAATTGAGCATGCTAAAGAATTTTTGTAGGAAATTTAAGTTAAATATGCTAGGCTTGATAGAGACAAAAAAAGAAGTTGTGACAACCTTTGATGTAGTGTAAATGTGGGGTGCTGGTGCTGTTAAATAGGAGTATGTTGGGTCGACTGGTGCTTCTGGAGGCCTGTTATTGATGTGGGATGAGACGGTATTTCAGATGAATACATGCTATAAGGGAAGTCGTTGGTTGTGTGTGGAGGGTGTGTTACTTCGAAATAATTTCTCCTGTGCTTTCTGCCTGGTTTATGGCCCGTATGAGAGGGGAGCCAAGCTTGCTACTTGGGAAGAATTGAGTTTCCTATTTGGGTTGTGTCAAGTTCCGTTTTGCTATCTGGGAGATTTCAATGAGATAACTCAAGTAGAGGATAGGAAGGGGGCTGATTCTTTGACGGTGTCTGCCGCGGAGTTTAAAGCATGGATCCAGGATATGGAGTTAGTGGACGTGGTAATCACTGACCGATTGTTCACCTGGTTCAGAGGGCAATCATGCAGTTGCATTGATAGGGTACTGGTGAGTTTGGAGTGGTTAGAAGTGTTTCCGGAAACCAGGCTGCGAGGTGGCCCAAGAGGGTTATCTGACCACTGCCCATTAATCATGGAGGTCTCTCAGTTGAGAGGAGGGCCGAGACTGTTTCGAAGTTTGGATTCTTGGTTCACGCATGCTGGATTTCTAAGGATGGTAAAAGAGGAGTGGAGGGCTTTGGGTGACATGCAGTTCATGGACAAGTTGAAGGGTTTGACGACTCCACTGAGCAGATGGCATAAAAAGAACTTTGGAGATGTGGATAAAAGGATTACACAGTTTGAGGATGAAATAAAAAAAGTGGATGATATTGCAGGATTTGGAGTGGATGATGGGACTGTTGAAGCTAGGAGAAAGGCGCTTGTAAGTTGTTGTAAAAAATGGTACATACGACAGGAATTACATTGGAAGCAGATGTCAAGGTCTCGTCATGCAAAGGAGATGGATAAAAACACACGCTACTTCCACACTCTAGCCTCAGCGCGGAGAAGATCCAATCGGATTGATGCTCTAATGGTTAATGGGAGGTTGGTAAGGAATCAAGCAAGGATAAAGATTGCCATAAGGGATTTCTATAAGGACTTGTACCATCAGGAACCCTCGCCGACTATTGGATTTAGGGATGGGCTCGTAAAGCGAATCTTGGAGGAAGAGGCAACGGAGCTAGAGCGGATGCCAACACATGCAGAAATAAAGGAGGCAGTCTGGGATTGTGAGTCAACAAAGGCACCAGGAAGCGATGGATATAATATGAATTTTATAAAGAAGTGTTGGGGGGAATTAGGTGACGAATTCACTGGCGCGGTGACAGGGTTCTTCCAATCTGGTAAACTACCTAGTGAGTCGAATGTCACTTGGGTGGCGCTGGCGCCAAAATTTACTGGTGCAAGAGAAATTAAGGATCTAAGGCCAATTAGTATGGTGGGTTGTGTTTATAAGGTGATTTCTAAGGTTCTGGTTCGGAGAATGCGAGAGGTAATGCCGGGACTTGTAGGTGAGACACAAAGTGCGTTCGTGAAGGGCAGGAAAATACATGATGGAGCTTTGATCGCCTGTGAGACTGTGCACTGGTTGAAAACACGAAAAAGGATCTCTGCGATAATCAAGCTGGACTTCCAAAAGGCCTATGATAGAGTCAAATGGGTCTTTGTGGATATTGTTTTGCAGAAGATGGGGTTTGGCCAGAGATGGAGGGGATGGATCAGGGAATGTGTATGCTCTGCCTCTATGTCAATGCTTATCAATGGATCACCGTCGAAGCCATTTAGAATGGAGAGGGGGTTGAGACAAGGAGACCCACTGTCACCATTCCTGTTTGTTTTAGTTGTGGATGTTCTGCACAGGATGATTGGAGAGGCAGTGAGGAACGGACGCATATCACCGTTGTTGGTTGGGAAGGATAGCATTGAGTTGTCTCACTTGCAGTTTGCCGATGATACTATTCTCTTCTGCCCACCTGAGGAGGCGGCCATTAGAAATTATCAGCGGCTTTTGCGGTGTTTTGAACTGATGTCTGGCCTGAGTATAAATTTTGAAAAGTCTAACATTATCCCGATCAACTGTGATAGCTTGTGGGTCCGTAGGATGTGTCTGTTATTGGGTTGTACAGAGGCGTCCTTACCGATTAGATATCTGGGCATCCCCCTGGGTGCAAATCCACGAAGGGTGAAGACATGGAAACCAGTAATTGATAAGGTTGAGGAGAAGCTGAGCTTGTGGAAAGCAAAGACTCTGAACAAGGCAGGCAAGCTGGTCCTAATTAAATCGGTGCTTAGTAGTTTCCCTATTTACTATCTCAGCTTATACAAGATGCCAAAGTCCATGGCTGAGAAGCTGATTTCTTTACAACGGTAGTTCTTGTGGAGTACAGATGGGGGGAAGCAAGGGTTGCCCCTTGTAAAATGGGAAGTTATTATGGCTCCAAAGAAAGCAGGTGGACTGGGGGTCGGGGATGCAGTTATTCGAAATACAGCATTGCTGTTTAAGTGGTGGTGGAGGTTCTCGAGAGAAGACTGCCCCTTGTGGAAGAAAGTGGTCTGCTCTTGTACCAATATGAATCCTGCGGTGATGTTGCGAGACCAGCCTGTGCCCACACGAGGAGGTCCTTGGAAGGATATCTGTCAGCTTCAAGTTTGTGTGCCGCGGTTGAGAGAAAAGATGATAAGCGGGTTGTCTATGGAGCTTGGGAATGGCAGAACAATCCGATTCTGGAAGGATAGCTGGTTGCCTAATGGGGCGTTGAAAGATAAGTTTCCTAGGCTCTTCTCGGTTTCAACCCTTACCGGGGCCGTCATAGGGGATTGTGGGTTTTGGGATGGACTAGACTGGATTTGGAGTTTCCAGTGGAGGAGGGAGCTGTTCAAGTGGGAGTTGGATCTGGTAAGACAACTTCATGAGACCTTGCAGTCAGCCAAGCCAACAAATGAAAGAGAGGACACGGTGACATGGAAATTTGATAACACAGGGGTTTATTCAACGAGCTCCTTTACATAGATGATGCAAGCAGAAGCCCTTCCGGCTGAAATTACAAGCTATAGCTTCACTCGTGCCATATGGAAAGGGTTCGTCCCTCCAAGGATTAAGCTCTTGTCTTGGTTTGTGCTAGTTGGAAGGATGAATACTAAGGATCGCCTGTGAAGACTACGTGTTCTTGATCAGAATGACAACCAGTGTGTGCTATGTTCTAAGGCTGAGGAAACTGTGTTCCACCTGTTTCTTGGTTGTGATATCACGTGGCAGGTGTGGTGTGCTTGGCTGCATGCATTTGGAAGGAGTTGGTGCCCCTCTGGTAATCTCAAGGACCACTTCGAAAGCTGGATAAGCATGGCAATATGGAAGATTGAGAGAAAGAGGTGGTTCATTGGGTTCTTTGCAGTTGTATGGACAATCTGGCTAGAGAGGAATAGCAGGCTGTTTCGAAATCACGTATCCAGTTTGCGGGATATTATAAACAAGTCATTTGCGTTTGCTGAGGAATGGATTGGAGGTGAACCCTTTGGATGTTGACACCATGTAGTAGATAAATAGGAGTTGTTTTGTACTTCATATTTTCAGAACCTTTAGCATCTTTCTTTGCTCCACTCTGTTGTGTTGAGCTCCCTTTAATTCAAAAAAAAAAAAAAAATAATGTTTTTAGTTATATTAATTTCTAAAAAATAAAATATAAGTTAAATTGATCATTCTATTAGTTAGTTAGATGATGACGTATAATGTTTAGTGCTACGTGGCATGATGATGTAATAAGTTAATACTACATGTCACAAGACGATTAGTTGACGTGTTAAGTCAGTGATACTTGGCATACCACGTGTCATTTGACATGTCATAAATTTATTTATAATCAAATTAGTTCCTGAAAGTATATATATATATATATATATATATATATATATATATATATATATATATATATATATATATATATCATTTTCATTTCTAAAATTTTAAAAATTAATCAAATTAATTTTTATATAAATTTTTTTATAATATTAAATTTTTAATATTTTTTAATCCTATTCATTTTAATATTATTTTTACACCTTAATAATTTTTTTCAAATAAAATAATAAAAATAATTAAATTATTACAAAGTTATTTTCTTATATGTATTTTTAAATTTTTTATTTTCAAATTTTTTTGGTGAAAAATGTTTATATAAATAAATTTATCAAACTATTATTAATTATATACTAAAAGTTTTAATATTTAAGATCTCACTAAATAAATATAGTAATTATTTTATATATTTTAATCTTTTAGATCTCACTAAATAAATGTAGTAGTTATTTTTAAAAAAAATTGTATTAAAATATTAAGATTTAACAAATGATCCCATAAATCGGTTTTCCAATTATTGAATTCTACTATATAAATTAAACAATAATAAGAATTATAATTTAAAAAATCTAAAAAATTTAAATTTTAAAATAACTACTATATTTTTTAGTGAGATTCAAAATATTAAAATTTTAAATATATAATCAACAATAATTTGATAAACTCATTTACATAAAAAAAATTTACTATAAAAAAATTACATTTTGAAAATATAAAATTTTAAAATACAAATGACAAAATAACTTTATAATATAATTATTTTTATTATTTTATGTAAACAGAATTTTATTTATTAAAGTCTAAAAAATAATATTAAAATTAGTTTTTATAAAAAAGTATTTCAAATTTAATATTATAAAAAGATAAAAAAAATTTATATAAGGACTAATTTGATTAATTTTTAAAAGTTTAGGGATGAAAACGATTTATACCTAGACTTTAAGGGATTATTTTAATTATAAATAATTTTTTTAATTTTACGTGTCATGTGACACATGGTATGTTAGGTGTCACTGAACTAATAATACATCAACTAATCATTTTGTGACATATGGCATTAACTTACCACATTATCATACCACGTAGTATTTAACGTGACACGTCATTATCTAACTGACAGAAAAATTAATTTGACTAATATTTTATTTTTTTAAAGATCAATATAACTAAAAAAATTATTTAATAACATTTATAAAATAAACCATTTTTAAGGACAAATTTAACTATTAATTTTTAGTTTTTAGATCTACTGCTAATAAGAGTAAACCATTAAAGACCAAATCACAAATGAATCATGCATGCATCTTTTCTTGGTGAAACTGAAAATTGGGATATAATAAAAGCATATATATTTGATGATTGATGAAAATTTTGATAGATGTGCTCATTAATAATGAGATCAGTTTTGTTAGATAGACAACGAAAAATATGAACATAGTAAATATCAAGTTATACCACAGGTCCATTAAATAAATTACTACTACTAAAAACATTGAAGGGGATAACAAAAACACATATATGATTCAATTCTGTTGTGATAAGAATAAAATAGATGTTCATTTAATATGGGTGGCTCAACTTTTTTATATTAAAATGTTATGTTATCAAAAAAAGTTATATTTAATGAGAGTGAAAAAAGAGATCTTTATGCATGTATAAATAAAGATATGTATTTAAAGTAATACATACAATCAATAACAATTCTATCTCTCTTTTAATTTATATTGTCAAAACACTCTTCTTTCTTTTATATACTTTACTACATATATATATACTGGCAAAACACTCTTCTATCTTATATATATATATATATATATGAATCAATTCTATTATATTGAGATATTAATTGTGGTGAATATTAATATTAGAGTTATCTAATTATACTTCTTTATTTTATATTTATTATCTCTTTTTTATTTATTTATTTATTTTACAATATGTTATCAGTACGAGATTTTGATCAAATTTTAAGAAGACTTAGGTAACAAATTTTTATTATGTCAAAACTCTCTCATCTTGAATTTAATGCTCTGATATATCTAGAAACTACTTATCATGGATATTAGATGGTGAAATCCATCTTGATTGAAGGGATCTTGACAATACCATTAAGGCTGAAAATAATGCATCTCAAAAGGATAATGCCAAAGCCATGATCTTTCTTCGTCGTCATCTTGACGAAAGATTAAAAAATGAGTATCTCACATTAAAAGATCCTGCAGATCTGTAAAAAAATTTTGAAGAAAGGTATAATCATCAAATGATAGTGATACTTTCTCAAGCTTGATATGAATGGACGCACTTGTGTCTATAGAATTTTAAATCCATAAGTGAATATAATTCAGTAATGTTTTGAATTACCTCACGAATGAAATTATGTGAAAAAAAGATAACTGATAATTATATGTTAGAGAAAATTTTCTCGACCTTCCATTCCTCAAATGTGCTCCTGCAGTAGCAGTATCGAGAAAAATGATTTAAAAAATATTCTGAGTTAATTTCTTGCCTTCTTGTTGCTGAACACAACAATGAGTTACTTTTAAAAAATCATGAAACGCACCCAACTGGTGCCGCCCCATTTCCTGAAGCAAATGCGGCAAATCATAACCCCAAAAGAGGTAAATGGCAAGGTTTTGACAACAAAAAAAATTATGAAATGAAGAAAAATTATGTTCACAAGAAAGGATCTCACCAGAAGTGAGATAAAGAAAGAAACAATGGGAAAAATAAATCAATAGAGGATAAATGTTTCCGTTGTGGTGGAAAGGGCCATTGGTCGCGTACCTGTCTTACCCCAAGGAACCTAGTTCGATCTTTATCAAGTATCTTTGAAAAAGGACGACGAAGGAAAGGAGACGAATTTTGTTTCAAATAATGTTGTTGAAAATTACACCACTCATTATGATGTATCTGATTTCTTTGAGAATCTTGAAGAAAATATTGGCCATTTAATCAATGATGAAAAAGTTTAATACGTGGGTTTGTTAAAGTACTCATATAAATAAATAATGTAACAAAAAAAATTCTTGTTAAGTTTTATTTTCAATGTATTTAAATTTCAAGTACGATGTATATAAATAATGTTTAATAAAATATTTATGAATTTTAAAATTGCTAAATGTGCCAAGATAATAATAATAAAATTTTTAGAATATACTATACTTCTTAGAAAAATATTTTCAATCAAGAAAATAATTTTACTGCGCAAATATTTCTACTCATTTATTATTATTTGTCTTTGAAGAAAATGGCAATGACATACAGTAAAGATGTTTGCCTTGTGAATAGTGCAAGTTTGCACACCATTCTCAAAAGTAATATATATTTTACTCATCTTGTGCCAAAAGAAGAATATGTTAATACTATTATTAGCTCAGACAATGTGATAGAAAACTCCAGAAGAGCTATAATTTTGTTTTTTGGAGGAACAAAATTTATAATAAATAATGCACTATTATCTACTAAGTCTCTAAGGAACTTATTGAGTTTTAAAGATATTCGCTGAAATGGATATCATATTGAAACCATGAATGAGGAAAATCATGAGTACTTGTATATCACAACTCATGATTCAAATAAAAATGTTATATTAGAAAAGTTACCCTCATTTTCATCTGGGTTATATTATACTAAAATTAGTGCAATTGAATCACATGTCATTGTAAACCAGAAGTTTACTAGCCCAAATGAATTCATAACTTGGCATGATCGATTGGGTCATGCATGAACAACTATGATGTAGAAAACTCCCATGGATATTCACTAAAGAATCAGAAGATTCTTAAATCTAGTGAATTTTGTTGTGCTGCATGTTATCAAGAAAAGCTAATTTTAAGGCCATCACCAGTAAAGATTGGATTTGAGTCTCCTGAATTCCTAGAAAGGATTCAAGGTGATATATGTAGACCTATTCACCCACCATGTGGATCTTTTAAATATTTTATGGTCCTAATAGATGCATCTTCGAGATGGTCACATGCGTGCTTATTGTCTTCTTGCAACCTGACGTTTGAGAGATTACTTGCTCAAATTATTCGATTAAAACCATAGTTTTTAGAAAATCCAATCAGAGCAATTCGTCTTAATAATGCTGGTGAATTTACTTCCCAAGCCTTTGATGCTTATTGTATGGCTAACGGAATAAGTGTTGAACATCCAGTAGCTCATGTTCACACACAAAATGGGTTAGCAGAATCACTTATTAAACGCCTCCAGTTAATTGCCACTACAAAAAAAAAAGGCCTATAGTCACGGTAAAAAACCGTGACCAAAGCTAGTGAAAAGGGTGACCATAGATCTATGGTCACGGTTTTTTACCGTGGCCTATTCTGGCGTGGCCATAAGTCTATGGTCACGATTTTTTTATCTATGGTCATGGTTTCTATGGTCACGGTTACAATTTTCAAATTCTGACACTTTAGGCCACGGTTTTTAACCGTGACCATAACCCTATCTATGGTCACAGTTTTCACCGTGACCATAGCCTCTATGGTCACCCCACCTTAAAACCGTGACCATAGGCGCTATGGTCACCCCTCCTTAAAACCGTGACCATAGCCTTATCTATTGTCATCCCTCATTAAAACCGTGACCATAGACTTTATGGTCACCCCTCCTTAAAATCGTGACCATAGCCTTATCTATGGTCACCTCTCATTAAAATCGTGACCATAGCCTTATCTGTGGTCACAATTTATAGCCTCTATGGTCACCCCTCCTTAAAACCATGACCATAGCCTTATCTATTGTCATCCCTCATTAAAACCGTGACCATAGACTTTATGGTCACCCCTCCTTAAAATCGTGACCATAGCCTTATCTATGGTCACCTCTCATTAAAATCGTGACCATAGCCTTATCTGTGGTCACAGTTTATAGCCTCTATGGTCACCCCTCCTTAAAACCGTGACCATAGCCTTATCTATGGTCACCCCTCATTAAAACCGTGACCATAGTCTGATCTATGATCATGGTTTTTACCGTGACCATAGCCTCTATGGTCACCCTTCCTTAAAACTGTGACCATAGTCTATGGTCACGGTTTTCACCGTGGCCATAGCCTCTATGGTCACCCCTCCTTAAAACTGTGACCATAGCCTTATCTATGGTCACGATTTTTACCGTGACCATAGGTTATCTATGGTCACCCTATTTTAAAATGGTGACTATAAGTTGCTTTATTTTATGAGATTTAATTTTTTTTAAAGTATAATAACATCACAAAAGATGATAATCACAAAATAAATCTAGAAATAAGAAATTCAAGAAATCTAAATCATAAAAATTTCATTATAAGCTTGATATGTTTAAATTTTAATCTAAACAACACAAATCAAAATAGAGTGTAATTTATCCAATTACATATAATACGGAGTAAAGTCTCTTTTCAAAAAGTAGCTAAAACACATCAAAATATTGCATTTAGATAACGAAAGTCATTGTAAGTCCTATCTCATGTCATATTTGATTTGGAACATATTTGCTTCATTACATCATGTCTTCCTCAAGCAAAAGAAATGCACATGTTAGAACAGTAGAGCAAAAATGCTTTTAATAATGTAATATATATACAACAAAATAAGGCTATAAGATAAACTATATTTAGTTTCTTGCTTTTGGAACTTTGCAAGTTATACTTGCTGCTGCGGTAACTCATTGAATTTCTTCATTGATCAAAATAAATAAATAATAGAAAAGAACTCATTTGCATTGTTGATAACTCATTTGCATTGTTAATATAGGGGAACATAATATACAGAAAGCATAATTGTATCCCATTTCAAGCAATGTGCTTAAGAAACCTTATCAAAACGAGCGTTCAGCTGCAACCAAATGTATATTCAATGCGAAATTTGGCCTCCTCAATCCTATTAAAAAACATGAAAAATAAATCATGAAAACTGCTCAAGTAACCTAAAACACGCAACACTCCCCATAAATTCCACATAAGATGTGCTTATAAAGAAACAAAAGTATGTAATGATGTAAGAACATGTGAGAAACATATTCTAAGCAATCAATAGATGTTATTGATGAGCGGATAATTTATACGCTTTTTGACATTGTTTTTAGTATGTTTTTAGTAGGATCTAGTTACTTTTAGGGATGCTTTTAATAGATTTTGTGTTAAATTCACATTTCTGGACTTTACTATGAGTTTGTGTGTTTTTCTGTGATTTCAGGTATTTTCTGGCTGAAATTGAGGGACTTGAGCAGAAATCAGATTCAGAGGTTGAAAAAGGACTGCTGATGCTGTTGGATTCTGACCTCTCTGCACTCAAAGTGGATTTTCTGGAGCTACAGAACTCGAAATGGCGTGCTTCCAATTGCGTTGAAAAGAAGACATCCAGGGCTTTCCAGAAATATATAATAGTCCATACTTTGGCCAAGAATAGACGACGTAAACTGGCGTTCAACACCAGCTCTCTGCCCAAATTTGGCATCCAGCGCCAGAAAAGGATCCAAAACCAGAGTTGAACGCCCAAACTGGCACAAATACTGGCGTTCAACTCCACAAATGGCCTCTGCACGTGCAACACTTAAAGCCCAGCCCAAGCACACACCAAGTGGGCCCCGGAAGTGGATTTATGCATCAATTACTTACTTCTGTAAACCCTAGTGACTAGTTTATTATAAATAGGACCTCTTACTATTGTATTTGACATCTTTGGACGCCTGGTTCTTAGATCAGAGGGGCTGGCCATCTCGGCCATGCCTGGACCTTCACTTATGTATTTTCATACGGTAGAGTTTCTACACTCCATAGATTAAGGTGTGGAGCTCTGCTGTTCCTCAAAGATTAATGCAAAGTACTACTGTTTTCTATTCAATTCTTCTTATTTCGCTTCTAAGATATCCATTCGCACCCAAGAACGTGATGAAGGTGATGATTATGTGTGACGCTCATCATCCTTCCCCCTTATGAACGCGTGCCTGACAAACACTTCTGTTCTACATGAATTAAGCTAGAATGAGTATCTCTTAGATCTCCTAACCAGAATCTTTGTGGCGTTGATGCGCATAAACTAGTTATGCTACGATTTAGGAAATTGCACGATCGGCAAAATTCCTTCCGGCAAGTGCACCGGTTATCGTCAAGTAAAAACTCACAATAGAGTGAGGTCGAATCCCACAAGGATTGGTTGAGTGAGCAATTCGGATTAGAAGTGTGTTCTAGTTGAGCGGAATCAAGATTGAGATGAGAATTGCGGAATGTAAAATTGGCGGGAAAAGTAAATGACAAGAAATTGAAATGGCGGAATCTTAAATTGCATGAATTAAAGAGCAGAATGTAAATTGCTGAAATTAAAAGGGAATGGGGGTGATTGCAAGAATTGAGTTGCAGAATGTAAAGAGAAATTGGAAATCAGAAATGGGGAATTCATTGGGTGTTAGGAGATATTGAGATCTCCAAATCAAAACATGTATATCTCTTCCTCAACCAATGCGTTCATTAAATTTTGCTTGGCAATCTTATATGATTGGATCCCAATCCCTTGGCTCACCAATTCTCTCTAAAAACAAACAAATTCCCAATCCCTTGGTTTAAATGTTCATAAGAAGAGATGATGCTCGATCACCGATTATACCACACAGTTTCATGAACCACAATTTAGTAGGATTACATGTCACAATATCCATCCAAACCCCAATCCAATTCACTGTGAGAAAGCTTCTCTAGCATGAATCCTCCATTCCTTTCCCAAGGTTCCGAAGGACTCCAATTATGGGTAGTTTCTTTCCCAAGACAACTACCCAATGGAATTAGATCGAGAAGCTTTCTAACAAAATTCAAGAGAAAAGATTGAAGAAGAAGATAAACTATTATTGATTCATTGAATTACAATAGAGCTCTCTAACCCAATGAAAGGGGGTTTAGTGAGTCATAGCTCTGAATTCAATTACAAAGATATGAAAACTAGCTAAAAGTGAAGGTAAAAGTTCTTTCCAACTTAAATTCTATCCTATTTATACACTTTCTATATTGAGCTTCTGTTGTGTTTCTTGGGCTTTGAGGCCTCTCCCTGCTTTCCTTTTGCCTTGGGTTTATGATCCATAATCTTGATGGGGTTGTTGATCCAAATTCTGTAACATTCATTGAGCCAACTTAGTGATAATCAAATAATGACACATGACTCAATAAATTGAGATTTCAAACTCATCAATCCTTCAGGCCCAATCCCATAAACCATGATATTCAATTGGGTTTCATACCAGAATAAGTTTAAGTTAATGTTTGTGCTCAAATACTAACTTAAACCACAATATTTTTGGTCTAGAAACCTTTTCCAAGAGTGGCGTTTAAGTTGCAGTTTAAGCTTAAACTGCAGCTTAAACGCCAGACACTTCCAGTGAGGCCTTTTGTAGAAGCACGTTTAAGCTTCAGTTTAACCTTAAACTGAAGCTTAAACGTGGAAATGGAAGAAAGCAGCCCTGGAGAGTCATGTAGTCGAACACGTTTAAGCTTCAGTTTAAGGTTAAACTGAAGCTTAAACGTGGATATAGGAAGGGCAGCCCTGGAGGTCGAACACGTTTAACCTCCAGTTTAAGGTTAAACTGGAGGTTAAACGTGGAAATGGAAGGAGGCATCCTGGAGGTCGAACACGTTTAACCTCCAGTTTAAGGTTAAACTGGAGGTTAAACGTGGAAGCTTAGAAGGGTGGCCCTGGAGGTGTCGAACACGTTTAAGCTCCAGTTTGAGGTCAAACTGGAGCTTAAACGTGGAAATGGAGAGAGCAAACCTTGAGGAGAAAACTTGGTCGAACACGTTTAAGCTCCAGTTTGAGGTCAAACTGGAGCTTAAACGTGGAAATGGCTCCCTGGTGCTTTTCCCATTCTGGCGTTTAACCTCCAGTTTAAGGTTAAACTGGAGGTTAAACGTGGAACTCCTTCCTGAGTGGCATTATCATTCTGGCGTTTAACCTCCAGTTTAAGGTTAAACTGGAGGTTAAACTTGAATTCCTGCATTTCTTAGCCTTCATGATTCTGGCGTTTAAGCTCCAGTTTAGGCTTAAACTGGAACTTAAACTCCACATGTGATATTCAAGCTTCCTTTATTGATTTTGTTGCTTCCTTGCTTAGCCTCTTCTTCCCTGAAATCATCCAAACAAATGCATCAAAGTCTTGCAAAATTTCATGAGAAATCTTCCATTCATAGCATTCAAGTAATATAACTAAAACTCATGGAATTTGCATTAAAATCATACTGTTTGGATGGTTCATTGCTTTGTTCTTCATTTAACCATTTTTGGTTACTTTAAGCTCAAGAAAATGCATAAAACAACTAAAACTAACAGAAAAATGCTAGTGAAACTAGCCTAAGATGCCTCGGCATCACAACACCAAACTTAATACTTGCTTGTCCCTAAGCAAGTCCTGAGTTATTTGAGAAGAAAGTATGAAACAGAAAGCAATTACATTGGCTATATTAGCAAGCATTTGAAGTTCATCAGAAGGGTTTTATGCAGAAAGTTGCAGCATCACTTTTTCATACTTATCAGGTAAGATTATCACTTTTTCATTGCATCCATCAAACACTGCTATGGCCTCTTGTTATTCTTATGTCCTTGGCACTTTTCTCTTTGTTTTTCTTTTCTTTTTCTTAGAGCTTCTTTTGCTCCTTGTTTGCTTAGTGTCATGTGTTGCACAAGCCTTTGGCATTTTCTTTTTCTTATCAGTGCACTACACATATCCACTTTAGGCATTTTAGTTCACATTTCTTCTTGAGACATTGGTGCCCAGCACCTCTTTGTGTGACTAAATGTTTTGTATTTAGGTTGCTCTTGATAATGGACTTTTGGTTGATAATCCCGGGTTAGTTAACCCAAGTTACCAAGTGTTGAAACACTCCTCAGAACCTATTCATCCAAGCATATCCTTAATACATAAACACCACAGGCATTTGTCTCAGAAGTTCAAACCATTGGTACCTAGCTTATTTTCTCAATTTTTTTTTTTTGCTTTTTGGTTGCCCTTTTTCAGTGGCTTTTTCTTCTTCTTTTTCTTTCTTTTTCATGGCCAAAGACATTTATTCATCAAGATCCATAGACAGTTTTCAATTTCTACACAAAGAATGATAATTCTACACTCTAATTCCAGTGATCTGACTAAACAATCAAGCATGCATACCACCACTTAATTCTACTTGATTTGTCACTAATTTAGCCAAGTTACTTTTGTTCAAACTTTTCTTTTATTTTTGGAAACAGAACAAATATGGCAAGCACTCGTTTAAGAAGGTGAAGTTATATCCAAACATCTAGGCATTCGCTTTATTCAAAGCAATAAACAGACACTCATACTAAAAAAAAACTCCACATAACACTTAAATGACTTATGATGAAAGAAAGCTCATAAAGACAATCCACCAATGATCATTTGATTATTAAGGAACGAGACCACCTCTTATTTATTGCTTGGTTCTTCTTAATTCTTGGGATCCTGCTTCTTCTTGCTTCCTACCTCTTTTTGACCACTTGTGCTTCCTTTGTCTTTTCTTATGAGCTTTTTCCAGAATCCAGCCTTTTTCATCGTTTCTTCCACTCCTTTTTCAATGATCATTGCCTTGTTTATTTCTCCTTCTTTCCTCCCTTTGAAATACTCATCAAAAGCTGGGAATGCTGGGTCCATCTTGTGTAGATGTTCCCCTATGTAGTTAAGCTTGATTTGCGAACTGATGTTGTAATCAGCTTGGACTGAGTATCTTGCATTCTGTAAAGTGGTGGCTTCCTTGATTGCCAAGACATTGGCATCTTGGTGTTGGCATATGTGGCTGAAGGATTCCTGTAAGTGTAAATTCTGTTCCCTTTGCAGATCGAAGAATCTTGATTCAAAGTTCCTTTGCATATCCATCATTTTTAGGTGAAAGTCCTCTTGTCTCTCCTGAGACCTCATGTATTGTTGAGACATTCCTTCCATGATTTCCTGCATTCTGCTCATATCCATGGGGTCTCTGGGAATTCGTTGTCTTCTTTCTGGAATTGCTTGCTCTTCTTGCTCTTCTTCTCTGTCTTCTCCTTCCTGTCTTTCTTGTTCTGCTTCTTGCTCGGCTTCCACTTGTTGCCCTTCTTCATTTCTTCTTCTTGTATGTCTTGGAGGAGTTGGGCCAAGAGTCATTCTGTACGCAGTTATGGCCAATCCAGGATATAGCCAATTAGGTCTTTCATCCTCAAGTGGTACTTGGGCATCGATGCATAGTCTAATGATAGTGCTAGGGAAGTGGAGCCAGGATTCAGGGTCACTTTTCTCACTAAACTCTTGTATCTGTTCAGCAATGAGTTTATGAACTTTGATCTCCCCTCCCACCATAATGCAATGTAGCAAGATGGCTCTTTTAGGGACTATTTCTGAAGAGTTTGCAGTGGGTAGGATGGATCTCCTAACTATTGCATACCACCCTTTAGCTTCAGGTGTTAGGTCTCCCCTTCTCAAGACTCTTGGAGCCCCTCTTGTTTTTCTCACCCATTCAGCTCTGATGGCACAAAGGTCTTCAGCAATAGTTGCATAGTCAGGTTCTCCTATCATCCTTTCTTCATAACTTGCTTGGCTGAAATGTATGTTTTTCAGGCCAAGGGTTTTCATGATTGCTTTGGGACTGAAGTCAACTTCCACCCCTCTCACATAGCTTTTGTATGTGGGTTTCTTGGTTGGATCCTCTCTTACTGCATTTGCATAAAACTTTTTCACCAAGTTGATGTTGATTTTAGTGATTGGCTTAGTCAGGAGCTCCCACTTCCTCTTTTTGATCTTTTCCCAAACACCTGGGAACTCATCCTTTTCAAGGTCAAAGGGAACCTCAGCTAGTACCGTTTTAGGTCTCATCCATTCGGCTTGAATCTCATGGAAAACTGATCTGTATCTCCATGCATCGAATTCCCTGTTTTCCTCCATTGGCTGCTTGTCTTTTCTCCTTTTGTGGCTAGATGAAGCTGCCATTGGTTCTTTAGTTTTGGTAAGTGACAAGCTAAAGTTGACAAGGTGAAGCAAGAAGTGTTGTTGGAAGTGTGGGGAGGTTGTTTTCGGTAAGAGATAGTTTATGCTATGATGAAGGAAATGTGCATGAAGGAGATTTGGTGGTGTTGAACTTGTTCCCCAAGTGGTTCTTTATAGTGCCCGTAAGTGCAAAATGGACGGCTAGGGTGATTTGTGAAGGGTGGCTTGATGGTAAATATATGAATTAGGGAGAAGGACGAATTGCTTTTCATTTTCTTGGAAGTATTCTGGGTGCATTAGGTTGTACATGTAGCTATCTTTTCTTGCAGAACTTCTTTTTCCCATGTGTTAGTTTCAAAGACTTGTGAATTTTCTTTTTTGACCAAGCATCGTACCTCCCTTTGTCTTTTTCCTCCATTTTTGTCTTTTCTTTTGTACCTGCACAAACAAACAAGTTTGCTATCATTTTTCGGTCCATGTGAATTATGAATAGTACTTGCACATGTAAATCAATGATTGTCTTTATGAGCTTATAGCCGTGACTTCTACATGTATGCACACTTATTATTTGGACACCAAACTTAGTGTTTGGTCAAGTCTCCTGATGACATGAAATCCATATTGGTTGTCCTTAATGAATGTGCTTAATTCTAATAAATCATAGTCACCTTGGCTCTTTGATTCTAAACAAATTTACTACCCTAAGTAATTGAAACCAAAAAATTAAAACATGCGAATGGTATACTTGTCATGAATTTTGAAATCCAGAGGAACTTCTTGCTTTTCATAAACTGTGTTCAAGAGGAACACCAAACTTAATGTTTGGTCGTGCACCTTGAATGAAAGATGGAATCCAATTTGAGTAAGATTTGGGAGTGCCTTCAGGCACACCAAACTTAGAGACCAATTGTAATTTACATGCAAAGTTTAGTGCACTTTATCAATAGTTGTCCTGAGGATTCAAGTTCATGCATAAGGAACCATGCTTTATTAGATGTAAAGCAAAGCACTAAAGATTAAGGATACTAAAAACATGGGTTGCCTCCCATGAAGCGCTTCTTTAACGTCACTAGCTTGACGGTTGTCCCTTGTTAGGGTGGATTGTAGTGCTTGACGTCTTCTCCTCTTACTATGCAAACGTCCCCACTTGATTCCTTCATGACCTCTAAATGTTCCATAGAAAGAACTTTCCTGATTGTGAACACTTGAGTGCGCTGGGAAGGAATTGTTTTGAGGCCAGGTGGGATTGGCAGATAATGACTTGATATCACTTTATCTCCCGGAGAGAAACCTTCAGTGGGAATTTTCTTGTTTCTCCACCCTCTTGGCAATTTCTTTACAATTCTTCCCTTTCTCTTGAAGCTTTCTTCATTGACCCTTATGCCAGGAGGATCCTTCTGATCTGTTTCTATTGATTCTTGTGGCTTTAACTCTTGCAATTCTTGTTTGCTTTCCAAGGACTGTTTCAGAGTTTCAGCTGCTGGATTGCCTTCCTCCAAACACAGATGGCTGCTCTCATCCTTAGGCTTTTCATGTTCTGGTTCAGGCTCAGATGCAGGTTTGAAAACATTAAAAATGAGCTGTTCATCATGTATTCTCAAAATTAGCTCTCCTTGTTCTACATCTATGAGTGCTCTAGCAGTGGCTAGAAATGGCCTCCCCAGAATGATAGGGTGTAAGTAGCTTTCCTCCATGTCCACAATGACAAAGTCTGTGGGGAAGTAATAATCCCCCACTTTCACCAGCACATTTTCAACTACCCCTTCAGCTTGCTTCTGAGTTTTGTCAGCCAGTTGTATGATTACATCAGTGGATCTCACCTCATTCAGTTGTAGCCTCTTCATAAGAGTTAGAGGCATCACATTTATGCTAGCTCCTAGATCACAGAATCCTCTGTCAATTTTTGTTTCCCCTATGATGCAAGGGATATGAAAACTTCCTGGGTCCGTTTTCTTAGAGAGTGTGTCCTTCTTGATGAGAGCACTGCATTCTTTGTTCATTGTTACCGTTTGTCCTCCCTTCAAAACTCTTTTCTTGCTTAACAATTCCTTTAAATACTTGATGTGTGTAGGCATTTGCTGGAGAATCTCAAGAAAGGGAATATTGACATGGAGAGAGTTAAATGTCTCTAAAAACCTTGAATAGGTTTTCTCTTTTTCACCTCCTCCTAACCTCTGAGGAAATGGTGCTTTTGGTTGGTATATTTCCAGCATGCCTTTTTGCAGTTCCTTGGCTTGCTCAGTTCCACTTTCCTGCTTAACTTCTTCCACACCTTCCTTCAAGATTTCTGGCTCCTGCTCTGAGGGCCTGATTCCTTCTTCTTCTGAAACTTCCTTCAATAGGGTGATGGCCTTGCATTCTTCCCATCTCACTCTCTTTTGTTCCCCTTTAGGATTCTTTTCTGTGTCACTCGGGAACACTGCAGTTGATTTGACGGCCTGTTGAGATAGCTCTCCTACTTGAGACTCCATCCTCTTGAGTTTTTCACCATGGTTTCTTAAGGTAGCTCTCACATCATCCCTGAAGCTTTTCAATTCGGTTATGTCTTGACTCATGGTTGCCATCATTCCTTCTATCCGGTTTAATTGATCTTGAAATTGTTGGTTCGGATTAAGTTGGGTAGGTTGATTATTTTGGCCATGATATGATGGTTGGATTTGTTGGTTCCCCCACCCAAAGTTTGGGTGATTTTTCCATCCTGGGTTGTAAGTGTTGGAGTGTGGATCATATGATTGCCTTTGTTGGTTTCCCACATAGTTGGCCTCTTCCCAATCACCTCCTTCAATGCTTACTTCCTCTTGATCTTGTGTGTGTATTGCAGCCACTTGCTTTGTTTCTAATTGCCTGGTAAGCTCTGCTAGTTGCTTGGCAAACACCTTGTTTTGGGCTAGAATTGTATCAACATGGTTCAGCTCCATGACTCCCTTAGTGTTGTGCCTTTCTGATGCATAGTAGTACTCATTCTCAGCCACTGTCTCAATCACCTTAATGGCCTCTTCCACAGTCTTTTTCCTGTTCAATGAACCTCCTGATGAATGGTCTACAGCCTTCCTTGATTCATAAGAGAGTCCATCATAGAAAATATGCAATTGCACCCAATCGTGGAACATGTCTGGTGGGCATTTCCTTGTCAAGTCCTTGAATCTCTCCCATGCCTCGTAGAGAGTTTCACCATCTTGTTGTCTAAAAGTCTGAACCTCAGATCGAAGCCTATTGACCTTTTGTGGGGGGTAGAAACGTGCCAGAAACTTGCTTTCCACCTCATCCCATGTTGTTAGACTCCCCCTTGGGAATGATTCCAGCCACTTAGCTGCTTTGTCCCTAAGTGAAAATGGGAACAAAAGCAGTTTATATGCATCTTCCTGGACTCCATTGGACTTCACAGTGTCACAAATTCTCAGGAATTTTGTGAGATGTTGGTTTGGGTCTTCATTAGCACTTCCACCAAATGAACAATGATTCTCCACAAGTGATATTAGCTGTGGTTTGAGTTCAAAATTGTTGGCCTGAATGGGTGGTTTCTGGATACTGCTACCACAATTCCCAGAGGTTGGGTTTATGTATGAACTAAGAACCCTCCTCTCAGGAATGGCATTGTTTCCATCAGCTCTCTCATGGTTGTGAACTTCTCTATCCATGTTGAGATCTAATGCTTCCTCAAAATTGTCCTCAGATTCTCCTTCAGATTCCTCTTCTCCCACTACTCTCTTCCCTCTTGCTTCCCTTCTCAGTCTATGAAGGGTCCTCTCTGGTTCGGTATATGGAGGAGTTGATGTCTCTCCTCTCCTACCTATCATACAAGAACACAGAACAGGCACAAACAAGTGAAATACTCTTGGTTAATGGAAGAGTATGGTTAGAGCAATTGAGGAATTAATTCAAACAGTTAGTGAGTCAGTGAGTTAGTTGCTTGAATTTAAAGGCATAAAGAAAGAAAGCATGTAACCGAGTGCAGAAATTAAAATTCAACAAGTAACTTGAACAGAATTAACAAAGCAAGAAAAATTGCTCAATCTAGTTAACTTCCAATTTGAGAATTGTCAATCGAAAACCAATCCCCAGCAACGGCGCCATAAACTTGATGCGCATAAACTAGTTATGCTACGATTTAGGAAATTGCACGATCGGCAAAATTCCTTCCGGCAAGTGCACCGGTTATCGTCAAGTAAAAACTCACAATAGAGTGAGGTCGAATCCCACAAGGATTGGTTGAGTGAGCAATTCGGATTAGAAGTGTGTTCTAGTTGAGCGGAATCAAGATTGAGATGAGAATTGCGGAATGTAAAATTGGCGGGAAAAGTAAATGACAAGAAATTGAAATGGCGGAATCTTAAATTGCATGAATTAAAGAGCAGAATGTAAATTGCTGAAATTAAAAGGGAATGGGGGTGATTGCAAGAATTGAGTTGCAAAATGTAAAGAGAAATTGGAAATCAGAAATGGGGAATTCATTGGGTGTTAGGAGATATTGAGATCTCCGAATCAAAACATGTATATCTCTTCCTCAACCAATGCGTTCATTAAATTTTGCTTGGCAATCTTATATGATTGGATCCCAATCCCTTGGCTCACCAATTCTCTCTAAAAACAAACAAATTCCCAATCCCTTGGTTTAAATGTTCATAAGAAGAGATGATGCTCGATCACCGATTATACCACACAGTTTCATGAACCACAATTTGGTAGGATTACATGTCACAATATCCATCCGAACCCCAATCCAATTCACTGTGAGAAAGCTTCTCTAGCATGAATCCTCCATTCCTTTCCCAAGGTTCCGAAGGACTCCAATTATGGGTAGTTTCTTTCCCAAGACAACTACCCAATGGAATTAGATCGAGAAGCTTTCTAACAAAATTCAAGAGAAAAGATTGAAGAAGAAGATAAACTATTATTGATTCATTGAATTACAATAGAGCTCCCTAACCCAATGAAAGGGGGTTTAGTGAGTCATAGCTCTGAATTCAATTACAAAGATATGAAAACTAGCTAAAAGTGAAGGTAAAAGTTCTTTCCAACTTAAATTCTATCCTATTTATACACTTTCTATATTGAGCTTCTGTTGTGTTTCTTGGGCTTTGAGGCCTCTCCCTGCTTTCCTTTTGCCTTGGGTTTATGATCCATAATCTTGATGGGGTTGTTGATCCAAATTCTGTAACATTCATTGAGCCAACTTAGTGATAATCAAATAATGACACATGACTCAATAAATTGAGATTTCAAACTCATCAATCCTTCAGGCCCAATCCCATAAACCATGATATTCAATTGGGTTTCATACCAGAATAAGTTTAAGTTAATGTTTGTGCTCAAATACTAACTTAAACCACAATATTTTTGGTCCAGAAACCTTTTCCAAGAGTGGCGTTTAAGTTGCAGTTTAAGCTTAAACTGCAGCTTAAACGCCAGACACTTCCAGTGAGGCCTTTTGTAGAAGCACGTTTAAGCTTCAGTTTAACCTTAAACTGAAGCTTAAACGTGGAAATGGAAGAAAGCAGCCCTGGAGAGTCATGTAGTCGAACACGTTTAAGCTTCAGTTTAAGGTTAAACTGAAGCTTAAACGTGGATATAGGAAGGGCAGCCCTGGAGGTCGAACACGTTTAACCTCCAGTTTAAGGTTAAACTGGAGGTTAAACGTGGAAATGGAAGGAGGCATCCTGGAGGTCGAACACGTTTAACCTCCAGTTTAAAGTTAAACTGGAGGTTAAACGTGGAAGCTTAGAAGGGTGGCCCTGGAGGTGTCGAACACGTTTAAGCTCCAGTTTGAGGTCAAACTGGAGCTTAAACGTGGAAATGGAGAGAGCAACCCTGGAGGAGAAAACTTGGTCGAACACGTTTAAGCTCCAGTTTGAGGTCAAACTGGAGCTTAAACGTGGAAATGGCTCCCTGGTGCTTTTCCCATTCTGGCGTTTAACCTCCAGTTTAAGGTTAAACTGGAGGTTAAACGTGGAACTCCTTCCTGAGTGGCATTATCATTCTGGCGTTTAACCTCCAGTTTAAGGTTAAACTGGAGGTTAAACTTGAATTCCTGCATTTCTTAGCCTTCATGATTCTGGCGTTTAAGCTCCAATTTAGGCTTAAACTGGAACTTAAACTCCACATGTGATATTCAAGCTTCCTTTATTGATTTTGTTGCTTCCTTGCTTAGCCTCTTCTTCCCTGAAATCATCCAAACAAATGCATCAAAGTCTTGCAAAATTTCATGAGAAATCTTCCATTCATAGCATTCAAGTAATATAACTAAAACTCATGGAATTTGCATTAAAATCATACTGTTTGGATGGTTCATTGCTTTGTTCTTCATTTAACCATTTTTGGTTACTTTAAGCTCAAGAAAATGCATAAAACAACTAAAACTAACAGAAAAATGCTAGTGAAACTAGCCTAAGATGCCTCGGCATCAGGCGTAAGCTAGAATGATGGTGGCATTCAAGAGAATCCGGAAGGTCTAAACCTTGTCTGTGGTATTCTGAGTAGGATTCAATGATTGAATGACTGTGACGAGCTTCAAACTCGCGATTGTTGGGCGTTAGTGACAGACGCAAAAGGAGGGTGAATCCTATTCCAGCATGATCGGGAACCGACAGATGAATAGCCGTGCCGTGACAGGGTGCGTGAGCATATTATTCACTGAGAGGAGGGGATGTAGCCACTGACAGCGGTGATGCCCTTGAATAAAGCCAGCCATGGAAAGGAGTAAGACTGATTGGACGAAGATAGCAGGAAAGCAGAGGTTCAGAGGAACGAAAGCATCTCCATTCGCTTATCTGAAATTCCTACCAATGAATTACATAAGTATCTCTATCCCTATTTTATTATATAATATTCGAAAACACCATTATCACTTTATATCTGCCTGACTGAGATTTACAAGGTGACCATAGCTTGCTTCATACCAACAATCTCCGTGGGATTCGACCCTTACTCACGTAAGGTATTACTTGGACGACCTAGTGCACTTGCTGGTTAGTTGTATCGAAGTTGTGACAATTACGAATTAAGATCAGAGCACCAAGTTTTTGGCGCCGTTGCCGGGGATTGTTCGAGTTTGGACAACTGACGGTTCATCTTGTTGCTCAGATTAGGTAATTTTCTTTTTGTCTTGTTTTCAAAAAATTTTTCAAAAATCTTTCAAAAATTCTTCCTTTGTTTTCGAAAAAAAAAATTTTTTTAAAAATAAAAATGTTTTCAAAAATATATTTTCCTTTCAGAATTTTTAAGAATGAATTCTAGTGTTTCATGGAGCATGTTGAAGCCTGGCTGGCTGTAAAGCCATGTCTCAATTCTTATACTCAAGAAAAGAGCTTCTTTATCTTTCTTAGCCAATTGGCTGTTGAATGTAAGGAATGTCAGGCGTGTCATGTCTGAGTTACATACTAAAGCTTGGCTGGCTATTAAGCCATGCCTGACCCTTTGATTGGAGCTTTAGAGCATAAGATTCCTGGAATTCATATTAAAAATTTTGGAATCCTTATTTTCTTTTTCAAAATTATTTTTTGAAAAACATAAAATAAAAATCCAAAAAAATAGAAAATCATAAAAATCAAAAATATTTTTGTGTTTCTTGTTTGAGTCTTGAGTCATATCATAAGTTTGGTGTCACTTGCATATGCATCTTGCATTTTTTCGAAAATATCATGCATTCATAGTGTTCTTCATGATCTTCAAGTTGTTCTTGGTAAGTCTTCTTGTTTGATCTTGATGATTTTTTGTTTTGTTTCTTTTCATGTTTATCATATGCATTCTTGAATTCTTAGTGTCCAAGCATTAAAGAATTCTAAGTTTGGTGTCCTGCATGTTTTCTTTGCATTAAAAACTTTTCAAAAATATGTTCTTGATGTTCATCATGACATTCATAGTGTTCTTGGTGTTCATCTTGACATTCATAGCATTCTTGCATGCATTCATTGTTTTAATCTAAAAATTTCATGCATTGCATCATTTTTCTTGTTTTTCTCTCTCATCATAAAAATTCAAAAAAAAATATCTTTCCCTTTTTCTCTCATCAAATTCGAAAATTGAGTTGACTTTTTCAAAAATTTTTAAAAATCAAAGTTGTTCCTTATGAGTCAAATCAAATTTTCAATTTTAAAAATCTTATTATATAGCAAAATCTTTTTCAAAAATCAAATCTTTTTCAAAATTCTTAGTTATTTTCGAAAATTAAAAAAATATTTTTCAAAAATCTTTTTCTTATTTTTATATCAAATTTTCGAAAATAACATAATCAATTAATGTTTTGATTCAAAAATTTGAAGTTTGTTACTTGCTTGTTAAGAAAGATTCAAACTTTAAGTTCTAGAATCATATCTTGTGATTTCTTATGAATCAAGTCATTAATTGTGATTTTAAAAATCAAATCTTTTTCAAAACTAATTTCTATCATATCTTTTCAAAAAAAATATCTTCTTATCTTATCTTTTTCAAAATTTGATTTCAAAATATCTTCTCTAACTTCCTAACTTCTTATCTTTTCAAATTTGTTTCAACTAACTAACTAACTTTTTGTTTGTTTCTGAACTTTTTCAAAACTACCTAACTAACTCTCTCTCTCTAATTTTCGAAAATATCTTCCCTGTTTTTCAAAAATTCCTTTTTATTAACTAATTATTTTTATTTTTTATTTTAAAAAAAAATTTTCGAAAAAAATACTAAACATTTTTCAAAAACTATTTTCAAAAATCACTAACTCTTTTTCAAAAATTATTTTCGAAAATTCACTTCCCCCTCTCATCTTCTTCTATTTGTTTATTGATATACTAACATCTTTCCTTCAACTCTCCAAAAATCCGAACCCCCTCTCTCTCTGAGTTCAGATTTTCTTCCCTTCTTTTCTTCTACTAACACAAGGATCCCTATACTGTGGTATAAAGGATCCATATTATTATTACTATTTTTTCTGTGCCATCTTCTTTGTCATATGAGCAGGAGCAAGGACAAGAACATTCTTGTTAAAGCAGATCCAGAACCTGAAAGGACTTTGAAGAAAAAAATTAAGAGAAGCTAAAATACAACAATCCAGAGATAACCTTTCAGAAATTTTCAAACAGGAAAAGGAGATGGCAGCCGAAAATAATAATAATATAAGGAACATGCTTGGTGACTTCACTGCACCTAATTCCAATTTACATGGAAGAAGCATCTCCATTCCTGCCATTGGAGCAAACAATTTTGAGCTGAAACCTCAATTAGTTTCTCTGATGCAGCAGAACTGCAAGTTTCATGGACTTCCATCTGAAGATCCTTTTCAGTTCTTAACTGAATTCTTGCAGATATGTGATACTGTTAAGACTAATGGAGTAGATCCTGAAGTCTACAGGCTCATGCTTTTCCCTTTTGCTGTAAGAGACAGAGCTAGATTATGGTTGGATTCTCAACCCAAAGACAGCCTGAACTCTTGGGATAAGCTGGTCACGGCTTTCTTAGCCAAGTACTTTCCTCCTCAAAAACTGAGCAAGCTTAGAGCTGATGTTCAAACATTCAGACAGAAAGAAGGTGAATCCCTCTATGAAGCTTGGGAAAGATACAAACAGTTGACCAAAAAGTGTCCTTCTGACATGCTTTCAGAATGGACCATCCTGGATATATTCTATGATGGTTTATCTGAGCTATCAAAGATGTCACTGGACACCTCTGCAGGTGGATCCATTCACCTAAAGAAAACGCCTGCAGAAGCTCAAGAACTCATTGACATGGTTGCTAATAACCAGTTCATGTACACTTCTGAAAGGAATCCTGTGAGCAATGGGACGCCTATGAAGAAGGGAGTTCTTGAGATTGATACTCTGAATGCCATATTGGCTCAGAATAAAATATTGACTCAGCAAGTCAATATGATCTCTCAGAGTCTGCATGGAATGCAAGCTGCATCCAACACTCAAGAGGCATCTTCTGAAGAAGACGCCTATGATCCTGAGAACCCTGCAATAGCAGAGGTGAACTACTTAGGTGAACCTTATGGAAACACCTATAACTCAACATGGAGAAATCATCCAAATTTCTCATGGAAGGATCAAAAGCCTCAACAAGGCCTTAATAATGGTGGAAGAAACAGGTTTAGCAATAGCAAGCCTTTTCCATCATCAACTCAGCAACAGAGAGAGAACTCTGAACAAAATGCTTCTAATTTAGCAAATCTAGTCTCTGATCTATCTAAGGCCTCTGTAAGTTTCATGAATGAAACAAGGTCTTCCATTAGAAATCTGGAAGCATAAGTGGGCTAGCTGAGTAAAAGGATCACTGAAATCCCTCCTAGTACTCTCCCAAGCAATATAGAAGAGAACCCAAAAGGAGAGTGCAAGGCCATTGACATAAGTGCCATGGCCGAACCTCTGAGGAGAGGAGAGGACGTGAATCCCAAGGAGGAGGACCTCCTGGGACGTCCAGTGATCAATAAGGAGCTTCCCTCTGAGGAACCAAAGGACTCTGAGGCTCATCTAAAGACCATAGAGATTCCATTGAACCTCCTTATGCCCTTCATGAGCTCTGATGAGTATTCCTCTTCTGAAGAGAATGAGGATGTCACTGAAGAGAAAACTGCCAAGTTTCTTGGTGCAATCATGAAGCTGAATGCCAAATTGTTTGGCATTGATGCTTGGGAAGTTGAACCTCCCTTGTTCATCAATGAACTAAGTGATCTGGATCAACTGACATTGCCTCAGAAGAGACAGGATCCTGGAAAGTTCATATTACCTTGTACCATAGGCACCATGATCTTTAAAGCTCTGTGTGACCTTGGTTCAGGTATAAACCTCATGCCCCTCTCTGTAATAGAGAAACTGGGAATCTATGGGGTGCAAGCTGCTAAAATCTCACTAGAGATGGCAGACAGCTCAAGAAAACAGGCTTATGGACAAGTAGAAGATGTATTAGTAAAGGTTGAGGGCCTTTACATACCTACTGATTTCATAGTCCTGGATACTGGAAAGGAAGAGGATGAATCCATCATCCTAGGAAGACCTTTCCTGGCCACAGCAAGAGCTGTGATTGATGTTGACAGAGGTGAAATAGTCCTTCAATGGAATGAGAACTCCCTTGCGTTTAAAACTCAAGGATCTCCCTCTGCAACCATGGAGAGGAAGCAGAAAAAGCTTCTCTCAAAGCAGAGTCAACCAGAGCCCCCACAGTCAAACTCTAAGTTCGGTGTTGGGAGGCCACAACCAAACTCTAAGTTTGGTGTTGAACTCCCATATCCAAACTCTAAGTTTGGTGTTGGAGAGTCTCAACAAAGCTCTGCACATCTGTGAGGCTCCATGAGAGCCCACTGTCAAGCTATTGACATTAAAGAAGCGCTTGTTGGGAGGCAACCCAATGTTTATCTAATTCTTATTTTTTATTGTTTTTCATGTTTTCTTAGGGTCATGATCATGTGGAGTCACAAAATAAATATAAAAATTGAAAACGAAATCAAAAACAGCAGAAGAAAAATCACACCCTGGAGGAGCATCTGTCTGGCGTTCAAACGCCAGAACAGAGCATAGTTCTGGCGCTGAACGCCCAGAATGGGAGCATCCTGGCGCTGAACGCCCAGAACAAGCATGGTTCTGGCGTTCAACGCCAGAAATAGCAGCAAAGGGGCGTTGAACGCCCAAAATGGGCACCAACCTGGCGCTGAACGCCCAGAGTTGTGTGCAAGGGCATTTTACATGCCTAAATTGGTGCAGGGATGTAAATGCCTTGACACCTCAGGATCTGTGGACCCCACAGGATCATCTCAGGATCTGTGGATCCCACAGGATCCCCACCTACCCCATCCATCTCCTCCATATCTTCTTCTTATTCTTCTATTCTTTCTTCTTTTGCTCGAGGGCGAGCAACATTCTAAGTTTGGTGTGGTAAAAGCATAGCTTTTTTTGTTTTTTCCATAACCATTGATGGCACCTAAGGCCAGAGAAACCTCTAGAAAGAGGAAAGGGAAGACAAAAGCTTCCATCAAGGGTCTCTAGCTCAGTGGTAGAACATTTGACTGCAAATCAAGAGATCCCTGAGATACCTCAAGGGATACATTTTCTTCCACACAATTATTGGAAGCAACTAAGGGTGGAACATCAAGAGCACTCCATCATCCTTCATGAAATCAGAGAAGATCTAAAAGCACTGAAGGAGGAGCAACAATGGCAAGGAAGAGACATAGAAGAGCTCAAGGACATCATTGATTCCTCAAGAAGGAAATGCCACCATCACTAAGGTGGATTCATTCCTTGTTCTTAATTCTTCTACTTTTCGTTTTCTATGTTATGTGCTTATCTATGTTTGTGTCTTCATTACATGATCATTAGTAGTTAGTAACTTTGTCTTAAAGTTATAAATGTCCTATGAATCCATCACCTCTCTTAAATGAAAAATGTTTTAATTCAAAAGAACAAGAAGTACATGAGTTTCGAATTTATCCTTGAACTTAGTTTAATTATATTGATGTGGTGACAATGCTTCTTGTTTTCTGAATGTATGCTTGAACAGTGCATATGTCTTTTGAAGTTGTTGTTTAAGAATGTTAAATATGTTGGCTCTTGAAAGAATGATGAATAGGAGACATGTTATTTGATAATCTGAAAAATCATAAAAATGATTCTTGAAGCAAGAAAAAGCAGCAAAGAACAAAGCTTTCAGAAAAAAAAAATAGGCGAAAAAAAAAATAGAAAGAAAAAGAAAAAGCAAGCAGAAAAAGCCAAAGCTCTTAAAACCAAGAGGCAAGAGCAAAAAGCCAATAACCCTTAAAACCAAAAGGCAAGAGCAATTAAAAAGGATCCCAAGGCTTTGAGCATCAGTGGATAGGAGGGCCTAAAGGAATAAAATCCTGGTCTAAGCGGCTAAACCAAGCTGTCCCTAACCATGTGCTTGTGGCGTGTAGGTGTCAAGTGAAAACTTGAGACTGAGCGTTTAAAGTCAAGGTCCAAAGCAAAAAAAAAAAAAAAAAGAGTGTGCTTAAGAACCCTGGACACCTCTAATTGGGGACTTTAGCAAAGCTGAGTCACAATCTGAAAAGGTTCACCCAATTATGCGTCTGTGGCATTTATGTATCCGGTGGTAATATTGGAAAACAAAATGCTTAGGGCCACGGCCAAGACTCATAAAGAAGCTGTGTTCAAGAATCATCATACTGAACTAAGAGAGTCAATAACACTATTCGAAATCTGAAGTTCCTATAGATGCCAATCATTCTGAACCTCAATGGATAAAGTGAGATGCCAAAACTATTCAAGAGGCAAAAAGCTATAAGTCCCGCTCATATGATTGAAGCTCTGTTTCATTGATAGTTTGGAATTTATAGTATATTCTATTCTTTTTATCCTATTTTGATTTTCAGTTGCTTGGGGACAAGCAACAATTTAAGTTTGGTGTTGTGATGAGCGGATAATTTATACGCTTTTTGACATTGTTTTTAGTATGTTTTTAGTAGGATCTAGTTACTTTTAGGGATGCTTTTAATAGATTTTGTGTTAAATTCACATTTCTGGACTTTACTATGAGTTTGTGTGTTTTTCTGTGATTTCAGGTATTTTCTGGCTGAAATTGAGGGACTTGAGCAGAAATCAAATTCAGAGGTTGAAAAAGGACTGCTGATGCTGTTGGATTCTGACCTCCCTGCACTCAAAGTGGATTTTCTGGAGCTACAGAAATCGAAATGGCGTGCTTCCAATTGCGTTGGAAAGTAGACATCCAGGGCTTTCCAGCAATATATAATAGTCCATACTTTGGCCAAGAATAGACGACGTAAACTGGCGTTCAACACCAGCTCTCTGCCCAAATCTGGCGTCCAGCGCCAGAAAAGGATCCAAAACCAGAGTTGAACGCCCAAACTGGCACAAATACTGGCGTTCAACTCCACAAATGGCCTCTGCACGTGCAACACTTA
Source organism: Arachis ipaensis (assembly GCF_059453495.1). Taxonomy (NCBI): domain Eukaryota; kingdom Viridiplantae; phylum Streptophyta; class Magnoliopsida; order Fabales; family Fabaceae; genus Arachis; species Arachis ipaensis. The sequence continues at coordinate 70,870,891 of NC_142435.1, read as the reverse complement.
AAGCCCAGCCCAAGCACACACCAAGTGGGCCCCGGAAGTGGATTTATGCATCAATTACTTACTTCTGTAAACCCTAGTGACTAGTTTATTATAAATAGGACCTCTTACTATTGTATTTGACATCTTTGGACGCCTGGTTCTTAGATCAGAGGGGCTGGCCATCTCGGCCATGCCTGGACCTTCACTTATGTATTTTCATACGGTAGAGTTTCTACACTCCATAGATTAAGGTGTGGAGCTCTGCTGTTCCTCAAAGATTAATGCAAAGTACTACTGTTTTCTATTTAATTCTTCTTATTTCGCTTCTAAGATATCCATTCGCACCCAAGAACGTGATGAAGGTGATGATTATGTGTGACGCTCATCATCCTTCCCCCTTATGAACGCGTGCCTGACAAACACTTCTGTTCTACATGAATTAAGCTAGAATGAGTATCTCTTAGATCTCCTAACCAGAATCTTCGTGGCGTAAGCTAGAATGATGGCGGCATTCAAGAGAATCCGGAAGGTCTAAACCTTGTCTGTGGTATTCTGAGTAGGATTCAATGATTGAATGACTGTGACGAGCTTCAAACTCGCGATTGTTGGGCGTTAGTGACAGACGCAAAAGGAGGGTGAATCCTATTCCAGCATGATCGGGAACCGACAGATGAATAGCCGTGCCGTGACAGGGTGTGTGAGCATATTATTCACTGAGAGGAGGGGATGTAGCCACTGACAACGGTGATGCCCTTGAATAAAGCCAGCCATGGAAAGGAGTAAGACTGATTGGACGAAGATAGCAGGAAAGCAGAGGTTCAGAGGAACGAAAGCATCTCCATTCGCTTATCTGAAATTCCTACCAATGAATTACATAAGTATCTCTATCCCTATTTTATTATATAATATTCGAAAACACCATTATCACTTTATATCTGCCTGACTGAGATTTACAAGGTGACCATAGCTTGCTTCATACCAACAATCTCCGTGGGATTCGACCCTTACTCACGTAAGGTATTACTTGGACGACCCAGTGCACTTGCTGGTTAGTTGTATCGAAGTTGTGACAATTACGAATTAAGATCAGAGCACCAAGCTTTGGAGCCATTACCAGGATTTGTTCGAGCCTGGAGATCACAATTTCGTGCACCAGTTATACACACATAAGGAGAGCCTTGTTCCTGTAGAAAAAGAAATTCTTGTAGGACAAATGCAAAGAGCACACTAGAAAATAAAGTATCATCAAAGAAAAACTCAATAATAAATAATAATACTAAGAGGATAAAAAGCCTGCAACAACAGCACATCATTAATTAACTCTATTAAATGCCAGAGTGGAAATACAAGGTCTGTATGTCTTTCTTTCAATAATCTAAGAGCTTAACTAGCCTCAAGATGAGACGGGGTCTGGAGTCATCATAACAATAGTAGAACATAGGGGTGTGTATGGGACGGATGAAATTGGGGTTTGATGTGACCCAGACCCGACTTGAAATATATATCGGGCCTATTTATTAGACCCGAACCTGGCTCTAGACCCAATGAAACCTATACACTTTCGGGCCACGATTATACTGAGTAAAAATCGGGCCGTTAACATTACATTACCTTGATACCTTCTTATAAGCTAGCAATTAGCATGTGAAAATATCCAAATTTCCAAGATTCCAACCATTATTTGACATGGTAAAATTCACTTAGAAAAATATAACAAGAACCAACTCTTCTTTAAAATTAAAGCATAACCATAATCAATATTAATATTGTCTAATAACACCAAATATTTAAATCAATATAAATAACACAATATTATGCATTAGTCTAAAATCTTATGCATTTTAAACATAAAACATTAACTTATAGTCTTATAATAACTAATAGCACAAAATATTAAGGTTTACAATACTTAAATTCCACATAAGAATAGCCATCATCCATCACTAATAACACAAAATATTAATTGTGTATGATGACCGGGCCACCGGGCCGACTTCGGGTGACCCGAGCCATGGCCCAGACCCGACCCGAAATAATGATCGGGTCTATTTTTGAGACCCTTACCCGACCTTAGACCCGGTGAAATCACACCAAAATAGCTCCTAAAGTGTTCGGGACCGGACCGGACCATGCACACCCCTAGTAGAATATTAGTCAACTGTAGTTTTTAATACATTGCTATTGACTATTTCTACAATTCCTCATTGATTAGCTATTGCACTTAATTTAATCTTTAGTAAAATATACAATAAGGTGATACAATATCCTAATGACTGTTCCAACAAACTGCAAGCTACTAACAATGATCATGCAAAAGCCAGAGTTTTTCATAAGATATTAAAAACTTCAGGCACCAAAAATTAGAGAATGCACTACAAGCTTGTCAGAGGAACAGAATATCAAATGAAATGCATTATGATGATAATGGAGAAGTCTCAGCAATAAACAACATATCAAGAAGAGATAGGGGAGTTGTAAAGATGGATAATTTTTTTGTTGATGTGTGACTTAAAAAAAAGAAGAAAAATAAAAACAAAAAGACAAAGGAACGAAAGAAAATAGTAGGGCAGGGATGTTAAATTATTTAACCGTTATTTACTATCAATTTTACGTAAAAATAGATATGTACATATAGGTTTTTTCATGAGCTAATAAATACAATAATCCTTTAATCAGAATTATTCTCAAATTGAGCCTCTATATATAGGTAACAAGTATCGCTTGAATTTATATGTAGGCATGGAGTTTATCAGCTTTTTAATGGTTGGGCAGATGGCACTGAATATGTAACTCAGTGTGGAATTGTCCCAAGAAACAGTTATACCTATACGTAATAAAATGAGCACATAATAAAATGAGTTTAGTTTCTATGCATTAGCATTCAATTAACAGCTGTCATTAGACAAAAGAAACCACTTTAATCTACGTACCAGCACCCAATTGGATTAGTGCATACTGCATACAAATTAAACTATAACATAATAGATCATTCAAATGCATTTGAAACAATAACAAAAAAGAATAAAAGCAAAAAGATTTACTAAATACCTAAGGCATGAAAAAATAAAAATGCTTTCAAGTGAGGTGTATTTAACAATCCCCTTACGAATAACTAATCCAATGATTAAGCTATTTTAAGAGATAAGATTTGATCTCCTAGGTGTAAATATTAAACCAACATGCATAAGATGTTCTCAAGGTAACTTGTGCTGATTTGATATGTTTGAATCAAATAAATATCTCTAACAGGAAGCAAACCTCAACATATATAGTGAGCTGTCAAAAATTGATATACTACATTTCCATGCTTAGTGAGAAGATCCTGCAAAGAGTATTCATAGAGATGTTGTATATAAAGAAGTGGCATCCAAAACTATACAATCGGCAAGACAAGTGATGGGAATTAAAGGTAGAGAGAGAAAAATATTAAGATATGACCTTAAAGGTAGAAAATGCATCAGATGCAACATCGAAGGTAGGCAACTCTACAAATTTAAAGAACAACATAAAGTTTGCAGATTCCAATATGTACATGGAAAATAAACCATAAAAAAGAGTTAGAACAGTGTAACTCTCTTGCTTCTTGGTTTTTTATATGCGTTGTATCACAAGAACCAGTCTTAAAGTGTAAATTGATTGGGATCTTTATTGATTTTACATATGAAATATTAAAACAGAGTTGGATCAATGCTGTTTCAACAACAGAAACCCCTGCTTCTCCCACATTAAATACATCAGCAACAACAACTAAGTTGAATCCAATTCCAAACTCATAATTCAAATTAAATTGAATTCAGAATCACATCAGCATTCAACAAATTAAATAAATAATTCAGTTCGAAACCCAGAACACAAACTCAAAATCTTAAAAATTCTCAAAATCTTAAAAATAAATTGACAAGAAGCAACAATTCTGCTGGTGAGCTCGCGGTGACAGGAAGCTCGCGGTGAGATAGAAAAAGTGAGGTGAAATGAAACCAAATATGTACCTAGAGGGCAAACTTGACGGGTCTTGAGCAATTTGCTTATGCAATGGAAGTGAAAAGCATGGTTGCAAACTCCTGCATAAGATATCAGCCAAATCAAGCAACAGTTTCAGTAATCCTGAACGGCCAAGCCAGACAGTGACAACAAGAGAAGAACATGAAACTAGAGAGAGGGCCAGTGAATATCCTTTATAATCCTGACTAAAGTACAACATATATCCAATTTCTCAAACAGAAACAAACCAAATGTTTTATCTACCTTTTGAAGAAATTACCTATGCACTATGTCCTATGCTAAACAAAAAGAATTAGGAACCACGACATTATTAACTATCAATTAGTTAAGCAATCAAAAACATTCTATTAATGCCAAAATCTTTACAGAGCAAAAATTATGGCTCTATAAATACATACTTTGACACAACAAATTAAATCATGATCTATTATTTCCCTTGCTTTAAATGAAAAATATTGCCTCCATATTCATTAAGTTAAAAGAATAGCTACAAGCACAGAACGACATATCCCAAATAGAACAAGTTAGACCTTAGGGTTTGGAGTTGATCAAAAAGCCCCTAAAATTTTAGCCAACAATACTAACTCAGACACCCTATTTGACACTAAGTTCTAACCAATAATAAGCTTCACCTTGGCATGAACACCTTAGGAGCTCGGCGACAGTGGAGTTTCTGCCTTCGGCGATGGTGGGGGATGTGAGGAAGGGAAACGGCGCTGTGAACAGAGACTGAGTTGAGCTCAGCGATGGTGGGGTTTCTACCTTCAATGACGGTCGGGGGTGGAGGGAACAGAAACGGCGCAGTGAAGAGAGACTGAGTTGAGCTCGGCGATGGTGGGGTTTCTACCTTCCACGACGGTCGGGGGTTTGGGGAACAGAAACGGTGCAGTGAAGAGAGACTGAGTTAAGCTCGGCGATGGTGGGGGCTGGGAGGAAGGGAAACAGCGATGGTGGAAACTGGGAGGAAGGGAAACGCCGCAATGAGGCGAGGCTGAGTTGAGCTCGGCGATGGTAGGGGCTGGGAGGAAGGGAAACGGCGCAGTAAAGAGAGGAAGGGAAACGGCGCAGGAAGGAGGTAGAAGAAGAAGAAGCTCGAAACGGCTAGGGTTTTTTTTTTCTTAAGTTACAAAGGAATATGGGGATTTTGGGAGGGAGGGGGAAACGACTGCGTTTGGGTGGGGGGGATAATTAAAAAATTAAAGAAAAAATGAAATTAAAAAAATAAAAAAAACCGTGACCATAGACCACCTTGGGCCACCTCTAATAACCGTGACCATAGATACTCTATGGTCATCCTTTTTTAAAAAACCGTGACCATAGGCTGTTTTAGGTCACCTCCCAAAATCGTGACCATAAATACCTTTAGGTCACTCTCTAAAACCGTGACCATAAACTCTTTTAGGTCACCCTTTCGAAAAACCGTGACCATAGACCCTTTTTGGTCACTGTAAAAAACCGTGACCATAGACCCCTTTAGGTCACTCCTAAAACTGTGACTATAGATCCTTTTAGGCCACCCCCAAAAACTGTGACCATAGAACACTTTAGGTCACCCCCCAAAACCGTGACCATAGACCCCTTTAGGTTACCCTTATTTGAAAAACCGTGACCATAGACCCTTTTTGGTCACTGTAAAAAACCGTGACCATAGACTCCTTTAGGTCACTCCTAAAACTGTGACCATAGACCCTTTTAGGCCACCCCCCAAAACCGTGACCATAGACCACTTTAGGTCACCCCAAAACCGTGACCATAGACTCTTTTAGGTCACCATTTTTTAAAAAACCGTGACTATAGACCCTTTTTGGTCACTGTAAAAAACCGTGACCATAGACCCCTTTAGGTCACCCCCCAAAACCGTGACTACAGACCCTTTTAGGCCACCCCTTTTTTAGAAAACCGTGACCATAGGTACCCTATAGTCACCCTTTTTGTAAAAACCGTGACCATAGCTTTATTTTTTGTCAAGGTAAAACACCGTGACCATAGACCCTCTATGGTCACGTTTTTTTGCCGTGACCAAAAAAACCGTGGCCATAGACCCAAAATGTTGTAGTGTGCTAGATCCTTACTTATGAGAACAAATCTCCCAACCTCGGCTTGGGGGGGGTGTTATTTTACATCTCGCAACACTTATTCGTTTGAGGTCAACAAGTTACCATTAGTTCTCTCCTATGCAATTAGCTTTTGGACAGCAGCCAAATATTTCCCATTTAAGAATATTCGAGTGTGCAATATATATTCCCATTGCACCACCTTCTTGCACTACCATTTGGGGATATATGTTGGATATGATTCTTCCTCTATAGTGAGTTATCTTGAGATACAAACAAGAGATGTATTTAAAGCCCAATTTGCAGAGTATCATTTTGATGAATCAAAATTTTCAATATTAAGGAGAGAGAATAAACTTCCTAAAAAGAAACTTAATTGGAATGCATCATCTTTAATGCATTTAGATCCTCGATTAAGGCAATGTGAACTAGAAATTCAAAAGATTATACATTTGTAAAGAATAGCAAATGAATTGTCTGATGCATTTTCTGATACAAAAGGATAACTAAATTCTATATACCAGCAGAAAATGCTCCAATTCGAATTGATGTCCTAGTTCGACAAATAGCCACCAAAATAAATTCACGTTAGAAGCGTGGTAGGCCCATCGATTTCAAAGACAAAAATTCTCAAAAAATAAAAGAGGTAAATCCTATTCCTGTTGAAAAAGACATCGTAAAGACACCTGCCGTTGTCCAAAATTCTGATATAGTTTTGACGTCAGAAGACGTTCAGGTACCTGAAAATTGTGAAAATAATGAGATCTCGATAAATTACGTCTTTACAGGAGAAAAATGGGACCGAAATAAGATAATTGTCAATGAAATATTTGCATATAATGTGGCATTAAATATCATGCATGAAAGTAATGATCTTGAACCAAGAACAGTTAAAGAATGTCAACAAAGAAATGATTGACCAAAATGGGAATAAGCTATGAAGGCTGAGTTAGACTCACTTTCAAAATGTGAAATTTTTAGACCTGTAGTCCGTACACCAGAAGATGTAAACCTTGTTGGATACAGATGAGTATTTGTGAGAAAACGAAATGAAGGTGTACGTTACAAAGCTCGACTTGTGGCACAAGGTTTTTCACGAAGGTCTGGTATAGATCATGAAGAAACATATTCCCCTGTAGTGGATACAATAACATTGCATTACTTGGTCAGTTTATCTACATACCATAAACTACATATGCATTTAATGGATATGGTAACAGCCTATTTATACAGATCATTAGATCATGATATCTATATAAAAGTTCCTGAAGGACTAAAGATGTCTAAACGATCCAGTGAATATTCGCAGGGGTTATACTCAGTTAAATTGCAAAGATCTTTATAGGGTTTAAAGCAATCTGGATGAATGTGGTATAATCGTCTTACTGAGTATCTGGCCAAAAACGGATTCAAGAATGATGATATCTGTCCATGTATTTTCATAAAGAAATCTGCATCTGGATTCATTATAATTGCTGTGTACGTTAATGATTTAAATATCATTGGAACCCCTAAAGAGATTCTAATAACTATAAAATCTCTAAAAGAAGAGTTTGAGATGAAAGATCTTGGAAAGACTAAATTTTGTCTCAGCCTGCAGATGGAGCATACAAAAAATAGGATATTTATTCATGAAACAACATACAAAAAAAAGATCTTGAATAGATTTTATATGGATAAGTCACATCCATTAAGTACCCCAATGATCGCAAGGTCTTTGGATGTGGAAAATGATCAATTCTGTCCTAAAGAAGAAAATGAAAATATCCTTGGTCCTAAAGTACTATATCTTTGTGACATTGGAGCACTAATGTATCTTGCTAATAATACACGACCGGATATATTCTGTCATCATGTGGATTAATTGATCATAAGATAGCTCCAACTGTCTTGTTTGAAGATAATACAGCATGCATTACTCAACTTAAGGGTGGATACATCAAAGGTGATAGAACAAAGCATATTTCTCCTAAATTCTTCTTTACTCATGATCTTCAAAATCAAGGTACAATTGACATCCAACAAATCTACTCAAGCGATAATTTGGCAAATTTATTTACAAAGTCACTTCCAAGATCCTCCTTTGAAGATTGGTACATGGTGCGCGAAATTAGAACTCTCACAACTGAACCGGCAAGTGCACCGGGTCATCCAAGTAATACCTCAGGTGAGTGAGGGTCGATCCCACAAGGATTGTTGGATTGAGCATGCAATGATTATCTTGTAGATCTTAGTTAGGCGAATAAAGGAGATAGTTGTTGTTGTAAACACATAAAACAAAATAATAAATAAAGTAATACCGAACTGGTGTAGAAACAATGATGGAAAATCAGTTAAGGCCTCGGAGATGCTTATCCTTCTGGATTAATACTTCTTACGGACTATTTTAACAATGAGTGATTCATTCAATGGCAAGGTTGTAAGTGATTAAAGCCAGGGTCAGTGGTCATTAATCTACTCTGATCCACACCAAACGCCAGGGTCAATAGTCATTCGATCTGAACGAGGGTGAAGCTCACACAATTTAATCTCTGGTGATCCTCAAACAAGGTCAGATCTTCTGGATCAGAGAATGAAGCTCTGGATTCTAGCCTTAGCGCCACAGAAATCTCAATTACTCATGACTAATGAGATTTTATGTTACTTATCCCATTTAGCCCAGATACTCTGTTGGAACCTGTGATGCATTCTCAAGCTGCAGCTCAATACTGTTCTATCAGGGACTCGCAAGAACAAATGTAGAATAAGGGGTCATACTTCCGTTCGACCCTAGATTCATAAGGATGAAGAACGACAATGCATCATAGAATAGAATCAAACATATATTAAAATAGAAAAGTAATAATATTAATCCATGGGAATGAGCAAAGCTCCTATCCTTAACTTAGGAGGTTTAGTTTCTCATACTTTACAGAAAACAAAGAAGGTGCAAAGTAATGTGTCTGTGCTTCTCCCCTCCTGGGAGGCATGATCCTCCAGAGGAAGAAAGTCTCTTATTTATAATAAAAACTCTAAAACTAAACCTAAAATATATTGTTCTTAATTAAAAATTACAAAAAGAAAATAAAATAAGCTAAAAAGTGCTAAAATCCACTTTGGAGCCCACTTAGTGAGTATTTGGACTGATGCCTGGTATCTAACTTGAGTTCTGGGCATTCAACTTTGGTTCCTGCTCCCTGGCTAGCATTGAATGCCAGTTTGGGCGTTCAACTTGGGAGGTTGGTCCTGTTTGGGCGTTGAATGCCAGAAAGAGAGTAAGTAGGGCGTTCAACGCCTATTTTGGGCAGTTCTTTCCAAAGAAAAGTAAAGACTATTATATATGTCTGGAAAGCTCTGGAAGTTAGCTTTCCAATGCCATTGAGAGCTGTCAATTGGACCTCTGTAGCTCCAAAAATGCTCGTTTGAATGCATGGAGGTCAGGATTTGACAGCATCTGCTATCCTTTCTTTGTCTCTGAATCAGACATTGCCAAAACTTACCATTTTCACCAAAAAATCACCTAAAATCATAAGAAAAACACAAAAACTCAAAGTAGCATCCAAAATGTGATTTTTGCACTAAAACCTACTAAAACATAATAAAACTCAACAAAATATAACTAAAAACACTAAGAAAATAGTACCAAAAAGGGTATAAAATATCCACTCATCAAAACACCAAACTTAAACTGTTGCTTGTCCTCAAGTAACCAAAAATAAGTAGGACTAAAAAGAAGAGAAAGATACAATAAGTCTTAGAGTTTTCCATGAAGCTCATAATTGAATGGGGCTATTAGCTCTTTACTTCTGAACAGTTTTGGCATCTCATTTTCCTTCGAAGCTCAGAAATATTGACATCTTTTGGAACTAGAATCCAGATGATATTATTGATTCTCTTCTTTTGGCTTTTCTTGATTCTTGATCACAGCTTCTTTTCGGTGTTTTGCACCTTTGAGCCTAGCTGTGACTCTAAGCGTTTTGTTTTCAAGTATTACTACCGGATACATAAACGCCACATGCACTTAACTGGGGGAATCCCTTTGGATTCGAATTTAGCTTTGCTTAAATTCCCAGACAGTGGTGCCCAGAGTTCTTAAGCGTACTCTTTAGGTTTGGATCACGACTTTAACTGCTCAGTCTCAAGCTTTTTACTTGACACTTTCACACCACAAGCATTTAGCTAGGGATAACAACTCATTTGAGCTTTTTAGGCCAATTTTTTACCCTCCTAACCATTGATGCTCAAAACCTTGGATCCTTGCTCTTTTCTTTTTCTTTTGAGCTTTTTATTTTTCTTTTTCTTTTATTTTTTCTATTTTTTCTTGCTTCAAGAATCAATATTTTTTATTTTTCAGGGAATCAATAATACTTCTCTAAATTTACTGTTCTTCAAGAGCCAATATGCTCAACTTCAACATCAATTATGCATAGTTAATTCATACATTCAGAAAGTAAAGGCAAGGCCACCACATCAAAGTAATTGGAATAACTTATGATATAACTAAAGATCTTATGCATTTTACTGCTTTTTTTTCAAAAAATTTCTTTTTAAGCTTTAGTGAGTAATGCATGAGATATCTTCTACCCAATTTTTTTTTTAAATTTCAAAATTGAACTACTAGACTAGAAAGCAAAGGGAATCCTAATAGTGATAATGCAAGAGCTAGAATAGAAAACAGAAAATAGAACAGAATACTGAAAATCAGAAAAGAAGGGGGAATGAAACTCAACCACCTTAGTGCTGATGGTTGTTCAAGCTGTGCTCTTCTATGAAGATGATTCACCTCCCTTTTGTGCTATTGATGATACTATACACCTAGAGCTCGCTCTACAACACCAATCTTAAAAAGTTTGCTTATCCGCAAGAAAATTGGTCCCCTCTTGGCGTTGAACGCCAGGACTGCTTCCCTCATGGGCGTTGAACACCCAAACTCTCTTCTCCCTTCTGGCGTTGAACGCCAGTAAGGGGCACCCTCCAGGGTGTTCTGTTTCTCTCCTACACATTCCTATTTCTGTTCTAAGTGCTACACATGATCACAAACGTTAAAAAGCAAGGGAAACTTGTGGCAATTAATTAAAATAAAAGCAAATGGAGATAAACAAAAGAAATAAAAATAATAGTACTCTACTCATGGTTAGGTTGCCTCCCAACAAACGCTTCTTTACCGTCACTAGCTTGATGGTCAGTTCCTTCAAGGAGGAAGATAGTCATAGAGGAATAAATCCTCACTCCTCATTAGGAGCTTCTTTCCTGTGCTATCATGGATCAGCTTAATATGCTCAAGAGATAGGATCCTATTCAATGCATGAGGCAGGATTGAGTTTGCAGGGAATACTACCCTCGTCCCTGGTGAGAAGCCTTCAGTAGGGATATTGTTGTTTTTCCATCCCCTAGGTATCCTTCTCTTGTGACCTTCCTCCTTGATTGATAGTGCACACCTAACACCAAACATAGTTTTGATGGCTAGGGAAACTGTATGAGTTTCTACCAAGGGAGGAGGCTTCATCGTTGTACCCTGCATCCAAGTACCTCTTTTATCAGGGGGTAGTGGAGGTTTAAAGACCATGAAAACCATCCACTGCTTACGTAAGCTCAGCACCAATTTGCCTCTCTCAGCATCAATGAAGTTTCCTCCAGTAGAGAGAGGCCTTTGCTTCAAACCCCAGCAAAAGGAATATTGATTTGTAGCTTCTTAAAGACTTCCAAGAACTGTGAGCAGTGCTCGTCCTTGGTCTCCTTTTGGGGCTTCTAAGGATGTGGTGATTCAAACTCTTGAATGGGTGTCATAGAGGAGGCATGTGGCAATGTAGCCTCAGCCTTTTCTAGAGCTTATACTTCCTCTGACCCTTTAGCAACTTGCACTTCCTCCTTTGGTATAGATTCAGTATCCATTATGATGGCCTTGCACTCTACGCTTGGGGTAGGCACTGTCACTGGGAAGAGTGAGAGGTCTCTTTAGTTTTTCTGGAGGATTCTTCTGAATGACTACACTGCATTCCTTAGGAAGCACCACTGTCTCTACTACCTTCCAATCCCTCTTGTTATTCAGTATTTCCTTCATGAACTTAGCATATGAAGGCATTTATTCAAGAGCCTCTGCAAAGAGGATTTTGATCTCCAGCTTTTTGAAAACTTCTAAGAACTCGGCAAATTGCTTATCCTTTTCTGCTTTTTGGAGTCTTTGAGGGTATGGTGACTTGGCCTTGTACTCAAGGGCCATGAGTGGTGCAGGGTGAGTACCCCTAGGGACTGAGGAAGGGTGGTCAAACTGTCTAGGGGAGGTGTCTCCTGAATTGATGTGTCTGTTGTCCACCCTTTCTGGGGGTTGAACGCCCTTGGTGATTCCTTCTTAGTGTTCAACGCCAAGGTTGCTCCCTTTTGGGTGTTGGATGCCTTTATTATCCCTTTCTAGGCATTCAGCACCCTTGATGTTTCTCTGAGTTATAGCTTGTTTATCTTCTGCCATTTCCTCTTCCCCCTGCTTCTTACTGTTTTGGGGCTGGTGGTTTAGGGTCCTTCCACTCTCTAATTGGATGGCTTGGCACTCTTCTCTTATCTGTTCAGACAAATGTTATTCAACCTGGTTCAATTGTGCTTCCATACTCTGGATGGAGGCTTGGGATTCCTGCAATACTTCTTGCAATCTTAGCACTTGTTGTGTGAGAAGGTGTAGCTGCTGGGCTGATGATTCATTTTGTTCAGGAGCGGTCGATTCAGTGGGCACTGTCTTGACGTCTCCTTTCATTGAGGTCTCACCGGATGAGTATAGATACTGATTACTGGTGACTCTCTCAATTAGTTCATTAGCTTCTTCAACAATCATTTTTATGTATAGAGAACCACCTGCAGAGTGATCCAATGACCTCTTGGCCACCTCAGAGAGACCGTAATAGAAAATATCCAGCTTAACCCAATTGAAAAACATTTCCGTCGGGCATTTTCTAAGCATCAGCTTGTACCTCTCCCAAGCATTGTAGAGGGACTCGCTTTCTCCTTGCTTAAAGGTCTAAATATCTATCATCAACTTAGTCAACCTTCTTGGGGGAAAGAACTTGTTCAGAAACTTGTCAATCACCTTTTCCCAAGTGTTTAAACTCCCTCTGGGCTGGTTGCGAAGCCAATTCTTTGCTTGGTCCCTTACAGCAAATGGAAAAAGCATTAGCCTATAGACTTCAGGACCTACTCCATTGATTTTTACAGTATCACAGATCTACAAGAAGTCAAAATGAATTTATTGGGGTCTTCCTATGGGAGTCCATAAAACTGGCAATTTTGTTGCACTAGGAAGATCAACTCTTGGTTGAGCTCAAAATAATCTACTCCAATAGGAGGTATATTAATGCTGCTTCTATAGAGATTAGGGTTGAGAGTTGAGAAAAATTCCAGGGTTCTTTTGGGTTGTGCACCTCCATCTAGATACATAGTGATTCTAATGTTCCTACACAGTCAAGAAACAAAGAAAGGTGGGGAGTCTCTATGTCAAAGTCTAGAGAACTCCCAGTGAGATACTCAAAAGATAATTTTTTTTTAGAAATTTGAAAATAAATAAAAAATATAAAAATAATAATTAAAAATATCAAAAATTAAAAAAAAAAAGTCAATTAAAGATTTTGAATTTCAAAAATTGGAAAGGTCAAGAGAGAGAGAAACAAGATAAGATAAGATTTTAAAATTTTAAAGATTTTAAAATTCAAATTTAAAAGAAAGAAAAACAAACTAAATACTAAACTTTTAAAATTTAAATTGAAGTTAAAGATCAGATAACTTTTAAAAAAATTTAAAAATTCAAATTTTAAAAGAAAGTAAAACTAACACGATTCAAAAACTTAAAATTTTAAATTTGAAATAGGATGAGATAACAAAATTTTGAAAATCAAAGAAAAAGATAAGATAAAGAATTTAAAGATAAAAAAGATAAACAAGAAAAACAAGATTACTAATTAAGACACCAAACTTTTAAAATTAAAATAAGATAAAATAAATAACTAACTAACAAGATTTGAAAATAAAATAAAAGATTTAATTTTGAAAATTTTTGAAATTTTAAAAAGAAAGTCAATCAAAGATTTTAAAATTTAAATTTGGAAAGAAAAAGTCAAACAAGATAAGATAAGATTTTAAAAATTTAAGACAAAAGATTTGATTTTTAGAAAATTTTGAAATTAAAAAGAGAAATTCAAAGAAAGACTTTGAAATTCAAATTTGAAAGAAAGGAAAACTAACCAAATACTAAAATTTTAAAATTTGAATTTAAAAAGAAAGATAAGATAACAAAATTTTAAAATCAAAGAAAAGGATAAGATAAAGATTAAAGAAAAAAATATAAACAAAAAAAATTAAATTAAATGAAAAGATACCAACTTAAAAATTTTGAATTTAAACAACAATAATTTTAAAAAATTAAAATAAAAAATACTAAAAGATATTAAACTTAAAAATTTTGAAATTAAATGACATACATTTCGAAAATAGAGAGAGAAAAACACTAAAAGACACCAAATTTAAAAATTTTGAAATCAAATAAGAATAATACAAAGAAAAATTCGAACACAAAGAAAGACAACAAGAACAATTTTCAAAGATTCAAGAAAAGAAACAAAAACTAAAGGGACACCAAACTTAAGACTTGACACAAGACTCAAACAAAAAAAAAGATGACTAACGATAAATTTTTGAAAAAGATTTTTAAAGAGTTTTTGAAATTTAACAAGAAAAGAAATTAAAAGAAAACTAGTAAAAAGTACCTTATCTAAGGAGCAAGACAACTGGTAGTTTGTCAATCACGAACAATCTCCGGTAACGGCGCCAAAAACTTGGTGTGCGAAATTAGAACTCGCACAACTGAGCTGGCAAGTGCACCGAGTCGTCTAAGTAATACCTCAGGTGAGTGAGAGTCGATCCCACGAGGATTGTCGGATTGAGCAAGCAATGATTATCTTGCAGATCTTAGTCAGACGAATAAAAGAGATAGTTGTTGTTGTAAATGCATAAAACAGAATAATAAATAATGTAATACCGAACTGGTGTAGAAACAATGATGGAAAATCAGTTAAGGTCTCGGAGATGCTTATCCTTCTGGATTAATACTTCTTACTGACTACTTTAACAATGAGTGATTCATTCAATGGCAAGGCTGTAAGTAATTAAAGCTAGGGTCAGTAGTCATTAATCTCCTCTGATCCACACCAAATGCCAGGGTCAGTGGTCATTCGATCTGAACAAGGTTGAAGCTCATGCAATTCAATCTTTGGTGATCCTACTCAAAACGCCACAGACAAGGTCAGATCTTCCGGATCGGAGAATGAAGCTGCAGATTCTAGCCTTAGCGCCACAACAACTTCAATTACCCATGACTAACAAGATTTTTTGTCACTTATCCCAATTAGCCCAGATACTCTGTTGGAACCTATGATGCATTCTCAAGCTGCAGCTCAATACTATCCTGTCAGGGACTCGCAAGAACTCATGTAGAATAAGGGGTCATACTTACGTTCCACCCTAAATTCATAAGGATAAAGAACGACAATGCATCATAGAATAGAATCAAACATATATTAAAATAGAAAAGTAATGATATTAATCCATGGGAATGAGCAGAGCTCCTATCCTTAACTTAGGAGGTTTAGTTGCTCATACTTTATAGAAAACAAAGAAGGTGCAAAATAATGTGTCTGTGTTTTTCCCCTCCTGGGAGGCATGTTCCTCCGGAAGAAGGAAGTCTCTTATTTTTAATAAAAACTCTAAGACTAAACCTAAAAGTTATTATTCTTAATTAAAAATTACAAAAAGAAAATAAAATAAGATAAAAAGTGCTAAAATTCACTTTGGGGCCCACTTGGTGAGTGTTTAGGCTGATGCCTAGCGTCTAACTTGAGTTCTAGGCATTCAACTTTGGTTCCTACTCCCTGGCTGGCGTTGAATGCCAGTTTGAGCATTCAACTTGGGAGGTTGGTCCTGTTTGGGCGTTGAATGCCAGAAAGAGAGTAAGTTGGATGTTCAACGCCCGTTTTGGGCAGTCTTTTCCAAAGAAAAGTATAGACTATTATATATTTCAGGAAAGCTCTGAAAGTTAGCTTTCCAGCTCTGTTGAGAATGCATTAATTGAACCTTTGTAGCTCCAGAAATGCTCGTTTGAATACACAGAGGTCAGAATTTGATAACATCTGCTATCCTTTCTTTTCCTCTGAATCAGACTTTGCCAAAACTTGCCATTTTTACCCAAAAATCACCCAAAATCATAAAAAAACAAAAACTCAAAGTGGCATCCGAAATGTGATTTTTACACTAAAACCTACTAAAATATAATAAAACTTAACAAAATATACCTAAAAACACTAAGAAAATAGTACCAAAAAGGGTATAAAATATCCACTCATCAGTACGTGGTGCACGAATTGTAAATCACACTTTTCACGACTCGTACCACTAACCAGCAAGTTCACTGGGTTGTCCAAGTAATACCTTACGTGAGTAAGGGTCGATCCCACGGAGATTGTCGGCTTGAAGCAAGCTATGGTTATTTTGTAATTCTTAATCAGGAAATTAATAATAAAAATGGTTGGGTTTATGAAAAGTAATTAACATAAAATAAATAATACTTGTTATGAAGCAATGGAGAACAGATTGAGGTTTTAGAGATGCTCTGTATTCTGAATCTCTGCTTTCCTACTGTCTTCTTCTTCACGCACACAGGTCTCCTTCCATGGCAAGCCGTATGTTGGTGGATCACCGTTGTCAATGGCTACTATCCATCCTCTCAGTGAAAATGGTCTAAATGCGCTGTCACCGCATGGCTAATCATCTGTCGGTTCTTACTCATGTTGGAATAGAATCCATTGATTCTTTTGCGTCTGTCACTACGCCCAACACTCGCGAGTTTTAAGCTTGTCACAGTCATCCCTTTCTAGATCTTACTCGGAATACCACAGACAAGGTTTAGACTTTCCGGATCTCAGGAATGGCCGCCAATAGTTCTAGCCTATACCACGAATACTCTGATCGTGAACCAGGAGGCTAAGAGATACACACTCAAGCTAGTGCAGATAGAACGGAGGTGGTTGTCAGGAATGCGTTCATAGGTGAGAATGATGATGAGTGTCACGGATCATCACATTCATCAGGGTGAAGTGCGAGTGAATATCTTAGAATAAAAACAAGCGTGATTGAATGAAAAACAGTAGTAATTGCATTAATTCATCGAAACACAGCAGAGCTCCTCACCCCCCAACCATGGGGTTTAGAGACTCATGCTGTCAGAAATACAATGTAAAATGTGAAAACGTCATGAGATACAAAATAAATCTCTAAAAGTAGTTTTTATACTGAACTAGTAACCTAGGGTTACAGAAAATGAATAAACTGAGGTAGATAGTGCAGAAATCCACTTCCGGAGCCCACTTGGTGTGTGCTTGGGCTGAGCATTGAGCTTTACACGTGTAGAGGCTTCTCTTGTAGTTAAACACCAGGTTGCAGCCTGTTTTTGGCGTTTAACTCTGGTTTGTAACCTGTTTCTAGCGTTTAACTTCAGAATAGGGCAGGAAGTTGGCGTTTAAACGCCAGTTTACGTCGTCAAAACTCGGGCAAAGTATGGACTATTATATATTGCTGGAAAGCCCTGAATATCTACTTTCCAACGCAATTGAGAGCGCGCCAATAAGGTTTCTGTAGCTCCAGAAAATCCATTTCGAGTGCAAAGAGGCCAGAATCCAACAACATCTGCAGTCCCTTTTTAGCCTCTGAATCAGATTTTTGCTCAGGTCCCTCAATTTTAGCCAGAAAATACCTGAAATCACAGAAAAACACACAAACTCATAGTAAAGTCCAGAAATGTGATTTTTGCATAAAAACTAATAAAATTATACTAAAAATTAACTAAAACATACGAAAAACTATGTAAAAACAATGCCAAAAAGCGTATAAATTATCCACTCATCACAACACCAAACTTAAATTGTTGCTTGTCCCCAAGCAACTAAAAACAAAGTAGGATAAAAAGAAGAGAATATAAAATGAATTCCAAAAACATCTATGAAGATCAGTCTTAATTAGATGAGCGGGGCTATTAGCTTTTTGCTTCTGAACAGTTTTGGCATCTCACTTTATCCTTTGAAGTTCAGAATGATTGGCATCTATAGGAACTCAGAATTCAGATAGTGTTATTGATTCTCCTAGTTCAGTATGTTGATTCTTGAACATAGTTACTTTATGAGTCTTGGCCGTGACTCTAAGCATTTGGCATCTCACTTTAACCACTCAGTCTCAAGCTTCTCGCTTGACACCTTCATGCCACACGCACATGGTTAGGGACAGCTTGGTTTAGCCGCTTAGGCCAGGATTTTATTCTTGTGGGCCCTTGGTGCATGAAATCGTGATTGTTCATTCCTTGATAACGGTGCCAAAAACTTAATACGCACGTTCAAAATCTTAGTTCTTTTTCACAACTTCGCACAACTAACCAGCAAGTGCACTGGGTCATCCAAGTAATAAACCTTACGTGAGTAAGGGTCGATCCCACGGAGATTGTCGGCTTGAAGTAAGCTATGGTCACCTTGTAAATCTCAATCAGGCAGATTCAAATGGTTATAGTGTTTTAATAATTAAAAGATAAATAAAACGTAAAATAAAGATAGAGATACTTATGTAATTCATTGGTGAGAATTTCAAATAAGCGTATGGAGATGCTTAGTTCCTTCTGAATCTCTGCTTTCCTACTGCCTTCATCCAATCCTTCATACTCCTTTCTATGGCAAGCTGTATGTTGGGCATCACCGTTGTCAATGGCTACATCACGTCCTCTCAGTGAAAATGGTCCAAATGCGCTGTCACCGCACGGCTAATCATCTGTCGGTTCTCGATCATGCTAGAATAGGATTCAGTAATCCTTTTGCGTCTGTCACTATGCCCAGCACTCGCGAGTTTGAAGCTCGTCACAGCCATCCCTTCCCAGATCCTACTCGGAATACAACAGACAAGGTTTAGACTTTTCGGATCTCAAGAATATCCGCCAATAATTCTAGCCTATACCACGAAGACTTTGATCATAGATCAAGAGGCTAAGAGATATGCATTCAAGCTTGTTTGCATGTAGAACGGAAGTATTTGTCAGGCACGCGTTCATAAGTGAGAATGATGATGAGCGTCACATAATCATCACATTTATCATGTTCTTGTGTGCGAATGAATATCTTAGAGAAGAAATAGGCTTGAATTGAATAGAAAAACAATAGTACTTTGCATTAATTCATGAGGAACAGCAGAGCTCCACACCTTAATCTATGGTGTTTAGAAACTCTACCGTCGAAAATACATAAGAACAAGGTCCAGGCATGGCCGAATGGCCAGCCCCCTAAACGAGATCAAGAGATCAAAAGTGATACAAGGATAGTCTCAAAAATGATCAAAAGATTCTTAACACGATAGTAAAAAGTTCTATTTATACTAAACTAGTTACTAAGGTTACAGAAATAAGTAAATGATGCAGAAATCCACTCCCGGGCCCACTTGGTGTGTGCTTGGGCTGAGCATTGAAGCTTTCACGTGTAAAGGTCTTCCTTGGAGTTAAACGCCAGTTTGTAACTTGTTTCTGGCGTTTAACTCTGCTTTGCAACCTATTTCTGGCGTTTAACGCCAGAATAGGGCAGAAAGCTGGTGTTGAACGCCAGTTTGTGTCATCTAAACTCAGGCAAAGTATAGAATATTATATATTTCTGGAAAGTCTTGGATGTCTACTTTTCAACGCAATTGAGAGCGTGTGATTTGGACTCATGTAGCTACAGAATATCCACTTTGAGTGAAGGGAGGTCAGAATCCAACAGCATCTGCAGTCCTTCTTTAGCCTCTGAATCTGATTTTTTCTCAAGCCCTCAATTTTAGCCAGAAATTACCTGAAATCACAGAAAAACATACAAACTCATAGTAAAATCTAAAAATGTGATTTTTATTTAAAAACTAATAAAAATATACTAAAACTATGTAAAAATAATGCCAAAAAGCGTATAAATTATCTGCTCATCACAACACCAAACTTAAATTGTTGCTTGTCCCCAAGCAACTGAAAATCAAATAGGATAAAAAGAAGAGAATATACTATAAATTCCAAAATATCAATGAAACTTAGCTCCAATTAGATGAGCGGGACTAGTAGCTTTTTGCCTCTGAACAGTTTTGGCATCTCACTTTATCCCTTGAAGTTCAGAATGATTGGCATCTATAGGAACTCAGAATTCAGATAGTGTTATTGATTCTCCTAGTTTAGAATTTTGATTCTTGAACACAGCTACTTTATGAGTCTTGGCCGTGGCCCTAAGCACTTTGTTTTCCAGTATTACCACCGGATACATAAATGCCACAGACACATAACTGGGTGAACCTTTTCAGATTGTGTCTCAGCTTTGCTAGAGTCCCCAATTAGAGGTGTCCAGGATTCTTAAGCACACTCTTCATTTTTCTTTGGACCTCGACTTTAACCACTCAGTCTCAAGTTTTCACTTGACACCTTCACGCCACAAGCACATGGTTAGGGACAGCTTGGTTTAGCCGCTTAGGCCAGGATTTTATTCCTTTAGGCCCTCCTATCTATTAATGCTCAAAGCCTTGGATCCTTTTTACCCTTGCCTTTTGGTTTTAAGGGCTATTGGCTTTTTGCTCTTTCCTTTTGGTTTAAAGAGATTTTGGCTTTTTCTGCTTGCTTTTTCTTTTTGTTTCTCTTTTTTTTTTCGCCATTCTTCTTTTCTTTTTTTTTTCGCAAGCTTTTGTATTCACTGCTTTTTCTTGCTTCAAGAATCAATTTTATGATTTTTCAGATTATCAATAACATTTCTCCTTTTCATCATTCTTTCAAGAGCTAACATATTTAACATCCATAAACAACAATATCAAAAGACATATGCACTGCTCAAGCATTCATTCAGAAAACAAAAGGTATTGTCACTGCATCAAAATAATTAAACTAATTTCAAGGATGAATTCAAAATTCATGTACATCTTGTTCTTTTGTAATTAAAGCATTTTTCATTTAAGAAAGGTGATGGATTCATAGGACATCCATAGCTTTAAGACATAGACACTTAAATACTAATGATCATGTAATAAGATACAAACATAAACATAAAGCATAGTAAGCAAAAAACAGAGAAAAATAAATAGACAAAGAGATTAAGGAACGGGTCCACCTTAGTGAGGGTGGCGTCTTCCTCTTCTTGAAGAACCAATGGTGCTCTTGAGCTCCTCTATGTCTCTTCCTTGTCTTTGTTGCTCCTCTCTCATAGCTCTTTGATCTTCTCTAATCTCATGGAGAATGATGGAGTGCTCTTGGTGTTCCATCCTTAGTTGTCCCATGTTGGAACTTAATTCTCCTAGGGAGGTGTTGATTTGCTCCCAATAGTTCTGTGGAGGGAAGTGCATCCCTTGAGGCATCTCAGGGATTTCATGGTGAGGAATTTCCTCATGCTCTTGTTGAGGTCCATGATCTCTTGTTTGCTCCATCCTTTTCTTAGTGATGGGCTTGTCCTCTTCAATGAGGATGTCTCCCTCTATGTCAATTCCAGCCGAATTGCAGAGGTGGCAAATGAGGTGAGGAAAGGCTAACCTTGCCAAAGTGGAGGACTTGTCAGCCACCTTGTAGAGTTCTTGAGGTATAATCTCATGAACTTCCACTTCCTCCCCAATCATGATACTATGGATCATGATGGCCCGGTCTACAGTAACTTCAGACCGGTTGCTAGTAGGAATAATTGAGCGTTGGATGAACTCCAACCATCCTCTAGCTACAGGCTTAAGGTCCGGTCTTCTCAATTGAACCGGCTTGCCTCTTGAGTCAACTTTTCATTGAGCTCCTTCCACACATATGTCCATGAGGACTTGGTCCAACCTTTGATCAAAGTTGACCCTTCTAGTGTAGGGGCATGCATTTTCTTGCATCATTGGCAAGTTGAACGCCAACCTTACATTTTCCAGACTGAAATCTAAGTATTTCTCCCGAACCATGGTAAGCCAGTTCTTTGGGTTTGGGTTCATACTTTGATCATGGTTCCTAGTGATCCATGCATTTGCATAGAACTCTTGAACTATTAAGATTCCAACTTGTTGAATAGGATTAGAGAGAACTTCCCACCCTCTTCTTCTAATCTCTTGTCGGATCTCCGGATACTCGCTCTTTTTGAGCTTAAAAGGGACCTCAGGGATCACCTTCTTCTTGGCCACAACTTCATAGAAGTGGTCTTGATGGACCTTTGAGATGAATCTCTCCATCTCCCATGACTCAGAGGTGGAAGCAATTGCATTCCCTTTCATCTTTCTTGAGGTTTCTCTGGCCTTAGGTGCCATTAATGGTTATGAAAAAACAAAAAGCAATGCTTTTACCACACCAAACTTAAAAGGTTTGCTCGTCCCTGAGCAAAAGAAGAAAGGAAGTAGTAGAAGAAGAAGAAAATTAAGGAGATGGAGGGAGAAGGTGAATTCGGCCAAGGGGGAGGAGTGGTGGTTGTAATGTGTGAAAATGGAGTAGTGTTGAGGGGTTTATATAGGGGTGGGGGGAGGGTAGGTTTCGGCCATTAGGGTTGGGTTTGGGAGGGAAAAGAATTTGAATTTTGGAGGTAGGTGGGGTTTATGGGGAAGAGTAGATGGATGTGAGTGGTTAAGGGTATTTGGGGAAGAGGTATGGAGGTGATCGGTGAAGGGTATTTGGGGAAGAGAGTTATGAAAAGGTGTAAAGAGGAGAGAAGAAGAGGTGGGGTAGGTGGGGATCCTGTGGGGTCCACAGATCCTGTGGAGTCAAGGACTTAGCATTCCTGCTCCAATTAGGCATGCAAAACGCCCTTAGAATGCATGTCTGGCATTAAACGCCAGCTTGCTGCTTTTTTCTGGCGTTTAACGCTAATTTCATGCTCTGTTCTGGCGTTAAACGCCAGTTTGGTGCTTGTTTCTGGCACTTAACGCCAGCTTGATGCTTTTTTCTTGCGTTAAACGCCAGTTTGATGCTTCTTACTGGCGTTTAAACGCCAGTAAGCTCTTCCTCCAGGGTGAGCTGTTTTTAATGCTGTTTTTCATTCTGTTTTTGATTTTTCAGTTGTTTTTGTGACTTCACATGATCATCAACCTAAGGAAAACATAGAATAGCAATGGAAAATAAATAGATATAATTAATTAACATTGGGTTGCCTCCCAACAAGCGCTTCTTTAAAGTCAATAGCTTGACAGTGAGCCCTCATGGAGCCTCACAGATGTTCAGAGCATTGTTGGGACCTCCCAACACCAAACTTAGAGTTTGAATATGGGGGTTCAACACCAAACTTAGAGTTTAGTTGTGGCCTCCCAACACCAAACTTAGAGTTTGACTGTGGGGGCTTTGGTTGACTCTGCAGTGAGAGAAGCTTTTCATGCTTCCTCTTCATGGTTACAGAAGGAGATCCTTGAGTTTTAAACACAAGGTTGTCCTCATTTAGTTGAAGGACCAACTCTTCTCTGTCTACATCAATCACAGCTTTTGCTGTGGCTAGGAAGAGTCTTCCAAGGATGATAGATTCATCCTCATCCTTCCCAGTGTCTAGGATTATAAAATCAGCAGGGATGTAAAGGCCTTCAACCTTTACTAACAAGTCCTCTACTAATCCATAAGCCTATTTCATTGATTTGTCTGCCATCTCTAGTGAGATTCTTGCAGCTTGTACATCAAAGATTCCCAGTTTCTCCATTACAGAGAGTGGCATGAGGTTTATCCCTGACCTAAGGTCACACAGAACCTTCTCAAAGGTCATGGTGCCTATGGTACAAGGTATGAAGAACTTTTCGGGATTCGGTTTCTTCTGAGGCAATGTCTGCCTTATCAATGCACTAAGTTCATTGGTGAACAAGGGGGATTCATCCTCCCAAGTATCATTACCAAATAAACTGGCATTCAACTTCATGATGGCTCCTAGATATTTAGCAACCTGCTCTTCACTGATGTCTTCATCCTCTTCAGAGAAAGAATAGTCATCAGAGCTCATGAATGGTAAAAGGAGGTTCAATAGAATCTCTATGTTCTCTAGATGAGCCTCAGATTCCTTTGGTTCCTCAAAGGGAAACTCCTTATTGGTCAGTGAACGTCCCAGGAGGTCTTCCTCACTAGGATTCACGTCCTTCTCCTCCTCTCTGGGTTCGGCCAAACCAAGTAAGGTAATGGCCTTGCACTCTCTTTTTGGATTCTCTTCTATATTGCTTGGGAGAGTACTAGGAGGAGTTTCAGTGACTCTTTTACTCAGCTGGCCCACTTGTGCCTCCAAATTTCTAATGGAGGATCTTGTTTCATTCATGAAACTTAGAGTGGCCTTAGATAGATCAGAGACTATATTTGCTAAGCTAGATAGATTCTGCTCAGAATTCTCTGTCTGTTGCTGAGTGGGTGATGGAAAAGGCTTGCTATTGCTAAACCTGTTTCTTCCACCATTATTAAAGCCTTGTTGAGGCTTTTGTTGATCCTTCCATGAGAAATTTGGATGATTTCTCCAGGAGGGATTATAGGTGTTTCCATAGGCTTCACCCATGTAATTCACCTCTGCTATGGCAGGGTTTTCAGGATCATAAGCTTCTTCTTCAGAAGATGCTTCCTTAGTACTATTAGATGCAGCTTGCAATCCATTCAGACTCTGAGAAATCATATTGACTTGCTGAGTTAATATTTTATTCTGAGCCAATATGGCATTCAGAGTATCAATTTCAATAACTTCCTTTCTCTGAGGTGTCCCATTACTCACAGGATTCATTTCAGAAGTGTACATGAACTGGTTATTTGCAACCATGTCAATGAGTTCCTGAGCTTCTGCAGGCATTTTCTTTAGGTGAATGGATCCACCTGCAGAATGGTCCAATGACATCTTAGATAATTCAGACAGACCGTCATAGAATATATCAAGGATGGTCCATTCTGAAAGCATGTCAG